>NC_085001.1:22622918-22697918 GCF_963854185.1 Sardina pilchardus
GTCCCAGTGAAAGGAGACGCTCAAAATGTTCAAGAGGATAAGAATTGCATTGGGCGTCACAGGTTTAAACATGTAATGAACAATAGGACAGACTGGTGAAGCAATGGTGATATTACAAAAAGAAATATATAAATGGTGGGTATATTATAACCAGTAAACCATAAAGGTAAATGTTACCAAAATCATTTAAATCTATCTATTAATGCAAGGAACGTCTGTCTGTGTGTCACTCTGTCTGTGTGTTCCACGCATAACTCTCGAACCACTCACCCGACTGACCTAAAATTTGACACATGTATTGCTAATGACATGTGTGAGTGCAGTGCAGTTTGGTCGTTTTTGGACAACAATCCCACAATTCTACCGCTCTCCGCACTCTGGCCACGCCCCAATTCTCCCTCTGACTTACTCCAGGATAGAAAAAAAAGCCCATTTCGCTGACAAACTCACGTGTTGCAATTCATGGAAATTATGATGTCTCACTTAAACAACGGACCGTTTCAAGATTGTTGATCTTGGATAAACATGCTGAGTCCGACACACATGCACCCATGTTGGTAAGCAGGCTGTTAAATAGGCTAATGTAATGTTGCATAGTAGCTGTTGCCTGAACGCTGCTCTTGCAACAATATGCCGACACACATACGTTGGTAGCATTCTGTTAAAATTTGCATTTAAAACAGCCGCTCTTGACTCTATCTGGACATCGGCTATGGGCATAACATTCATTCAAACATCACTTCCGAGTTAATAGCACTGGCATGGCCATGTCATGCGGTTATTTCATCATTTCCCCTTCACTCTTTTACTTTGCAAAGTGAGTAAAAAGCGCTAACTGCACGGGCCTGATTCCACATCATTGCCAATCTAACATGATCTACCTGCATCAACGTAATTGGGCAACAAGTTTCTTGGAAAACATTGTTTGTACGGGCACTGCACTAGAATGTAAAGTAACAATGAGACCGTTTTTTTTTTTTTAGATCCCCATTAGCTTTTGCAATGCAGCATGTATTCTTCCTGGGGTATATCATCAATGTGCCACATATAATATTATATAATATATACTATAATAAAGTAACAAAATAACAAAGTAAGCTTATCCAAATAAAAAACGTATATGTAAACTTAACAAGTTAACCAGCTAGAAAGTAAAATACACCAGATACAACAAGTCATCAAACATAAAGTAAAATACAGACCAAACCCAAATGTATAAGGAGAGAGAAAGAGGAAAGAAGAAAGAAAGAGAGAGAGGCCAGAGAGAGCAAAGAGAAACAGTGAGCAGGCAGGGGAGAGGCTAGCCAGTCAAAGTAAGCTTATCCAAATAAAAAACGTAGGCCAAGAGGTGTGGTCTGTGTCTGATCACGTGATGTGGTAACATGCGAAGCATGCTGCGTCTCGCGCTCTCGCAAATGTTTGCTTATCTATAAACTCATCATAATTCGTCACCTAACTGTCTCCTAAACCTAAATCTGAAGTAACTGTTTACCTAACTGGAGCTGCTGCGACCATGCCGAAATCTAAAGTAGTGCAGACCGACGTAAACACCGAGGCGGTCACCATGGCGTCCCTCACCCACCTGCTCGAGTCACATCGTATCGCCATCTCCGAGGACTTTAAACAAACTTTTTCAGCTCTCGAGACCAAGTTGAGCGGTGTCATAACTACCGTGGCCGAACACGCTGAGAAACTTGAATCTCTCAAGAGTGAAGGTGACGCACGAGAGGCATGCCTGGAGGCTGCCAAGGAAGCTATCACCAAGCTCCAGGCTGACCATGCCAAACTAGCTGCTAAAGTTGTCGACCTCGAATCAAGGAGCCGGCGCAACAACATCAGGGTAATTGGTGTACCTGAATCCATGGAGGGGCCCCAACCGACTGCTTTCTTCGCCGAGTTGCTCGAGGAGGTATTTGGAGAGGTCCTCGATTCGCCTGTGGAGTGTGAACGGGCCCATAGATCCCCGACATTTAAACCTCAACCCAACCAACGACCAAGACCGGTCATCATCCGTCTCCTCAGGTTCCAGGTAAAGGATAAGATCGTCCGCTATGCTCGGACCATGAGGGGTAAACTGAAATTCCAGAACCATTCCATTCTCGTTTTTGAGGACTATCCCCCAGAGGTTGTGGAGCAGCGGAATGAATTCAAGGAGGTCATGTCGGAATTATATGAGCGAGGGTTCAAACCGGCCTTGCTGTACCCAGCCAGGCTTCACATCAAGCTGGAGTCAGGAGCTAAGAAACATCTTGCCACGGTAGCCGAGGCTGAAGCCTTCATTGCCTCTTTGCCATCAGAGGTTGTGGAGCAGCGGAATGAGTTCAAGGCGGTCATGTCGAAGCTGTATGAGCGAGGGTTCAAACCGGTCCTACTGTACCCGGCCAGGCTTTACATTAAGTTGGAGTCCGGAGACGGGAAACACCTTCCCACCGTAGCTGAGGCTGAAGCCTTCATTTCCTCCTTGCCACCGCGGAGCTCCTGAGATCATTTTGCCAGTATACGGCTTACGGTGGAGTAGGCTACAGTTCTTATTATCTCTATTTTGCTTTCTATTGGCAGTGCTGATCTGCTTTGTGCTACTTTGATGATTATGACGGACGATCTCTCTATCAGGACTAATATTCCAATAAGGCCTACACCCCCGTTACGCGAGGCCTATTTTCTTTCCAGACAGGAGGGTGGAGAGGTGAGAGACATTTTTTCTTTTTTCTTCCATTTTTCAAAGAGGCTACATTTTTGCGAGCCGGCGGCGATGACTGCGGCGTGGTACAAATGCACTATGGCACCTGAATACTGTTTTGTGCGTGTGATATATGTTTGTGTATTGTCCCGAGTGTGCTTGCGGTTATTGTCGTGTCAATGTATAAATGTTTTCCCAGAAAAGTCCTTGATCAATCTGTACTGTTTATATTATGGGTTTTGATGATTTCAACATCGTTGGAGATTCTCAGCATTGTGTTGATATGGGTGGTGATATTACTTGTAATGTTCTTGACTCTGATAACCTAAAACCGTTAAGTGATATATACAATTGTTCACTGTTACATCTTAACATCAGAAGCCTAAACAAACATCATTCTGATCTAGCATCCTTACTATCTAATTCAAGCTGTCTTTTTGATGTTATTGGGTGTAGCGAAACCTGGCTTAATGACTTCTCATATGTCGATTTACTTAACCTTGATGGGTATAATTTACACATTAAGAACAGACCACATAGATCAGGCGGAGGGGTCTGCCTCTATGTTAAGAGTAGTCTCCAAGTAAAAATTTGTGATTTTTATTTAGAGGATGACCATTGTGAGTCGCTATTCATTGAAATATATAATAATGGCAAATCATTTATTGTTGGTGTACTCTATCGCCCACCAGACTCTCCTCTTGACACTTTTTGCTGTAATCTGGAAGATCTATTACACAAACTGAATAAACAAAAAAAAGACTGCATACTCCTTGGTGACTTTAACATTGATATTTCTAAGGAAGATGGGGCAAAACATGACTTTATGAACACACTGCATTCCTCCTCCTTCTTCCCCACTATAAATAGATTTACTAGAGTTACACAGACATCCAAAACCATTATTGATAATATCATTACTAATATTCAAAATACCAAGTTGGAGACGGGAGTTGTGCAGTCTGACATTACAGACCATTTTCCCATTGCAATATTTTTTGGCTCTGGCAAACAATTCTCTCCTCCACTTTCAAAAATTAAATCTAAAATCATTAATGAGAGAACCCTACAGAACCTAATTGTTAATCTACAGGCCAAGTCGTGGGACTCTGTATATGATAGTGGGACTCCCGATGCTGCATATGACAATCTGACTAAGATCATCCAAGACTCTATCAAGGACACAATCCCTGAAAAGACTGTCAGATGCAGCACCACTCTCCAGAACCCTTGGATTACAAAGGGAATTTTAAAGTCCATTAAACATAAAAGTAGGCTTTACAAATCCTATATGAGAAATCCTTCTATCTTAAATAAAGAGAAATACACTTCTTATAAAAATAAACTAACACAGATCATAAGAAAGAGCAAAAGAAGTCATTATACAGATCTCTTACAAGCTTCACAGGGGGACTGTAGGAGGTCATGGAATGTGTTGAATGAAGTTCTCAACAGGAGACGTAAACTCACTGTTTTGCCTGATCTTGTTGATGCTAAAGTTGATCTTGCACAGAGCTTTAATACTCATTTTGCCTCAATAGGTGTAAATCTGTCTAGAAAGATAAGTCAACCCCAGGGAGTTACATACAAGCAGTTTCTTTCTGGTAGCTACATTCATTCATTTTATATGAAACCAACTGATAGCACTGAACTACTCAAGATCATTATGGACTTGAGGCGCTCATACACTGCTGGTGTAGATGGAATATGCAGTAATATCATGAAAGCCATTGCCAACATTATTGTAGAGCCACTGGCCCATTGTATTAACCTTTCTTTACTTACTGGTGCTGTACCCAAAATGACTAAAATAGCCAAGATAATTCCAATTTTTAAATCAGGTGACAGAAATGATATGAGTAACTACCGGCCCATATCAATCCTACCCACTTTTTCTAAAGTAATGGAGAAAGTAGTATACAATAGACTCAGTGGCTATCTTGATAAACTAAGTATCCTTGTCCCCTCTCAATACGGTTTTAGAAAAAAGAGTACAACCTGTATGGCAATACTTGACCTAATAGAACAAATTCATGACTGCACTGAAGAGGGCAAGTATGGTATTGGTATTTTCTTGGACCTATCAAAAGCCTTTGACACCATTGACTTTGATATCTTGCTGGATAAATTACATCACTATGGTATCAGAGGTTTAGCACTTGAATGGTTCAGAAGTTATCTATATGAGCGGGAACAGTATGTCCATGTAAATGATCATAACTCTACCTGTAAGCCCATAATCTTTGGGGTCCCCCAGGGTTCTATTTTGGGGCCACTCTTATTTATTCTATATATAAATGATTTTGTAAATTCCTCTAAAATATTCTATAAAATAATTTTTGCTGACGACACTAATTTGTTCACATCTCACAGGAACCCTCTTGTTTTACAAGACATAGTGAACTCTGAGTTAACCAAAGTGGACTCCTGGTTTAAATGTAACAGACTGTCATTAAATGTCAGCAAAACTAATTTTATGTTATTTAAATCTAACAAAAAGATGATTCATACTGGTCACTGCCTCATTAAAATTAATGGGCAGGAAATAAAAAGAGTGCATGCCACAAAATTCCTTGGGGTCCATATTGATGACTGTGTCAACTTTAAATGTCATATTGACCATCTTGTCAACAAACTGTCCAAGTATGTTGGCCTGTTTTACAAGATCAGACACTTCCTTCCACTGTCTGCCCTTCTCACATTATACAAAACTCTCTTTGAACCTCATCTTAACTACTGCAATGTGATATGGTGCAACACCTTTACCAGCCATCTTACCAAACTAGTATCTTTGCAAAAGAAAATCATACGAGCTCTGTCCTGGTCAGAGATAAATTCCCCCACCCATCCCCTATTTCATCGTTTTCAGTTATTAAGACTGGCTGAGCTAAATGTTTATCATAATGCCTGTCTTATGTTTCAAATTGTCAATAGGCTCAACCCTAGATTAAGTAGTCTTGTTCCAATCTCCAGTCCCCAGCACACATACCCAACTAGAACTAAATCACAAATCTCAGGAAAACTGCGCCGACATGTGCGCACTAGTATGAGTGTTGTCTGTAGGGGGCCGCAGATCTGGAACGGGATTGATGATGGCCTTAAGGTGTTGCCCTCTATCTCCAACTTCAAAAAACAACTAAAAAATAATCTTTTACTAACCTATATCTAATATAAATATTGTCACTTCATGGACCGCTGGGATGTATGTGTATGATTGTATATGTATGTAATGTAAGAATGTATGTTAAGTGTTTTGGTGTACTACATGCTTTTACTGTACCACTACCTTCTCTATGATCTTTGGGCCCCCGCCTATAAGCTTCCCTAGCTTCTTTGGGGGACCCATTCACTTTACCCATCTTAAGTTTAAAACCCTACTGTAATATTTGTTTGAAGTGGTATTGTGAATAAACTAAACTAAACTAAACTAAAGACAACAGGCAGACATAGCAGAGTGCAGGCGGTCTTTGGTATTATTTTCCCTCAATGGTGCCTTCCAGGCAGCGCTGCCTTCAAGGCACTACTCCCCTCAGTTTAGGGGTAGGATGAGAGTTGAGGGGGTTAGGGTTAGGAATAGGGTAAAGGTAGTGCCTTTTAGGCTGTGCTGCCTGGAAGGTGCCGTTGGGGGCAAAAAACACCATTGAGCGAGTGCAGGCCAAAGGAATGAGACGAAGGCCAGAGGTGAGAAGAATCTCCCCTTACGGTATATCTAAAAACAACTTAACATAATTGACATAAAGATGGCATTCAGCTGGAACTTCCCAAATCACCAGGGGCCTCATGTACAAAGACTTGCGTGGAATTCCTACTAAAACATTGCGTACGCGAAAATCTGGAAAGAAGCGTACGCACAAAAAAATTCAGATGTATGAAACCATGCGTACGTAGCAATCCACGCAGCTTTCCTTTGTACATCCCAATTTACGTGAAATTAAACGCACATGCACGAGCATTATACTCCACCCTCTCTCCTCCCTCAATCACACTCATTTTAATATGCAAACTAGAAGGCCACTCGAAAACTCAGACCTCCGCGAAGGCAAAATGGCTTATCCCACAATATTAATAAGAGTTAAAACGCATTTGTAGAGCCATCCCCGCGTTCTCGAACCTGCTACAAAATGTAATACAATTTAAATAATCAAATCAAATGAAGAAGTGCTCTTATCAGACAAAATGGTAAAGATACAGTAGCCTACAGTACGTCTTTATCATCTGTAATTAATATCGAAACAAAAAAACGGTAGTGGCAGAGCGTGGCAGTGGCTACAAGGGTCAGCTGACCGTGGCAGATTCAGTGGTCAGTCTGCAAGTAACAAGGTTCACATAACGCGGTTTGGTGGGCATTTCAAGCAAAATAACTGCATTAATCACTCGTGTCCGAGTAAGAGACCACGCATCGCGCACCCATAGTAGAAGTTTATCCAGGCTTTGCCATGACGATTTCTGGATCATATTCCTATATTTTGCACAAATGTGACAACAATAATGTGAATGCTTACTCGAGGAAAGTCAAAGTAGCCTATGCAGTCTGTCAGCGAAATTGCTTCAATTCACGCGTATCATCTTGTCCCATTTGTATTTTGTTTTACTGAAAACTATCGGAAATATGTGAAAACACCCGGAAAATGTTTAAGGCATGGACATATTCGTGAAGCCGACCCCATTCATCGCAGATTTCGAGGAGGAAAGCTCTTCGAAATCTGAAATGTTTGATAAGCCAGTGAACAATCATGGAACTAAATATAGGCACTATATTTATACGTTTCACATTAGGCTACCCAATTCTTGATATCCTCTGATAAGACTACAGTTTTAATTGCAGATATAGGCTGTTGCATAGTTTGGTAGTATTAACGCACATTGCATGCCCATTTATCTAGAAACATATGCCGACTTCAAAGTGCTATTTTTAATAGCCCACATTTCACAATTGCAAATAAAGGCCTTGATTCGTGATCAACTGTTGCGCTGCATTGCCTCTACGTGTCGCCAACTGACGATACACACTGGAAATGTGCGTACGCCAGGCATGAAGCTTGCGTGGAGGACCGCACATTCTCACGTTCAAGTCAGTCTTTGTACATCCGGACGTGAGCGTGAGAGTTAGCGTACGCAGCATTTTTGTGCGTACGCAAGCTTTGTACATGAGGCCCCAGGGCATCTCCATACACTTATTTACACTTATTTCATAATTCTACAACTGAGACCCCTTTACTTCTCGCACTGAGACATTAAAAACTATATCAAAATATAGATAAATTATCATTTGTCATCGTACTGATGCATTTCAGTTTTCACTAAATTGAGTTTAGGAGAATTTCTTAGTTGGAGGGAGGAAAGACTAGAATGGCCACAAGGGTGCTGGAAACCAGACTACACGATTTCAGCCCGATTTTGCCACGATTGTGTCGTGGCCGACAAATTTTATTGTCGGGTCCAAATATTCAAAGTCGGGAACGACGTTCGAAGGAGGAAGCGTCTTGTAAACTGACATGTTCAACGACCCGCGATTTATTGTCTGCGACATTCTAAAACGTTACGACCAAAAGTCTAGCATGTTAGATTTTTGGGGGAATCTCCTACGACTCCCGTGTTGACACTGATACTATGACGACGCACGACGAGAAGGCTACGATAAATGATCTTGTAATGTGGCCACTCTTGCGGCCACGACACTGCGTGATTTTGAGGTTCTCTGATCGCCTAGTCTGACATGGTCAATCGTAAAAGATAATCGTGAAAGACAAAAAAGTTGTGTAGTCCGCACAGGCCATAAGACAATAGCAAACAAATACAGACACGGGTACATTGACTACAAAGGGCGTTCTGCAGTGAGAATTTCTCTCCTGGCTCAGGAATGCAAAACGTTGGCTTTATACCAGACAGGGTGTAAACACAGATTAAATCTATGTTGCACATTTATCATACTTGCTTTAGGAAAATCATCTGCCAAACGCTAAACATATTCAATACATGTATGTTTTATCGACTGAATTGTCTAAAAGTTCTGTTTACCGTTCAACCCTGGATGATAGCAATGGAGGCACACACACATTAGCATTCTGAAGCTGAAGCCTGTTAGGTGAGTGGCAACCAGTGGCATGTCCCACGTCGGCGTGCGTGCATTGCCTGGGTGAAGGGGCGAGTCCGGGGGAGAAAAAAGCGCTGAGCGTCCCCTGACCTCCAGAGGAGCCGCGGAGCCATGTGCCACGCCAGAGCAATTAACGCTCCGACCTCCCAGGGTCACGGTTGCAGCATTAGCGGAGATCTCTCTCTCTCTCTCTCGCACCGTAATGGAATGAGCCCGAGCGGTCATACTCAGCTTGATGAGGGTGTTGGAAAAGCATTACAAAATTGGTTGGCTGGATTAAAAGCGAAACGAGTCTTTTCATAAATAATGTGAAACGTATGTAAGGTAAGGAGGTGCGGTGGCGTGGCATACTAACCTCCGTTTAAAGGATTGCAGGCCGGGCAGGGTTACTTAGGGGCCGGCGTCCAGAAGGTTGGGACATTAATCAGTGGGTAATGATGGAAGGCAAGGTGTTTAATGGGATAGAAATCACATGGTTTGCGCTGCTCTACTGCCAGGGAGCCTCACTGGACAGTCAACATAAATTAGTGCCCCATGTGGTCTTGGAGATTTAATCATAGAGGGAAATTATATCAAATTAAGTTTGGTGTGTGTGTGTGTGTGTGTGTGTGTGTAAAAGAGAGAGTGCATGTGTGTATGCATTTTAATGGTTATAGCACTCACAGTGTGCAGGTACTAGAAAGTGAATGTCATTTTAAAGACATTTTACACGCGATCCACAATAAAATAATTTCTCTGTTTTTTGTCGGTAAGTTACTAAAAGTATTGTTTGATGCAGCCAGCATGTCAAGTGCTTATTTTTCGTCCTGTGTTTGTTTAGAGTAAGTAAACTCTCAGCTGGCGCCTTCTTGAGAAACCACAGACCGCAGCCTGGACCATCGAGTGGCGACTCCTTCTGACCACAGCCAGTGGTGAGCAGATAAGCTCTGCCCGTTTGCTGATCAGCGGCAGAGATTGCGGCCGTTGCTCTGACCTTTGTAAAAGGAGAAAAGGTAATACAAGCGAGGCTTTACCGCATGCAGTCTCCCAGCATCCCACACGATCAGCACACGCGCCTGATGCCATGTGTAGCAGCAGAGCCTGACTCAAACTGACCTGCCTTTCAAGAGAGAAAATAACCTGGGAATAAAGAGTGTGGTCTTGGAAACTAAGCGTGGTGTGTGAATGCCACCTACTCCCCCACTCACTCGCACAGAGAGAGAGAGAGAGAGAGATTTTCCACTTTCCCCAAAACAATAATCTTCATTGTTTCTTGACAAACACAAGCAATACAGTATCACAGTATGCATGCAAAACAGCAGACACACGCACCCACACGTGCGTTTGCACACACACACACACACACACACACACACACACACACATGCACACACAATGCTCGCAAATAACAGCCTTTATGGACAAAAAATACATGGGCATCTCTTAAATCCAGATGCAAGATGGCAGATGGTCTAGCGAGGACGTGTCGTGCAATGCAACACTTCTCCTCTTCTTATTTTAAGAAGTGTCAAGGTGCATTCGTAATAATTCTGCTCCACTTGTCCTCCTGGGCCTACTTGTGACAGAGCGAGAGAGAGAGAAAGAGAGAGAGGAGCCGAGCCTCATTAGTGTAGAGTACCACGGATGCTGTTGTTTCTCAGACGCAGATCTTTCCTGGCACACTCGTGTTTGCCTTTGGCTTTTCCCCACAACAAAAATGCAGATCCCAAGTCAAACAGCACAGTCAATCTTGTTGTTAACAGCAAACACAACCAAAAAAAAAAGTCATAACAATGACGAAAAACTCTTTTTCTTGCAATCCCCATAGCGTTTAGCAGGTCGCTGCAAAACACTGTTATGCTGCCTTTGTTTGGATTGTCTGAGCTCATAACGACAGCAAAGACGGAGAGACGCAAACTACATCCGAGCAAGCAGCCACCCATGCTAGTCCCGTGAAAGGGAGGAGTCGCTCATCAATGCAAACACGGCCTCTTTTAAGCAGGCCGTGAGCCTTACACTTCCACAGAGACTGCTTGGTGGTGCGCATGAATGTTAGGTGTGGGGAAGGCTGGCCTGTGGGTGGGGGTGGTGGACGAGTTCACTAATTAAACAGGGGCTTTCTGTCTGGGCTCCAATCCAGGCCAGCAGTATACCGCAGTCTCTTCCGCAGTGCAGAGCAGAGCAGAGCCGGCGACGCGAGTGGCTGGCATTGGCACTGGGGGTGCTGGAACACTTTCCCCTTTTGGGCATGAGAAGCCCCCAAGCCGCAGACGTCCGATGCCTGAGACGGAGAGCGCAGGTGACAGCAATGCATAATGTATGCAGTGGCACGGGAAGCGCCGGGGCTAAAGAAAGAAACTTGCTTCCATCCCGGTACCTGGGCTCTCTCTCTCTCTCTCTCTCTCTCTCTCTCTCTCTCTCTCTCTCTCTCTCTCTCTCTCTCTCTCTCTCTCTCTCTCTCTCTCTCTCTCTCTCTCTCTTTCTCTCTCCCTCTTCCTCTCACTGTCATTTCCATAAATCTCACACATGCTCGTCTTTACACACACACATACAGTATGCACACTCATACACATACATACACACACACACACGCAAACCTACAAATAAACACACAAAAAACACTCAAACACACATATGTACTGTACATGCACACACACAAACACACACACACACACACACACACATGCAAACACACTTTCACAAATACACACGTACACATGCACACAGATTATACTAATGGCTGCAGTGTGCAGTCATCCATATACAGTATACCGCAACCGACTATGGCACATAACTCAGAGGCAGTCAATTGAGTGGATAAAGCCCTGGGAGACCTCCGAGACGAAAAACACTCTGAAGATTTACGTCTGTTGATTACTGCATATGAGGGCCAAGGAAAGTGTGTGTCTAGTGAAGGTCAGTTTCCACGCCTCCAAAGCCTTTTTTCTGAGAGAGAGTGAGTCTTATATTATTTAGTTGGGATTTCTTTACTTGAACCTTGAACGGACCCTTGCAGTAAGGTTGTCAGGGGGAATGACAGCAATACCTTTACTTTTTCCGTTAAAAATTGAAAGGGGTGACTCTAGCTAACCTCTGAGAGGAATTGTAAGAGACACTCCCCTGAAATATGTCCAGTCTCCAAGATGGGTTCAACCAAGAGACATGAAAGTCACAAACTTTTTTGTTTAGCACAGAAGCGGAAGTTAAAAAAAGGTCGAGAGCAACAGATTGATGAAATCCGCGACTACACATCCACAGTCTGGAGTCTCCAACACACATTTTTATTTGACGAGAAACACATTAGTGTTGTCAGCTGCCATCCCAAATGCACCATCAGCCAACCTGGGCCTTGGGGAGTAAAGGGTTAATGTTTGCTGAGTGTAATCTCCGGTCCCAGACGGGCTGAATTAGTGGCATGGGCTCTGCTTCCCCGCTCATCTGCTTTCAAACTGTCTTTATGAGCTTGTGCCCGATGTGTTATCTGTGGCGACGGCCAGCTCATTAAGTGAAAATTAACCTTTCTCATTTGGCGTGTGTCGACCGATAGGCACATTCATCCTGTATTCACTGCAAAGAGGTGCAAGTTTCTCTCTCCTGAGAAAGTTAGAGAAGGCACTGTACTGTACCGAAAGCATATTTCTCTCTCTATCTCTCTCTCTCTATCTCTTTTACACACATACTGTACACACACACACACACACACACAGTTGGGTTCATGATGTAAATGGGAACAAAACAATGGCAGTTAAAAAGTTTTGCCAAACTGAAAGTTTCCGCTCAAACAAATCAAAGGTGTAGCTGCACACGATCACTGCAATTACACGTGGTGTCTATTCTGCATCCGTAAACGAAACATAAAGTTTGCACATTATGGTATCAACTCTCATTATCTCAGTGTTTATTGTTGAGGCCTGTCATGAGGCACATGAAATCCAACTTCATCTTTAATTTGGGTGGAGCTGACGACTATTCCAGACTATTTGATCCACCATAACAACAGAACAGTATGCTGCTCCCAAAACTCCAAGTCAGATTGCTTCTCATACTCCACCTGGGTATTCATCTACTTTAGATGTGGATACATTTAAAGGTATACTATGCAACGTTTTTCAGTTAATCAATTCGTTCCATACTGTTATATATGATTAAATGAGTCATTACCGGTCGAACGGTGTTTTTTTCGGCCGCCCTAGTGGGCTGTACCGGTAGAACCCACACTTGCAACTTCAGGAGACTTCGGGCACACACCCATGCTCTACTCCAGGAAGTGTCATGTAAAGTCTCGTGAAAAGGCACGGCAGACTGACCGATTGAGGAGTTTTGTAAAATATACATGCTAAAGCTGTAGGGGAAGCTCTGCCGAGAAATATGCAAGCATGAAACGAGCGAAACCGGCGATGAAATCGCCAATCCTGCATAGTATACCTTTAAAGGAATAGTTCGGAATTTTGGACACAGGACCTCATTTCCAACTTTGCAGAGGTGATATACAGTAGGTAGGTGGAGACAGTTTTCAGCGCATTTAACCCCTTCCTTAAGTTGCAGCGTTCCCCTTTGCTAACGCTGGTTCTCCCAGGTAAAAAAAAAGTATACTTAAGTAGTATTTTCTTGCCATATACTTATTGTACTTTTAGCATGCTATAGAAGAGCATACTTAATTGTGTTATTTTGGAACAACTATTAGTGTATTAAGTGCACTTAAAGATATTCTTTAAGACATCTTAATTATACATTAAATGCACTATTTTGTGTTAAAATGGAACAACTAAAAGTATATTTATCATACTTAAATCATATCTCAGTTTAAGTACATTTAAAATGTCATTAAATCTGCAAATTAGCATACTTAAAGATATTCTTAAATACAGCTTAATTATAAATTAAATGCACTATTTTGTGTTAAAATGGAACAACTAAAAGTATATTTATTATACTTAAATCATATTTCAGTTTGAGTACATTTAAAATGTCATTAAATCTGCAAATTAGCATACACATTAGTGTATTTCTGTTGTCTCAAAATACTGCTACAATACAACCTCGTTCTTTTTCAACATGTTTTTATTAACACTTGGAGACACACTTAAAACATACCAAAAATACTCTTAATCCAGTATTTATGAGCATATCTTAATCCAGTATTTATCATATATTAATGAGTGCATTCACAATATTCTTTAAAACTAGGCTCCTTAAATGGAAAAAAAAGGGCAAACAAATACATTATCAAAAATACTGGTTTCCAGCTGGCTAACAATTCAGCCACATGAAGTAAAATGAAGTATAAACAAAAGCTAAAATAAATAACATGTCTTGTTAATCTAATACCAATGCTAATGAGGGATCGGTTTAAGGTCCTTCAGTCATAATACCATGTCTTCACTGCCAGTGTCACTGGTAGTGCGTGGTGAGTCGCTTTGGCTGGAGGAAATAGATGAATCTGCCATGTTGTTTATGACTGCTTTCAGTGATGACACCATCTGGCAGCTCTAAAACAAGGATGCAATATAAAAAGGGTCAGTATCACATTATGATACAAAGAATAATTATCACATTGTGTCAGAAAATAAAACATATACAGCGAGGATAATAAGTATTTGAACCCATGCTAAAGTTGACTAAGGAATATTTTTTTAAATTGATCTTAATGCCTTTAGTAAAAAAAAAAGGACACCAATTGTCTTTGTGAATGTAATGGATCGTAAATAAATAAATGTTCTTCCTTAAAATACAGGAGTCATAAGTATTTGCACCCCTATGTTAAATTCCCATAGAGGCAGGAAGATTTCTATTTTTAAAAGCCACTTATTTCATGGATCCAGGATAATAAGCATTCTGATAAAGTCTCCTCAGCCTTTGGAATTAAAAAAGCCCCAAATCACATACCCTTCACCATACCTAGAGGCTGGTATGAGTTTTTTTTTTCAGTTAGCCTATTAGCTGGTTTGATTTGCATTGAGCTCAATGAGCATCAAACCAGCTAATAACTGAAAAAAAACACCATGCCAATCTCTAGGTATGGTGAAGGGTATGTGATGATGAGGGGCTGTTTTAATTTCGTAAGTCATGGTTGAGGTCAGGACTCTGTGCAGGCCGGTTAAGTTCATCCACACTAAATTCTATCATCCATGTCTTTATGGACCTTGTTTTGCACACTGATGCACAGTCATGTTGGAACAGAAAGATTTTGGACAATTCCATGCTCCCAACTTTGTGGGAACAGTTTTGGGGATGGCCCCTTTCTGTTCCAACATGACTGTGCACCAGTGCACAAAGCAAGATCCGCAAAGACATGGATGACAGTTTAGTGTTGACTGGCCTGCACAGTCCTGACCTCAACCCAATAAAACACCTTTGGGATGAATTAGAGCAGAGACTGAGGGCCCGTCTCCTCGTCCAACATCAATGTGTAACCTCACCAATGCGCAACATCACCAATGCGCTTCTGGAAGAATGGTCAAAAATGCCTATAAACACACTCCTAAACCTTGTAGAAAGCCTTCTCAGAAGACTTGAAGTTGCTATAGCTGCAAAGGGTGGACCAACATCATATTAAACCCTATGAATTAAGAATAGGATGTCTATTGACATCACTATACTTTTGGCAATATAGTATACACCGATGCAAGCTCTGTAGTGCTTCATCAGTGAAAAATACTGTCCATCTCCACAGCTTATTTTATGTGTTTTCATGCAGAAAAGAAGTCTGAGGTCAATTTTCGCCGAAGTTACACTGTTTTTTGGATATTCATTTGCACTTACCAGGTATTCCTTTATGAGTTTATCGGGGTCTTCAAGTACACAACAAGTGCTTTCAGGTGGCAAACTCTCAACGAGCCAATGATAGGATTCTGCAAAACAGGGAAATATAACTGAACACTACTTTACTTACACTTACAAATTAAGCATCTTAATGTTTACAATGCCTTTCTGTGCAACCCCTCAACGTTAACTTGGATTGGATTTTTTGGAACACATTGATTTTTAGTTGGCAGGTGCATGGTACGGCCTGTAGCTCATGGCCTAATATTGGTTTTCAAAGTGTGAGGCACAAAACTACTTCTCACTAACCCAATCCATGGCAGCCATGATCTCCTTAATCTTATGTCCTGTTTCTCCTCCCTTCCTATGGCACTCAGCAGACAGCCTGGAGCAGATGATGTCAAGTTCTGGCATAAACTTGGACTTCAGTTGCACAACGCGTGTGAAATTCTGCACATATCTTGAATCATACGAGGGTAGAGGAGACAGAAAGAATGTACAAAACAACCTAGAAAGAATAACAATTAACATACAGAAAATATTAATCTGTGTCATGGTATGTCTTGAATACAATAGTTAAGTGTGTTCTCAAATTCAAACAAATTGTGAATACAAATAACATTCCTTTAAAAACAGCCCTTAAACATGCAATGTACATTTTTGTGACTCAAACGACAGTTTAATGTAGTCAGACTAACAGGTTTTTGGACTGTTTTGTTGGCATGATATCTGCTTAAGTGACTATGAAGAGCATTCCATGCTTTTAATGAGAATATGCACATAGGTATGGGTGTCTACAACCAAAGTAACCATGAGCTAACCTGATGCTTCTGTAAGAATGCTTCTGCACTCTGCGCTGCCACATCTGTGGAGAAAGAAAGCATATCAAACTCAACAAATTTACACCATGTAAAACTATAATAGTATTAGATTACTGAATCATTTTAGAACTATGAAGAAAACGTTTAATTACATTGAGGCCTGTTTGTGATTAACTAATCACTCAATCATTTAAAGTAGGCAGCCTCTCCCATGATCATGAAAAACTTCTAATTATTTAATTACCAAATATTTGGTTGTCAACAAAGCTTTTCAATGGCAAACTGCAATTTGCTTTACTCTTTTAACTGATATATAAGTCAAATGAGAGCCAATAGCCTACAATAATGCTGACATCATACAAAAATAATGAAGTCTAATGGTTGTGTAACGTTACAGAGACTAGGCAAGATGGTGCAGTTTGCTACACTAACATTAAAATAATTCAAATGTTTCTGGACGAACTTGAGTCTGTACCAATGCAAATTGTTCATGACACACAAGGACAATTTGGTCAAACAGACTGGCCGTACCTACGTTTAAACATTACACTTTTCAGATAATAATCGAACTATTAGTATTCTAAGCCATACACCTAGGCTAGGTTTGTGCAAGCTAGTGGCTACCTTGATAGCCGACCGTTAACTGCTAGCATAAAACAGTAAACACGTGGAGTCATCCTGACCTGGTCACTTCCATGAACATTCATGTTTTATGAAACAATCCCATCAAGGCATAATCATCCCTATCTTCGGCAGGGAGTAAAACTGACCTGGTAAACATGATACAATTCTAACGTTAGCCTGAGATGATAACTTAGCCGCCATGATTTTTTTACCTGCTCGAGTTAACATATTTACAGTTTATGAGATCTGCTGAATGATTATTTAAGTTGTTGTTATGCTAAACTCCCTAAAATTACCCCAAACTCAAAATAAGAACACTGTGTGAATAGCAAATACATACCTTAGTTACAATCCACGAGTTAGGAAGAGACAGCCAGAGATCCTCGTGTGTTTTGAAATAATGCTTCTACGGCGTCCATTGACGGACACATTTCCTCCAAACACCTAATCGAATGCGTTTCGCACAACTGACTCCATTTCACCTAGAAAACTAATATTATCGTGTAAATCCTACGAAAAATGATTCAGTAAGATGAGCAATAGTGAGATTTCATTTTTTTGAGAGTGAGTAGGCTACTGCCAAGTCCTGAGATTCTGATACTGAATTAACAGGGAAATACAATATCTGTACAAATAACAACTGTTCTTTACCTGTTAGCTAGCCTACAGTACAATAAGTGCTGAACAAATGTTACTAAATCATAATAAATGCACAACAATAATAAAGTATGCCTAAAAAGTCTGCCTTTAAAATCCCAGGTTGAATATAAGTGCTCTTAACTGTATTAAAAAAAGTTTTAGAAATTTTGCAAAATCTACTGTAGAATATAAAAAAAATACTGAAAAAGTATATTTTATACTGCCTTTGAAAATATGCTCAAATTTTAGCACACTTACAGCAACATTTCATCATATTTTTTTAAACACATTTATTCACCACTTACTAAAAGTTGAACTTAATTGCATTTTTTTAAAGTATACTTTTTAGTTTAAAGAAAAGTATACTTTTGAAAAATGAAATTAAATGCAACTATAAGTAAGTGTTGAATAAATAGGTTTATACAAATATGCTAAAATGTAACTGTAAGTATGCTTACATTTTAGCATATTTTTAAAAGGCAGTATAAAATATATTTAAATTTCACTATACTGATAGTGTACTTCAGAATTACATACTTAAGTACAGTATAGGTATGTACTAAGGAAATACAAATGTATTGCAATTACACTACTTTGAATTCCAAACACGTTTTTAGTATATTTAAGTATACTTCTTTTTGACCTGGGCTGAGCTAACGCATTTCAATGGTAACATCCAAAACAGTCTTACTCACTCCACAGCACACCCGAGACAAGTAAATTAAAATGTCAGACTATCGATGTACATGTCCGTGTTGATAGAATATTTTTAGAAACTTGCAACTCAATGATTTATGACATTTTGAGGGACTAGTTTCTCAATATCAATCCGCTACTGCCATACAGGGAACGAAGTAGGCTATTGCAATGCGATGCAAGGTTAGTTTTATTTCTAACATTGTTCTATCAACACAGACATGTGCATAGATAGTCTTGACATTATAATCTATTTGTTTCGGGTGTTCTGTGGAGTGGATTAAGTCTGTTTTCAGTGGCAGGCTGGATGCTACTGTTGACTTGCGTTATCTCGGCACCAGATTTAGCACGAGATGAACGCTGCAACTTAAAGGGATAATCCGGAGTGAAATGCACTTTAGATCAATTTTTCGGACTATTGGGAGTACATACGTTGAGTTGACACCAAAATCATGTCATTCGGATGTATTTTGAGAAAGTTCGCGTTCACCGTTTTTAGCCAAAACTCGTTAGCCTGGAAGTGACCGGGGCAAGTCCTTTCGTTGCTACAAAACGCTATTTTTATACCTCTTCTACTGTTCCAACCAACACTACACTTACGTGGTAGTGAGTAGAGGGTCCCTAAAGCCAAACCGAAGTATCCCCACGTCTTTATGTGGTCGGATAGAGAGTCCAGAATGAATTTAATCGAGTCCGTACCTTTCCGGAAATGTTATTAAAATGTTGTTAACACGTTGCTAGCTGCAGCAGCGACATTTCCGGAAAGGTACTGACTCGATTAAGTTCATTCTGGACTCTCTATCCGACCACATAAAGACGTGGGGATACTTCGGTTTGGCTTTAGGGACCCTCTACTCACTACCACGTAAGTGTAGTGTTGGTTGGAACAGTAGAAGAGGTATAAAAATAGCGTTTTGTAGCGGCGAAAGGACTTGCCCCGGTCACTTCCAGGCTAACGAGTTTTGGCTAAAAACGGTGAACTCGAACTTTCTCAAAATACATCCGAATGACATGATTTTGGTGTCAACTCAACGTATGTACTCCCAATAGTCCGAAAAATTGATCTAAAGTGCATTTCACTCCGGATTATCCCTTTAAGGAAGGGCAGAAATTCACTGAAAATGGTCTCCACCGACCTATATCACCCTGACTAAGTTGGAAATGAGGTCCTATGTCCAAAATTCCGAACTATTCCTTTAATAACTGAAAAAACTATTAGGCAAATACATTTTTATTAACATGCCCTTCATAAAAGCAGTAAACATTATTATAACTCTCTCTGAATGTTTAACACCCTGTAAAGCGCCATGAGACATGTGTAATGTTTTGGTGCTCTATAAGTGAAATTGAATTGAAATTTGAAATGTATTATTACATTGTCAAATTCTTTCTTCCACATCACTAAGACAAATCTAACGATTCCAGTAGTAATTGATTGCATATTTTGTTGAGTTAGTTGTTGTTATGAACTACTTCTTGCCAGTTAAATGTATTGGTAACACTTTACATGATGGGTGAGTTCATAACACATTCATCGCAGCTGTCATAAACTGCACATAAAGCATTCATGACTGTTTCATGAGACATGACTCAACATTCATACCAAATCTTTCATGAATGTGGAAGACAAAATTACGACAACTTGTCAAAATAAAAGTCCAACAATGGAAAGCAGCATTGCCATTTTTGCTCCAAACCTCTTTGTTCAAAAACAGAACATGGTCTGTTTCATGAAAATGTATTTGTTTTATGATTTAACTTTTGCAGATGATTTCTCATCTTTTGTTACTGGGAATGTCAACCATTCCAGGTTACACAAATATGGGTCAGTCGAATGGCTAGTTAACCTTCCAGTGTTAAACTCAATGATTATGAATATTTCACAACTTGTATAGTAAAGTGACATTCAATTTAGACTTCACAAGATATTCATGAAATAAGACTGGAACAATTAAATTAATGGTATCCAGGTAAGAGGTTTGGAACAAAAACGGCAATGCTGCTTTGCAATTGTTGGACTTTTAATTTGAGATACAATATAGCTCTTCTGCCAGGGAGTCCTAACCAAGATAGGCATACAGTACTCTTTTCGGTAACTTCTGCCAAAAGTAGTCTTGATGTTTTTAAAAGTGCCACTTGTTGCTGTCTCCCACTTGTCTCACATAAAGCCTCATCACTGTAATCCCCCGACACCAGTTTCAGAGCCACACAGAAGTACCTATCTTGGAGTAGCTCTTAATTTCTCCCTGGGAAAAAAATTCACAACTAAGTCAAACTAGAGTGGTTCCTGCAGTGGAAATGCCCTGCCCAAAAGAGTCCTTCAAGTTTCAGATAAGGAAAATGGCAACAGCGGGTCTCATCACACTGATCCATTGTGCTTAAGGGATAGAGTTAGGCTTGCAGACGGGATTAGGGTTAGGATGCATACAATTCCTGCCACTCAGAAGTTTAGTATCTCCTCCACTCTGACACAGAAGGTTTTCACTTCATACTTGAAAGTCCGAGAACTCTCTTTCACAGTCTTGAAATACATGGAGCAAAGGAAATGACTTTACAAGTACGTAATTATGATTGCTACACACTGAATTTTGAATCTTTGATAGATACTGTAGTAGCCTATCCTGTTATAAAATGTGTTATGAATGCAACATAAGACAACCAAACCAAACCTGAGTACACAAGTTCACTTATGTACTCCCTTCTCATGGCTGAAAACAAAGACATTTCTATATGGTCACTATGTATCAAAGTGACAGGGTTAAGTCTACTATGATGAGATTGCTTTGCTGTGTTCCCATCGGCTTTGTCCTGCTTCGACCAACAACATAATTCTCTACTGATCAACTGCACCACTAATGGATTCACATATTGCCCCTCTTGTGTTGATGGATAAGTGCTTTATTAAAGCATTATTGTGAGTTTATAATTTCATCTGAAAATAGCTTTCTATAGCTCGCATCTGTGAACTTTTATATGGTGTTACTGTATACAGTGCGTCTTTGTGACATGATAATTAAGAAATGGATTGCAAAAGAGATCAATAATAAATACAAGAGATAGGAGGAGAGATGAAAGATTAATAGCAAGATTGAGAGGGAGAGAGAGAGAGAGAGAAATCCCCCCAAAACAACAAGATGACAATGAAGGTGCAGACTCGCGTGAAGATGAAAGCAATCACTTGGCTTATCGCGCCGAGGTTTTATCCCCTTTCTCTTTTCAATTAAAGATACGGCCAGGAGCTCATCTCGGGAGAATGACACTTCAGCCCTGCCCGCCTGCCCATCTGATTGCAATTTCACTAACATCATTTTCATGCAAATGTGATTTTTTTAGCCCAGTATCTCCGAATGAAAACGCCAGAGGTAGCCGCCGATTTTAAACCTGCACGCTTACAATCACCTGATATGTGCTGGCATATATGGCAGCGTGTCTCCCGCCTAAAACTACAGGAGATGAAGGCTGGGCAACTGTGATAAGAGCATGAAAAAAAGTATAACTCTCGTTACTCCCTTATCAGCGTTATAAAAGTAAACAAGTCAAGCGTGAAGTAATGAGAAATTCTACAAGATCTGACTACTAAACGCTGTAAAACTGTTATGTTTTTTTTTTCTTCCTTCAACTCTCCCCTCAGACTTATTATATTCAATACTAGACAATCTCAGACTGAAAAGAACTCGGGGAAGCTTTCCATCTGTGAGCCCGAGAGATGAGGAGATTCTCGGTTTAAGTAAGTGTGGCTCCATTTTAATTTGGCTCGTTTAAACGAAATTAGCTGTAAGCTGCCAAATGGATAAGAGTAAATAAGAGGAAAAAAACGGGGAGATTTTTTTTTCGAGATCTAAGCCAGCCACTTGCACCGGGTCCAAATGAGTGGAAAAAAAAAGACTTTATCTTACCTCCATTAGGGAAATCAAACAATTAAGAGTGAGGCCTCATGCCGTGCCATCTGTTTGCCATGAATGGAGCATGTTGGTTTGAATCAATTTTATTTGGCACGCTGACTGGGATCTTTCAAACTGCCGGTGCGTGCAGTGAGGAAAAAGGAACACCTGATTGGGGCGTGCAACAATGGCACAAAGAAAACAACAAATCAAAAGACCCCCTACACACACATTCCACACATACACACATACCTCCATTCTATTCTGTCTAGCGTTCTTCAGGGATTTACAGTAATGTGAAGTTGACTTGAAATATGCCTCATACAGAGCAGTTGCCCCCATTTGTACATAGGCAATGAGGTACAGGTTTACTGAGAGACGCCACAGGATGAGAGTATTGCGGAAACTGTTTGAATAGTTTGGTCTTTTAACTGGTCTCCAAGTGGATCTCATTTCCATGAAGTCAGTAAAGGAGTTAATGTCAACACCATACCAGTCATTCAGAGGATGTCAGCACCATGAAGTCAGTAAATGTGTTGATGTCAACACCATACCAGTCAGTCGGAGGATCTCAGCACCATGAAGTTTGCATTTTGTGTTTGGTGGGACTAGTTCTTTTTGTGAAAGGATTCCCTGCACAAGCAGTGTGTAGGTTGTGCTTCTTGAACCTGGCGGCAGCAGTGTATTTGGCAAGTTTGCCTAACAGGGAAGCTGGGCATGCAACTAAAGCATGCGTTTGCATGTATAGCGTCTGCTGCAACTGGAAAGGTACTGGCTACACCAGACATGATGGTGGCGGGTACAGTATATTCAGGAAAATGACAACAGTCTTCTAAAGTTATTGTAACGCTCCTTGGACCCGGTGTAGCCAGTAGCCACGCTGTAACTGATTAACAGATGATAATGCATCTAATAAACTATGTACAGTATAGAGCTATGATACGTTGCACCGGTTGCCTGTGTCCTATAGGAGAAAAACATGAAAATGAATGGAGACAAAGCCAGACTTAAATTACAATCTCAGCTTACAGGCACACATGGACACTGTATATTTCAGGCATTCAACTCGTTCTGTTTGTTAACCTTACTGTCTTTGCTTTGAAGAAACTATAAGCACACGCAACTGACAAATCACAACCTTCCCGTGCCAAAAGAGGATTTACCATTGTGCCAAATATGACTTGGTCTCAATGTTTACTTTACATCAGATGGATTTTTCATTGTGCACAGAGACTTGTTTACTGAATGTGATTGGTTTAGCTTGTGAAAACCAGACCATCAGATTTGTAATGATCAGCTATTGGTGTGCTGTATGCCTTGGACTACATATAGGAATGGGGAAGATTTATTATTTTAGTTTTGCTTGCCAACAGCATGCATGGTGTGAAATCAAGGGACCGATTTAGGAATTTAATGTAATAATCTACTGCCTCGAGGGTATGCCACTGAGGGCTAATGGCTTGAAACACAGCACGTCCAAACCTGCTGATATCAGCTTCAATTTGATAGTGTTCACATGGAATGCAGCTTAATCTCTCATCTTACCTACAGTACCATCAATATTAGGCCTCGGTGGTGAGACATTGTAAGCAATTGCACACATACAGAGAGAGAGGACACACACACACACACACACACACACACACACACACAAAAGCCTAATACAAACATACCATATGATACTACACCTGAAAGTGTAAAACTTCATTCTTAGGATGACTAAGAGAACACAATGGAGGTGGCATTAATATTCCAGCCCTGTAGGATCCTTTATCACCTACATCGAGTATGGTAAATGTTCAGGCATTAATATTGTCATTAACATTTTTCTAGTGTTCAACCAGCATTCAACAATCCTGTAGTATGTCACGGTGCTGATTTCAGAGAAATTTGACAATTACTTCTCTGTGCTTTATCATTTTTTTCATTTGTAGACATTACGGCTCTGCACAAATATCTCATTACAAAATAGTATTTATTCCATTAAGATTTTCTAATTTGAGAACTTGGGTAATTTTTATACCTCACTCATGCATGTGTACATACACACACACACACACACACACACACACACACACACACACACACACACACACACACACACACACGTGCGCGCACACACACACACACATGACAAATT
The DNA here is from genome assembly GCF_963854185.1 of Sardina pilchardus. Taxonomy (NCBI): domain Eukaryota; kingdom Metazoa; phylum Chordata; class Actinopteri; order Clupeiformes; family Clupeidae; genus Sardina; species Sardina pilchardus. The sequence continues at coordinate 22,647,235 of NC_085001.1, forward strand.
CCCTTGTTCCATTGACTGTATAAAGAACAAGAACTAAGTGTTTATTTATAGTGAGATCTTACCAATATGCTCTACTTCTTCAGAACAGGTGCCCTCTGTGTTTTCTAGTAGTTTATATGCAATGCTCAAAATACAGGAAGACAGCACATTGCCCACTGATTCAGTACCAGTACCACATTTCATAATTTTACAGAATACTAGGACACACAAGAAAAACATTGTATTCAAGAAGTGCGCTTCATTTAATAAGATATTTTGCGTTCGGCTGAAGGCTACTCTTCCAAATGCACCACACGCCCTCTTTTAATCACCGTGCTCACCGAGACAGACTTCTGCAGACAGTCTCCAGAACACAGATGTGTGCGCTAACATGACGCGGGGACACAAAGCGACGCTCCATCACCGTGATGCTGGCAGGCCATAAAACGCAATATGCGCAACAGAGAGCGCAATTAACAACGCAGCGGTACATCACCATTCTGCTGCCTTCTCCCAGCTGCCGTAAGAGGCCTGCCAATGTGCGTATACCAAGACGGTTTGCGTGTGGCTGGGTGGGCGTGCTGTTATGTGTGTGTGTGTGTGTGTGTGTGTGTGTGTGGGAGGGTGATGGTGATAACAGGGAACTACCTGTCATTATCTTATCTCTTTGTCGGAAACAATTATTCCATCATGAGACAGATGTAAAGACAATTAGTTATTTCATGTATGCGTTTACCTATCTATTTATGAATAAATACGTTCGGCTCTGTTGCTCTTGCGGCTTTTTGAAGACAAACAAAAAAGGGAAGTGGGGTGCTCCTGAAGCATGTTGTGGTTGTTGTCGCTGGTACTGAGGGCAGATAGATCAAACAGCTGGGCGAGGGCCACGGGTGGCCCGGGGGCGACTCATCCGTCAGGATAAGTGACTCTCGGCGGCGGTGCCCGAAGGCTTGCGGCCAAAGACTGGGGGGGTCGTGGCTGGGGTGACCTCCACAGATGAAACACAAGTCAGGACAGCTGCAGGGGACAGATGCCATGTTTGGACAACAGAGACAGATTTCCAACCGTCCGTGGTTATGCAGAAGCAACAGAAGCACCAGGCCAGGGCATTTCAAAGTGTGGGCCATTTGTACCCCCACAAAGCCACACACGCACACACACACACATACACATACACACACCCAAACACAAACATATACACCAACACACACACACACACACACACATGCCCGGAATGGGAAAAAAAACACTACACTTTCTCTCAGTGTGGCTCTTTATAGAGTTTGAATTTGACTAGCTGCCACTGATCATAATTCAAGCCCTAATGTGAGATGGGCAAAAAGTGGCTGTTGTCATGCTCGTTCTCTCTTGCCCGGTCACAGATGCAAGGGCCGTCTTGCATGGCACATCAGGGTGTGCTCTGCTCTCCGCTTCTTATGGGCTCATCTGGTCATTTTACGGCCGGGAGAAAAAGGTCAGCTGTAATGGCCGTGACTTGGCAGCCGATAATTCGGTGGAGGAAGGACTCGGTGATGAACTTGTTTTGTAACATTGGAGAAATGCTGGACCACAGCTTGTTATCCTAATGTCATGCTCTCAGTTGAAGTGGAAACAAAATAGGATCATCTGGGTTCATACACTCACGCTGAATCATTTCAGTTTCCACTGTCTGCCATCTTTTAGTGGCCTTTCTGTTTATTTGAACAGTAAAAAAATGGATGTGGTGATAAACAAGTGTGAATGCCCTTCTGGTATTCTATTTTGAAGTTTGGTTGTTTTCTAATCAGTAGCAACATGTTATATAATGTGTGGGGCTTAGTATTTAGCATGGCCATGAAATCCTTATTGTTCGAAATGGCAAATGACAACAGTTTCATATCCATGAAATGGCTGCGGAAGACATAGGTAAACATTTGCAAAAATGCCTGTTAGAAGCAGAACAGAGGGATTTGCTTCTGTACTCCTTGGCTTTACCAATAAAACCCATAAATGAGTCCATAAAGTAAAATAAGTCCTTCAATGAAAATCTGTCAGAGATTCACACAAATTCCTCAAACAGAGCTAACCTAACTATCGGCCTCTGACAGCTGACGCAACAGTATCATTTGAACCCGTTCGAACCCTATTATCCGCCATTTTGGATGTATGCTGCTGAGGAAGTTAGTTGTCAGAGTGGAATTCCAACCTGGAACCTTTTACATCAGCCCCCCCAATAAAAATTGATTTAGTCTGATAACATTCTCCGTCAAATATTATTTATATACAAGTACTATCAAGTCTATTAGTTTAATTTTGAATTTCTAAAAAGTAAGAAACAAAGCTCACCTAAATCAAGCACCTAATGTAGTGTATTGGCACGTGAAATGTTGAATGCTCAATGGCTGTGTATTTATCCAACAGTTTCTGACCATCTGAATTAGAAATCTTGGCAGGAAAAGCCCTGAATTAAATCGTATCATGTGTCCACTACTGTTTGCTACAGGAGGGTGTTGTCCAGGTTGAGGGCCAACTCTCATGAGCTTCAGGCTAACACCGCTGGTAACCTGCAGACCAGAATGTACTAAAGGAGCTGAGAGGATTTGGGGAGCGTTGTATGATTCAGCCGCAACACTCACGGCTGTTAAGTCCAAGGTTGGACAGACTCCAGAGCAAAACCATGAGAATATTGACAGGCCAACCTCTGGCTCTTGGTCAAATCTGGCATCTCCTACAAGACCCATGCCCTCATCTACAAAATTATTGCCCTTCAGACTCCTACCTCACCTCCTTCTCTCTTACACCCCTCACTGTGGTTCTCAGAGACTGGCTTGCCCTCCACTCCCCGCACAACTTCTGGCATCTTGTGAATGGCATCCCCTACATTTTTGAACACTCGCTCAGCTGAAATCTGCTCTTCTTCCTTCTTCCTGGACACATTTAAAAAAAACTCACATGTTCACAAAACAATGGATGACCATGCTAAACTAAACAGCAACTCAACTCCAAAATTCCACTTTATCCATCAAAAGCTGGAATCTTTACAGAAATTAGGATTGCTTTTACTTCCTCACAAAAAAATACTACTTGTCTTCATTAGTGCCCGCTTGGAGGAGACCAGACTTTCCAGACAGAACTGTCTAGGCGCTCCAGGCATCGGAAAGTAAATCAACACAATCTGACATTATACGGTGAAAGCATTCACCACATTTGTTCAGTCCTTAATGCCCTGCAGATCTCTAGATCTCTAGACACATGGCTACAGATGGGTCTGCTTCAGAAACCACACAAGATGGATGAAGATGAGTATTAAGGGTGCCTAAATTTGAGGTTTGCTGGATAAGCTGTTTTAAATCAAGGCTCAAACACAGATTACAGACCATCTCTGTTTTTCCTTTTATGTTGACTAATAGTGAATACCTAGCTAGCCTACTCTCCACAGTTGGTTTATAGTTCTTAAAGTAACACTGGAACACTTTTCTTCTGTTGCACAAACAATATTTGTTTATCAAGCAAATAACAATGTCCACAGACAAGGTAGAGTATGTTGCACAATTTTATGAAAGTATGATGTATTGCGACATTGAAGCAAGTCAAATTTGTAGTTTACAGAAACGCTACTCAATCAGGTAAACTTACATAGTGCGGTTATAGCCGATAGAGGCCCGCAAAGTACTGTTCACCCTATTACGAGCTAACTACTGAAATGATTTTGGGAACATTATTTTAAGTATAAAAAAAACTCTTTAGGGTTGCTTTTAAATATGTTTAGTTTGATGTATTGTCCAGAATGGAACCTTTGAAAACTGATCGTAGAAACCAGACATTGATATTGACCTTACATTGGCAATGTAATGTAAGCTATTCTAGGCATTAAGTAGCTGAGTAATCACATCAGTCCCTCCAACTGCTCCCAAGAAAGCCCAAGTACATGCAGGCTCTATCTTTTTTGGGCCTAAACAATAACAAGGGACTTCCTGATATCCTGGCACGGCAAATCTTGACATGAAATTAATCCACTAGCTGCCGACCAAATCATCTCCACAAAAAGCAAATCAGAGGGCCTCTGAATCATAGTTAGCGACTTGATTTTCCTCAGCCATTTCCATTTAGAAAATTATCAGTGAAAGGTGATAGCATGTCACCTTGATAGCAAATCACTGCACCAGTAGGTGCCGGCATGGGTGTGCTGTCTACTGCCCACATTTTGTATCTGATGGCACGTATGGGATAAACAATGGATTTTATTGAGCTTCACTAGCAAAATAGAACTGATTCGTAATCTACGAAGTCCAATGAAATGAAACATCGAAAGCAGAGTGCACACCAGGCATGTCGGCCCCTCTGTGTGTAGTGTTTAGCGTGTCCATAGCAGAACCACTGACCATGTTATCCAGTAGCTCAAGCCTCAAGCAGTCTCAGTTGATTTGTGTTTTGCAATCCAGGTGTTCTGATGTTTTGCGTTGTTTTGATGGTGGCAGTTAGTTCTGGTAGTTGGTCAAAAGCTTATCCAGTAGCTTCAAATTAAATCTTGGTCATGGCCTATTACTTACTCAATGGAGACTGAGGGCACAAGTACATTTCGAGGGCAGAATGAATGGACTAGTAACATCGCAGGTGACAACATGATGACCCAAGAACCAGAAGTCTACTGTGAATCTTCCAAACGTCTGTTGTGCCAAACTTACTATTCAGGATCACCCCTCTATTTATACCCCTTGCTTGTTAAATTATTTATTTTTGTAATGAAATGGATTTGTCGTGTTGAGTGCTTATAAGCAGAATAAGCATAATGCTTTCCTGACTTCCAAATTTGTTGACTTCTCATCAAGCCTAAATAACTGAAATAATCTTTTTAAATTACCACCGGCATTCTCTTTCCCCATGTCTTTCTGATGCATAATGCACAGCATGCGTGTTGAACCCCAGTCCTACTCTATGCCGTATTATTAATTCATGTCACCGCGCATGTTAATTGAACATGAATCACACATTAAATGAACATGCTGTAATCTGAAAGTAATGTGGAAGGCTTGAAGCAGAAGCCAGAAACTCCTAGCATTTTTCTAGCATCTTCTGGCTCCTCACAAAGGTGGAATTGCCTTTATATCCAAGGAACAGTATTTTTCAGTCAATTTGATGCATTTCTTAGATCTGAATTGAAATTCTCAGAACTACCAGCTTAACCTCCACATAAAAGCAATTACTTCAAACAAGCAGCAACGCTTTTGCATATCATGCTATTTCTGCATTCTGCAATTACTAATGTCATGTCGCCACTATACAAGTTCTTTGTTGAATAGTCCTTCCCATATTCCAAATATGCCATTGTTTGAATCATAAACTACAAAAGTGTCGATCAAGTTATCATTCTGTCAATGTAATTTTTAATTATTTTATATGATATAATTTTTTTTTTAAAAGAATCGCTACACTGTGAAACAGTGGAATTTTTTCTATGATAATGAATGACGTGTTCTGGCAACAAACTGTCAACAGTACCTTAAAACAAATACTCTCTGATCTCCTACAAATCTCTCTCATAGAGTTATGTAACTTTTTGCACTTGAAATTGATATGCCTTTGCCGGAAATCCACTGTGTTGCTGCTTCCACAAATTGTTTTGAGAAAAGCATTTGATACAACATACTCCTGTATACTGTACATCAACAATGATTCAAGTGACTGAGAAAAACTGTAATGGACTCTTAGCTATTAAAGAGAGTAAGTAAATACCATACATCAATATTGCTGCTGCAATTTGCCAGGCACATGGACTCCTACCTGGAGGGTCTTTTTTGTTTATATTATGCTAATTTAATTGGGTCCAAGGAGAGTAAGGGACAGCATGTCTGTTTGAAGACCAGCGACGTGTGAGCCATTTGAAGATATCTGATTTTCATGTGCCTATAAGAGGAATGGGAGATTAAAAAGCCAGCATAACCCACTTAAATCTTAAACTCGTTACATGAAAAAAAAAATGGCCGATTAGTCTATGCCCTTGGACGCGCTTCCTCTCTCCGTGTAATTAAAATGGTTTTGCAGACGGGAAGGCCATACTGGTCACTAATGCACAAGAAGGGAAGGCAAGAAGCGTGTTTTTGAAACATTTGAAACATCTGAGTGTAGCCTAGCGTCCTCTGTACCCTCAGGAGGTGCACTCTTACACTAATGCCTGATGTATAGCTGAATTACATGTATTGCAATGACCTTGAAGGTCATGCCAACGGCTTCCCGAAAGTTAAAGTTATACCCCACCCCCCATACCGAAAATGAACCACCCCACTAATTATGGCTTATCCCAGTTACCAGTTGGCACTGTTATGAAGTGCTGCTTGATTCCCAGATCCATTTCCCTCATTCTCACCGAGACAAAATGGATGGAATGTTGTTCAGCTTGGTAAGGCTGCACTACTGATTGCTTTACACTGGTGAAAGTTCATTGTTTGGTCCAATGAAATATCTTCCAGGGGTTGAATGCATTTTATGCATCATAAAATGCATGAAATGGATGGCTAATAGTATGTGCGTTTTATTACAGGAGGGCAGACACATAATCTTATTTAAATTTTCCACTGGGGAAATGTGTAATTGTAGAGAGGACATGGCACAATTGTGTTGTATTCTCAAAATAGATGTATTTTAGCATGGTATTATAAAAAGCACACATTTAGCAAAAATACAGTGTTTTTTTTTACTGCATCCCCATTCCAGTTTATTAGGTTCACTTCAAAAATTTAAAATTTGGCAAAACATATTTAAACACTCTCACAGATGTCTTTGTATTGTGTAACCTTGAATCATTCGTTGCATACTGCACTGGATACAACAGCACTGAGAAACTAAAGAAAGTAACTCCAGTCAACATCCAGTTTGTAAATGTATTTAAAATACTTTTGCTTATCAATCAGGCAATGAGAAAAGACAACAATCCAGGTGGTGTGAATAGGATAATGACTTTTCTTGTTGTGTGCAGTGCTGACATAGAGATGGGTGATGGGTGTGTGTACAGGTTTAATGAAGCAGTGTATGTTAGGTTTAGTGAAGCAGTTCCCTGGACACTGCGTCCATCAGCTAAACCTGATTATCCCCCATGCATTGTGAGGCCGCTCCTTGGAGGTCCTGCCGAGAGGAGCCTCTCTCCCATTTTCTCTCGCCTTTGTTTGGAGATCCTTCACTCTGACATGGTCCAGGAAGGTTGTGGTGGTAACATGTTCATGCATCTTTCATGACTCCCGCCGGCTTCCTCTTCTCACTGAGCCTCTCACAGGCACAAGGTCTCGGGCCCACTGAGACTGCTTCTCTCTCTCTCTCTCTCTCTCTCTCTCTCTCTCTCTCTCTCCCCCTCCCCCTCTGTCTCCCTTTCCTCTCTCTCTGTCTCTCTTGTTATATGGTCCTGCCTCTCTCCAACTTCCAGTTTCTCTCTCTTGTCTTTATTTTTTACTCTCTCCAATACTTTCTCTCTCTCTCTCTGTCTTTCTCTGTCATCCCCCTGTAATTTTCTCCTTAAAATCCAGTGACAGCTGGTGGTAGGTGTTGTAGTTAGGACTTCATCATGCCTATTTCAATTCAGTTCCAATGTGATCATGCATCATCTTGACATGTGTCTACAGTATGTTTTATTCCTTCCCTATCTCTCTCTAATATCACAAGTTACTGTAGCTATAGCATTACGTGTAAAATATGAGTAAACACTAAAAAGAACTAGTATATTAGCAAAAGGTACATCTCATACTCTCTCATTCTCAGTTACTATTCTCTTGTTGTTGGTGGTGTGTGTTGTTGTTGTTGTTGTTGTTGTTGTTGTTGTGTCTCTAAAGAAAATTCTTTCTTTGGTGCTGTGATGTACAATGATATTCATGACTACTGCAGTGTGACAGATATTTACATAACTCTTTTTTTCAAACACAGTCATCTCTGTCTTCAATACATACACAAAAAGTCTATAATTTTAATTGTATTTTTTTTTAAATAATTTTTATTGAAAACATGACACATCAAAGTAATGAAACTTAATTATGAATAAGCACCCTGCATTTGTATGACAATTAGTGCAAGTGTTTACACACTAAATCTTTGCTTGTCGCACAATTTTCAATTTCCTAAAACACAACTGGTGAAACACCACGCAAAATTATCTACCTAGCACACACAAATCTAATAGGAAGTATAACTTGATTTCATATTTTAGCCAAATTCATCAGTGCTTCTCTCCTCACGTATAGGCCTATGAATAGATGTTCTCTCCTTTCAATCTGCTCCTAGAAGATTACCGGTTTAAGTTTTTTTGTAAGCATAAACAGGGGTACTACTGACCACAAAGGCTTTTGTCAATATGAGACCTTTCCACGGGGTAAGGTATGCAAAAAGCTGGCCTTGTAGGTAGATAGGTAGTATGTTAGTTCACTGATCTTCAACCAACTAGACAGACATGCTCTTTACAGCACTGCCTAATGGCCCTCTGGTGGTCACATAACTTGTAACAGTCAAATTCTTTTTCTTTTTTTTTTTTACTTTAAAGTATATATTTTTTGGCCTTTTATGCCTTTAAACGGATAGGATAGCAGAGAGAGATAGACAAGACGTGAGTGGGAGAGAGAGTTGGGGTGGGATCTGGAAAGGACCACAGGGCGGGAATCAAACCAGGGTCGCGGGCATGCGGTGCAGGTGTCTCAGCCAGTCGTGCTATGGCTGGGGCCTGTCACAGTCAAATTCATCCTATCAAAATGAGTGAGCTGTTGACCTGTGATTGTACAAGTGGACAAGAACAAGTCATTATGATAGAAAAAAAATGGATTTGGGTGTACCCCCTATCAGATGGAGTATCCTGAATAAAGGACTTTCCAAATTATTGAGATACACATTTCCAAATGAAACAGAATTACATTTGTGCTTGGGATATTTTGCATTCACACATGCTGCATGTGAACAAATCCCACAAAACAATTTCTTAGTGGGTTGATTATACAAATAAATAGTGCTTGAATGGAAGCAAAATAATCTTATTCATAAGATAAGTTCCATGGCAGAAATACTAACAAAACAATAATTTGATCACAGATATTTAAAACTGTTTAAATGTTTGCCGCATGTTTCTCTGTGTTCTAACCGACTGTATGTTGACGAATGTGGATGAGTTTTCTGAAATGGATGATGTCTGTAATTATACACACTTTCAACTGATATTAAATATACCATGTTCATGCTAATCCCTTTACAGCCAGCAACAGAGACTCATGAGGATCAGGAATTGACCAATTGGAAATAGAAAGTCACCAATACACATGCTAATTGTGTGTTAAAGAGCTAACACATGGGGTGGACAAGAAGGCAGATCCTATCAGGCTGAATCGTGATGCGCTGTAACTAAATTAAGATTCTACATTAAGTCTCGTGATACATTAGATCTGGGAAGGGAGAAAGAGGAAATGTGTTTAGCTGTAGCACATTCCACGTTCATACACTTGGCCCACTTTCGAGGCCCACAGGTAACTCAATCTGCAATGATATGATTAGCGCTGAAAAATGAATGGCCCTGTACATAGTTGCTCCAATTCTGTCAATGGCTCCCCACGGAGAAGACAAACAAGATGGTGTTTTCCATAAAAAAAAATAAAAAAAACCTTTTTAGCAACCTCTTTGGGGAAATGAGGACTAGGATATCTATGGTGACTGCCTATTTAACACAGAACACATCATTTTCAACATCACTTTGAAAGGTTAAGTCCATGGGTACATCATATTTTGTATGGGGACTTCACACAATCTATTGCTTACATACTACTCAGAAAATTATGCTGATAGCTAGCATGTACAGTAGTGGAAAAAATACAGTGAAAAAAAACAACCTTGGCTTACTCCATTACCTACCCCATTGCCAAAGACATGCGCACACACACACACACACACACACACACACACACACACACACACACACACACACACACACACACACACACACACACACACACGTATAATCACAATCCAATCTATAAAGATCCACTTTTGAGGCCAAGCCTATCTTCTGGGGCCTTGCCTGCTCAAACAAATGTGGAGCTGGGGCCCATCTCGGAGGGATTTTTAAACCCAGTGAAGGTCTTCCACAGAGGGATATTTTAACGGCCCCTCCATGTATCCCTCTAGCGCTACATGAGACTCTCCCTGCCTCTCAGATCCTCTTCACACACCGACCCACAACCTCCACGCTTCCCGGCAACCCTCAGTTGCCAAGCTGCTCTCCAAAGGCAGAGGGGTGCAAAGGGATGCAGAGGGCCTCTGATGACCTGGGGATCTCCTGTTCCCAGGGACAATGGGCAAAGCTCTGTGGGCACCACGAACATATTAAAGCCTTACACAAAACAGTGCACAACACAACAACAAACAAAAAGCAAGCACGATGAGATGTGAGAAATCTAAGTTTTTTTTATATTCTTGAATGGATGATGGAAAGAAGAAGAAAAATGCTCAATATGAAATGATACATTTCACAAAACACAATCACAACGTTATTGTAGGTACTGTAGGTAGAGCAATTGCTGTGAACATGCAACACCTGATATTTCACACCATAGGTGTGACCTGATATAACTGAAGCCACTGAACATAACACTTCTGAAAACAACACTTTAATCAAGCTGTTTCCAAAATTGCCATTTTACTGGGTTTTACCCTCTAAAGGTAGGAAAATACTTTTAGAAATAACCTCAAATTACCAAGACAGTTAGAAATAACCTTGAATTACTGATCCGTAATTAGATAAAAGTCTAGATATGGATGTGATTTGCCAACACAGCCCTCATCTACAGTACTTACCTTTCTAGTTGCGTGCAAATGCACATCTCTTCAAATCTCTTGTTGATCATGCTACCAAAACACACAACACAAATACCAGTGTACATGTATTTGCGTCTTTTTCTATAACATTGAAAATTCCGTTCAGACAGAATTAACACAGAATGCTGTAGACCTACTAAACAGATGGAATCCTACGACACTAATTCTTTTTAACAAAAAGCAGCTCTCATCACAAATGCAAATTCCTCCTTAAGCTTCTGGCACAATTACATTCTCTTTCCCTTGTTATGGGCAAAACATTGGCTGGCTACTGACAGTGGATTAAGACAAAGTTACCTATTCTAAAACCTATTTATTTTTCGGACCATTAACATTTTTTTCAAAATAAAAGGCATTTAAAAACACACAGCCTGTTTCATTTGAAGTCTTTAATTGGTACCTGGCCTGCAGCTCAGAATTTGGCCACAAATACCTAAACAGAATTCATTATATTCCCAAATGTTTGCTGTTAGAATAATGCAATGTCTTTGTTGAAACAGATGTGTTTTTGTATGTTGGAAGAATGACTCTTAGAATCTGTTCTTCTTGCTTTAGTGGGAACAGATGGTGTTATAATCAACAGGAGAGCTTGGTGGAGGCCACTCTTCGACAATTCTCACAGGTCAGTTAATTTCCACTTATGTCCATGCCAGTAAAACCTCTGTTGCTGTGTTTGCCAGTCCCTTTCCCTTAGCGTTTCAGTTGTAGATCATCCACATGTAGCCAACAATCACTATGGAGGAATAAGCACTCACTATCTCCCCATATGCTAGTTCATTCTAACAGCAATGTTGACTCAGGAACAGCAGAGGCCAACTGAAATATTCCTGGCAACACTGAAGGTAAATGTGTTAAACATACTTGTTTGCGTTCTGACAGATTATTTTGGTAAACATCACATGACTGAATTTCCTTCACCAGATAGGCCTGTATAGTGTTTCCAGAAGTATCTTGCTTTTTTTTGCTCAACTGAGTGACAAGACGTTTTGTTTAACATTCTGCTCATGAAGAGCGTCTTGCTCTGGCTGCCTAGATTATTCCAGACCTCCTGATTGAGCATGTTTACATGCAACAGATGTTGGCCAAAATGCGACACAATGAACAAAAATAAGATTGGATAAAAATGTAGATGAAGAGCTTAGTAAATAAAAGAATACTCATTTATAATAACTAAGCATAAAGTACATGAAAGCACAGTAAGAAAATTAGATTGAAAGGCTCTATAGATAAGATATCAGAAAGACCTTGACTTAAGCATTGGACTTGAGCAATAAGCCATTTTGAAGGGCTGAGAGTGAGAGAGGACTCAGTGGAGCGGTGTATTCAACAGTCTCCAGGCCATGATGGAGGAGCCAGGGTCATCCATTGTCCTCAGCCTTGACTCTAAATTCTTAGTTTCAAAAGAAATGTTATTAGGCCGAGATCTTAGTGGATCTTGGGCAGAAGTCTTTGCTTCTAAAGAGAAGTTGGGCGGAGAAAATTAGTTTCAAATCTTTATAGACAAGAGACTGAATGGTTTGTAAGGCCTTAGATGGAATGCACTAAAATTGAAGAAGTTTGCTATTTTAGATATCAAGGCTGGATGAAAGACACTACAAGTGTGTAGTATTCACGGTAATCTATTGACAGAAATGGAGCACTTCACATCTGCAAGTGGACAGGCCGTCTTGCACAATAGACTAAAGCAAAACACTAACTTTACAGAGGATCTGATGTCACTTCATGACTATCTTATTTCTCTCACGCGATTGGGAATAGAATACCATTGGTTGCAGTTCAGCAAATGCACCGCACTGTAGCTGCAAACATTGTGTGAATGAATATATCTGTTTAAAGAGCTCACTCATACCAGAGTGTAGCCAAGATGACATAGGTGTATGAGCTGACACTTTTATTGTCCTTAAGATCGTGAGGGGAAGGGCATCAAGAGGTCTCTGTCACCAGATTTCTCTTGGTGATAAATATTTAATTACCTATCCTGAAATGAACTCTGCAGTAAAGCCAAAGACTTTCTGCTATGCTGACCTTATAGCAATATTAACATCAATATTATATTAACTCAGGATGACTACGAAGTCTAGTGGATATTAGTTTGCAAAATAAGTGAGGCATTAGGTTTGTGAACTCTGAAAAGCTAATGAACAGAAGTTGATTTGTTTGTGATCAATCTGTGATAAACGCCAAGAGCAGCTCAACCCTGCAAACAGCAGCACCTCGGGTCAGGAGTTATCGTGCTAGCTGCTAGCTCTTTCACTATTGTGACATGCTGGCTCTAGGCATGAAACATGAACGGGGAGACCACGCAGATATTCCAAAAGAATAAGTGAATTTATTAAGTAAATATAATTAACAAAGACTAAATGATAAAGATATGAGGTGATGTGTAGTGTAAGTCAGTATAATGGAAGTAACCAAAGATGTCATGCAAGAATCAGTCTAGGGGTTCTAACAACGAAATCCAAACGCCGGGAGGAGGAAGCAGAGAGTGACTGTCGGAGATGCAGGCCTTTTATGCTCCTGCCCATCAGGTGCACCTAATCACCAACACCTGCTCAGGATAGTAGGAGGGGACAGAGAGGAAGAGAGCATAGACCTCTGAAGTTCGCCTACAAAAAAGCTGCCATCTTTGAAATTCGGTATCTGGCGATTTTTCCTATGGGAAAATACATGGGGATTTTGAATTATCGCACCTGTCAAACTCTCGCGGGGACGATAAAGTCTTAAATGCAGACGTTTTCCTGAACACACTTTTGTCCTCTGCCTTCTTGTGCATACTGTGATCTCCGGTGCGCGAAGGCGGCAGACTTTGATTTTTGCTACCCCAGAGCTAACTGGCTAACTAACTGAATGGCAAGTTGCATAGCAAGTTAGCTCTGGGGTAGCAAAAATCAAAGTCTGCCGCCTTCGCGCACCGGAGACCACAGTATCCTCTCGAAGGCAGAGGACAAAAGTGTGTTCAGGAAAACACCTGAATTTCCGATTTTGTCATCCCCGCGAGAGTTTAACAGGTGTGATAATTCCAAATCCCCATGTTAATTTCCCATAGGAAAAATCGTCAGATACCGTAACTCCTTATATGGGCAAAGATGGTAGCTTTTTTGTAGGCGAACTTCAGAGGTCTATAGGCAAGCCACACAACAGGGCGGGGTCTAAAACCCACCCGTATCCGTTACACTATTAGCACGACTCTTACGGCATCAGGAGACAGGAGGGAGGTTTACACAATATGGTACATAGCCTACTGCAGAACTACGGACTGGCTGGCTACCGTTCACACCAGTAATTAGATGTGATAGAAAATGTTTTATTGCATTTTGTAATGTGCTGAACTGAACTCCCTTTCTGAAGTTCTGTCATTTCACAATTCTGAAAGCATTGCTATAATTTCAAACTGGCTTGCAAAGCCAACAGCACAAATCCATTCTCTAGCACTGCTATGTCTGACATCTCTCCCCCCACACTCACTCTTTCTCTCTCTCTCTCCCTCTCTCTCTCTTTTTCTCTCTCCCCCTCTCCCTCTCTCTCTCTCTCTCTCTCTCTCTCTCTCTCTCTCTCTCTCTCTCTCTCTCTCTAACCAAGAAATGCCCTTCCAGGAGCAGTGAGAAGCGAGACAGCAGGGGTGTCGCCAATGTCAGACCGCATTATTGTCAGGGCTGAAACACCTCAGACAACCTGACATAGATTGACTGTGTGAAACTGAGTTGAGTTGTCATGAGACAACAAGGTGATTCCAGCCCGCTTCCACTTATGTTATTCTCCAGAAGGAAATCACATAATAGACCAAGAGGAGAATGGGCACACACAGGGTTTTGATTGATGCCCTGATAGAGGTTATTATTATTTCTTTACACGCTGAATTCATGTGGGGATAATTTCAAACCATTTCTGCATCATTGCATTGTTGAAGGACACCTCCCTTGACAAATGTTCTCCTTCAAGTCCTTTTCAATTCAGTAAATTATATGTAAATGTCTTCTTTCCCATTATTTCTGACTGCCTAAGTGTCACAGTGTAATGGACGATTTTGTTAAAAGAGAGAACTAATGTCAATTTAGTAAGACACACTCTGAATGAGTTCTTTTCAAAGCATAAATTTAAGTGTTGTTCACAAAATGTGTGAAAAGGATGACAAAGACTTGTCACAAAGTTCTAGACAATACCTATTCAAAGGATTTGAACACAGCAGCACAACCTACTTCCATTCTTTATTCCCTCAACAAAATAATAGCAACATATGCCCCTTAGGCATCTACGGTGAATGCTTTGTATTTTTTGACGTCTGCACAAAAGTACATGACAAAACAATGTTTCAATTAGATAAAGTGGGTGAGTCAGATACAGTATCAGGCAAGCATTTAGTTCTACAGACCCACAGATGCTTGACAGACAAACACGCTTGTGGGATCCAATAAAATCTGGAAGGCCATTACGTGCACGTTGGCATATTGTGGCACCAGACACAACAACACACAAGGCTTGTTGCTTCTGTACATCCAACACATTGATCATTATTCCACCGTAAGAGTTGATAAGTTGTCAAATGAACCTCGCATACCCACGGTTGTGTCAGTGGAAAAACTAGGCGTGGTCAGACACATGATCATAAA
The DNA here is from genome assembly GCF_963854185.1 of Sardina pilchardus. Taxonomy (NCBI): domain Eukaryota; kingdom Metazoa; phylum Chordata; class Actinopteri; order Clupeiformes; family Clupeidae; genus Sardina; species Sardina pilchardus. Next base: position 22,662,630 of record NC_085001.1, read on the forward strand.
TTGCTGTTTTAATGGCACTAAAAATTATAACGCCTTGCACCAAGGACAACCTGGTCTGAAGTGAGATGTGCATGTTCTCTGCTTTTTGAGAGTGCAATGTCAAGAAATGTAACATGTGATGAGACCTTAGCAACGAGTCCCTGGCAACACACTGCATCAACTTTGCTGATGTGCTTGGCTTACAGTAATGTCCTGATTTTTATTCAGTCATTCAAATATTACAGGAGTAAGTGTTGATCATTTTCAGACTATGTTTTCAATCATAAGCCCTAGTCAGTCAAGTCAAGTCAAGTCAAGTCAGTATGAGAGTGAATAATTAAGTGTAAGACTTTGTTTTGATGTTGCCTTAAAGTTCAAGTAGGCAAATGCAGACGTGTGCACAGTATACTCTGCTTGTAACACACACACATTTTAACAAAGCAAACTTTAGTGGAATCCTGCTGTAACATACATGGGCTTGCACATTTCCTCTGCAAAGAAGCTCTCAGACACACCCTAAATGTCCATGCTTCAGACTATGTGTCTAGATTGATAAAATACGGCCCTCATCGTTTTTTTTTTCTAATATATAATATATATGCGCACATCCAGAGCAAAGCAATGTCTGCAACATGACAAAATTATGTCATGGTTATTCACAATTGCTTGATCCAAGAACTCCTAATATCAATGACAGCTCATTACAGTGTAAAGACGAGGCAGTAATAACACCTTTAGGTAAGGTACTGTTGTGTTTCAGAGGAGCTCTGTGCCAGCAAAGATATAAAAGCATGCACAACTTCAAAGGGCATATTGCCATGCAATTGTACAGAACCAAATTACCCAGGCCTTGTAGATAGTAAAATGTCTCCCCCTGTGAAAACATGATGCCTGAAGTAATAACAAAGGCTGGTTTTGTTTGAACAGTGGTGTCCACGAGCATGGCAAATGCCTGACTTCCACATGAAGGGAAACTCAATACTGTACATGCTCTAATGCATGCTTTCACGTATGCTCCGCAAGAAATCATGACAGATAATAACTTAGATTACCCCGTCCTTTCTGTAGTTATATTCCGACATAATAGCATGCTGAAAATGTCTGTGACTGCCCCGGTGTGTTTGATGCAGTGCTATTGTATGCACTGCTATTGATCTTTTGTGTCCGGCTGCTCACAGGAAGCATTGGTTGTGGCATTTCAGCTCGCATTCGCGGCAAACGAGGTTGTGGCAGAAAAGACACCACTTGTTTGACATGACATGTTCTGTGTCAGCAGTCGGGTAGCCATAAACGATGGGGCAGGCAAGCAAAACAGATTGTTTTCTAATGAGATTTAATTGCTATGTGACTTCACTCACCTGAATTACGATGCAATTATCTGGCCGCTTGGCCATTCAGGTAATTGATTCATCGCTGGCCATCCCGCAGCTTAGCATGTCTTGGACTCCTCGGCAGGTTTTGATTCTCCACACAGCTAAGGGAATTAAGTTAATAGGACCGGCTAAGGACCAGTCAAGGCGGTCAGGGGAAAGGGAGAAAAAAAAAATCAATGAGGACAACAGGCTGCACCAAAGGCATATCAAATGAGGTTTGGGGAGCAAATTGAACAAGACTGCGGCACAGTCCCCGCCACTGTCGGCCACACGTCTGTGACTCGGAGATCTCAGAGATGGTGTTGGAATACCAACGGAGGAGAGGAAAGATAACAAAAAAAAATGAATGTACTCTTGAGTTCACAGACATCGCTTTTATTTGTCAAACCAAAGAGCACTCTTTTTGTGGCACTGACTTTTTGCTCTGCTGTACACTCATTAGGAGTCGGCCAATCACCATGTGATGGGTACACTTTACGCTTGACAGACTGAGAGAAGAAAGAGAAAGAGGGAGAGAGAGAGAGAGAATGGGAGAAAGACATTGAGGGAAAGAGAGCGAGAGAGAAAAGAAAAGATGGAGCTTGAAAAAAAAAAAGGAATAACTTCGAGACAAGAACATAGATTTCAGGGAATGTGTGTGCCCGGTTCTAGGTCATCTTCACTTTTCAAGCAAAACTGATTTGTCAGAGAAAGAGACAAAAAGTACGCACACACAAAAGAAACATAATTTCACATGGAATGCACATAAAACTTGCGACACTTTAGATATACTGTACATGTACAAAAACATGTGCCCATGGAGATTATTTTTGTGTTCATTTCCTTCTTCCCACAGGCTGACAGAAAATGCCCACACTCTGTATAACGTGCACAGATAGCCATCAGATAGCCACTGTGAGTACAGATAGCCGCCTAGAAAAACTGTGTATGCGAGAACTCTAATGACACAGGACGAGGCTAGACAGACACAATTATAGCCACTGCCACATCATCAATCAAACCCAAAAGTCCAAGACATAATAAATATGATACTTTGTCCATTTGAAGAAGAAGAAGAAGAAGAAGAAGAAGGAGGAGGAGAAGAAGAAGGAGGAGAAGAAGAAGAAGGAGAAAAAAGAATGTTCTATGCTGTGTTCATGTTCTGATCACATAAAGCTTCACATAAAGTTCTTTATACAAAACCTCGGTATCAGGGGAGAAGGCTAACTGTGGGCCGACCATATGGCTGCCTGTTCTTGGATCAGAATAGTACCAATCCTGATAAGGAACACCTATGGGTTAAAAGTTTGCGGTAGTTTGCATGGATACAGTGCACAAGTAACAACAGGATGGCTGTTTGAAATATTGCACACATAGACACAATGTTCTGGGTGTATTATTTGACATGGTGTTAAGGTACATACAATTATATTTCATAAACTCTTCCTTTTAATGCTTGCATTTTTTATGATTGACTTGCAAATGTAACATTGAATTACAATGATATTACAGCTGGCGAGTTCATTGTACTATTCAATGATTAAAAGATGTATAAATATGTATATATCTTATGACTTGTTTTTCAAAAATACATAAGTGACAAGCTGTCACATTATGTTATGTTTCTTAACTATTTGCAAAAAAATCCACACAGTGTAGTCTATACAATAATCATTTTTGTTAAACCACTCATTCATCATTGCTCTGTAATACAGGACGTGTTGTTCCCTGCTTAATATTTTTGACTTTTGGATGAGGATTGGACAGTGTACTGACGAACAAAATGAAAGGGCTTCTTCTATCCTGAGGTTTTCTAATCATTAAAAATAATAATCAAGACAGGGATAACCATTGGGATATACAGACAAAGGGATAAAACCGTCAAACAAGCAAGTGGCAAAAACCTTTGAAAGTAGAAACAGTAAAAAAAAGTGCAACAAATGGAGTTGACAACATGGCATGTCATGTGCAATAAATTAAATATAAAAGTGAAAATGAAAATGTTAGCATACCTAAATTTATCCCTAACCCACCTACATCAGTGTCCGTACCGTAGTGCCACTTTTTTTTTTTTTTTTTGCATCTTTTTTTGCTTGAATTGCTTTGAGCAAGTAATTTACTTACATAGTTTTGCAGCTCGGAACTATGAAGAAAAGAAAAAAAATCACAAAAATATATCCTTAAAATAAAATGGTTTGGGATGAAGTTCAACTGAATTGTCTTCATATACAATAAATATTAAAATCTATGTGCCATGCAATCATTTAATGTTTCATATACAATACAACAGCTTTGATAATGTTCTCCTGCACACTGCTAAAGACAGGTTCATTGATCATATTAGTCTGAATTGGGGGAGTTATTTCAGTAAAAGTAGAAACAGTTATAATACAGCGATATTAGTGATTTGTTATTTTGTTATGAGCTACAATACGATTCATCATGAAATGTGAATAATGTTAGACAGGGTTTGTAGGTCTTTGTGTAAAAGTGACACTGTACAGTAGCTTAAACCTTGACCAGAGCGCTATACTGCCCAATCCTTCCCCACCAATTAACTATTAGTTTCTTAAGCCCCAGTCTAGCCCAGTCAAAATGGCAACACTGAAATTCAGAATAAAAAGACAGCAAAGAAATAAGAGGACAAACATTGTTCACGGGCAGGTATGTAGGTATGTGAGCGTGTGTGTGTGTGTGTGTGTGTGTGTGTGTGTGTGTGTGTGTGTGTGTGTGTGTGTGTGTGTGTGTGTGTGTGTGTGTGTGTGTGTGTGTGTGTGTGTGTGTGTGTGTGTGTGTGTGTGTGTGTGTGTGTGTGTGTGTGTGTGTGTGTGTGTGTGTGTGTGTCTGTGTTATTAAGTATTATACAAAATCAAAATTCCCACTGACCACATCCAAAAAAAAACACTCTGAAACAATTCTTGAAAAATCCATTGGAAACGTATTTTCTTTATACATCTTGGATACAGTTTATATTGACTGTGGGAGGGGGGCGGGGGATGGGGGCTGCTGACTCCTGCACATGTTGAGAACGGGGGTCAGAGAGGCGAGAGTTCATTCCTCCTCCGTGCAGCCGAGTAGCTCCACGCGTAAGGTGATCCGTCCGTACCACGACCACGGCAGCACCCGCACAAAGCGGGCGTAAATGGGGGGGTCTATCACATTCTTTCTGTGCGTGTCGTTGTCAAAGTTGCCCTGGAAGACCTACAAGGGAAGAGGGATAAAAAAAAGAGAAAAAGATCGGACAGTGAGTTATTATTAGTCCACGTTCAGGTGCAAGCACAGTTCAAGCTGTTCGCAATCAGCGGCAGGGCAGAGTAGGAGAACGCAGCCCGTGCCTGACTCACAAAGGCTCCCACATCAGAGTTTTTCGGCTTAAGAGGCCGCCTATGATGGCTCCATCAAAGCCATTAGACAGACTGTGGCCACAGAGCATGGGAGAGAAACAGATTACACACTGCTTACTTGCCCGCTGTCATATCTGCTCGGCGTCAAGCGAGAGAACAAAAGAAGGAAGACGAAAGCTTTGCTGAGTCAGCCTCTTCGCTCTGCATCTTTAAAAAAACTCCCTGCAATTGCCCAAGGCGCGAATCGTATGCTCTCACTGTTGCACAAAATCCGTCTCCTGCTACTCGTTCTGTGTTTTAAGTGCGGTCAACAACTTCACTTGTGTGGTCGGGACACATGTAAACTTAACCATCATTATCATCATCGCCATCACCGCCGCCTAAACTGTTGTGGCCGTCATTGTCCATTTTGTCTATTTTACATGGAATTTGCTGACATATTCAAACACTTTCAAGTGGCTTACAGTTACGGCACACAACATTTCAGTAGGCCTAAACATGCATGTGGCTTGATTATCAGCCACATCAGCCACATGGCAGATCATCTAAGCCATCCCAATAGAATAGAATAGAATATATACTTTTTTGATCCCGTGAGGGAAATTTGTTTCTCTGCATTTAACCCAATTTAACCGAATTAGTGAACACACAGTGAGGTGAATCACACATTAACCCAGAGCAGTGAGCTGCCTGCCCAACCAACGGCGCTCGGGGTGCAGTGAGGGGATAGGTGCCTTGCTTAAGGGCACTTCAGCCATGGACTGGTCGGGGATCGAACAGGCAACCCTCCGGTCACAAGCCCGAAACCCTAACCAGTAGGCCACGGCTGCCCCAGTATAGTGAGAGCTTTCTGCTCTGTAGGGATACCACCATGTTCTTCCATAAACTAGGGGGCAAAAGGACAGAATGTGCTCCCGAAGCAGACAACTGGTTACGGGGCATTTTTCAACCATTGGTGTGGGGCTTATTAAACCAATGTCATTACAATCCAGCTGAGAGCAGTGTGTCGATTGGAGGCACTCACCCTGTGTTTATGGTCAGCAGAAGCACTGAGAGCATAATGAGAAGTCTCTGGCAGGGTGGAATGCCTATTTTGTTCTTAATTACATGCCCAAGTGTGCTAAATGGAGAAGACAATACGAGATAATGGGCAGTAACTGTGTCCCCCTATGGACAAGCCTCCGTGAGAACAATGATCATTTCAATTAAATGTGTGGGAAGAGGACTGCTCAACAGACATGTGCTGCTTCATGCCGTGAGTGCTACTTTCACTATACCGCCTCTACGAGGTGAATTTGTGAGAAAAAAAAAATCGAAATGGTCGATTAATGGTTTTGGCAGCTATCCTTTTGATTAGTCACATGTGGAGCCAGTGTGTGAGAGAGAGTTGGTAAAGAGTTAAAGCTAATGAGCTAAGTGTTGGCTCATATTGTTTCGAGGAGTAAGAGGTGTATTTTTTTCCCTCTTATTTAACATCAGACCTGATGAAAGGTCCTTGAACGTCCACAAAGTGGCTACAGGGCTGTTAACAAGGCACTCGCGCACCTCTCGAGCATCCCTGCTGTCTGGCTCCGGCGCTCTCGGTGAATCACAACGCGCTGAGGAGCCTTAAGACGGCGGCGGCGGCGGCGGCGCGAATTTGAGTGTGACGGCAGGCCACGCCAGCGCTCAACCAGGATTAGCGGGAAACAGACGCTCGTGGGGGAGAGAGAGAGAGAGAGAGAGAAGGGGGGCAAAAATCCATTCAAAAGCTCTAGCTTATTAAGGAAACAAGATCACACCAGAGGGGGTGCCTGTGAGCCAGCGGGGAGAGAGAGAACGAGAGAGAGAGAACGAGAGAGAGAGAAAGAGAAAGCAAAGAGCATAATGTGGTCTCCTCTTCAGGAGAAACACCCCACTCCTGCTGCTCACACACTCACACAAACACTCTCTGTCTCTCTCTCCACAGTTCGCCTGCAGCTCCGTCAGAGCACAGAGGGGGCTGGTTCACTCCCTTGAGCCGCCAATGCGGAGGAGGGAGGGGGGGGCAGTGCCGAGCGAGTGCCTGATGAGGGCCCCTGTGTTGGCTTGGAGAAGGCCCTTGTGCGCAGCGCCTATGATGAGCTTGGAATTTTCCTCCGCTGGAAGTGCCTCTCACACCTGATGAAGGAGGAGAGCTGAAGAGAAGCCCGCTGCGGCTTGCGCTCATGCATAAACATGGCGCATTTCTGCCCCTCAGAACAGCAGTCTGAAATGGGGTCACAGGCACAATAGCTTTGGGGGCTTAAAGACAAACATTTTACAATTTGGCAACACATTTTTTTGGTGTTTTTGTTTTTGTGGAAGAGGCATAGTTAATGCATGGCAGACTATAAATGATCTAAGGACAAAATAGCACAATCAAAAACAAAGTCCAATTAGAATTTACAGTGTTGCAAAAAATAGGAAAAACCATTTGGGCTTGAACCAACGCAGAGTTCTGTTCAAATCACCACTAAAAACCTACTGAAAATCTGAATGCATTCAATCAGGTAAATGTTAACTAAATGGCGCCATGACAAAATGAATGTACAAATTAAACAAAAGGTGCTTTTTTAATTGGATAGTACATAATCGCATGTTTAGTAAGAAAAGGAGTTATTACAATACCATCAGCATCGTCCATGGTAGCTGGTAAACAAGGGCCAAATAATTGCCTAGGATTTCTATCGCATGAAAGCTGAAGCAATATAATTAGCTTTGAAGATTTTATTTGAGCTCATTTACCACACATTTAGAGTATGCTTTGAACGCCATTTGTCAGCCAGTTTAAAAAGGTATTATTCCTTTCTTTCCATCTTAAAGCAGCCCACTCTAATGGGTTTGGTGGCAAATTACAACACTTTTTAATTAGTTTGTTGAGAGAAAAAAAAAGATGAAGACATACCAAGCTGCATTGAAGTATGATGATGATAAGAGATAAGACACAATTAATTTTCAAAAGATCCACTGGAAAGAGTCCATGAAAAGGACACCATAAGAGGTGACCATCTACAAACCCAGTAATCTTAGCTGTTCCCCTAATGACAATGCAGATGAGCTGCTTTCTAGAAAATTGTTTTGTATTCATTGTAACCTTTCGCAAACAAGTATAGGCCTATCTACAGTTACTAGCAAGCTCAAGGAGAATGTTCTTTTTTAATTTCACACCTCTATTCTTACACTAATATCACTGTTTTCTCTGTGAAATGTTTGTGTTATGAGGATTGAACAAAAGCCATTCATGCAAACACTCACTTACACACATTCACACACGCCCACGCAGACACACACACACGCACACACACGCACGCACACACACACACACACACACACACACACACGCACACGCACACGCACACGCACACGCACACGCACACAAAGACACACACACACACACACACACACACCCATAAACACTTTCAAATACACACCTCCATGAAGCATTCTCACAGCCAGCGGGTATGTGTATGTGCAGGTATGTGTGTGTCTGCCAGACACAGAAGAAAGTTGCCTCATGTCAGAGCATGGGTAAGAGCTGTAAATAATTGAGGGAGCCAGTGTGATAGCAGCCAGGCTTGACTGTAAACACCACGGGCACTTTACACGTTCGCAGCGACACGCCACGCAGAGCAGGTCCCAGGCAGGCCCGCTAGCAAGTGCCTGTGTGTGTGACAGCCTCACGTGTGCTGCCACCTCCACTCATGTCAAGGTACCACCACCACCACCACCACCACCACCACTACCACCACCGCCATCCGACCGCCCCCACACCCTTCTCACCTCTCCACTTGCTTCAACGGGCCCTGCCTAACACGTCAGTGACTGAGCAGCCTCGCCGGCCGGTCCGCCACCGCGTTTTTTGCAAAGTCCTCTATCCACCCTCCACCTTCCTCTCATGTGTGTATGTCTGTCTATCTTTTTTCAGAGTAAATGCTAGCAGCGACGGACACAGATGGGGGGGTGGGTGGGTGGGGTGGACACAAATCACTGGGACCAAAGGAGACTGTTAAAAAGGCCCAAGCTTAGCCAAGGACAGATGGTCTGGAGGAGGAGGAAGGATATTGGGCTGCTTTGTAGATCTTCATCGGGGAGCAAAGGAGTTCACTCAGAGCCATTTGAGACTCTTGTCACACCAACACAAATCAGTTGCAGCCTGAGCAGGGGAAGAAGATATAGGGCAGAGAGATGGGGAGCTGTGTGGCGTCAACATGAATTAAAAAAGCAGACCGAAACTTGTTGACTTCGGTGTGGGTGACATTGGAGACTGCGCGTGACACGGGGGGTGGGGTGGGGGGGGGTGGGGGCTTTAATTGGGTGCTTTATCTCTATGCCTGACCAAATGGCTGGTGGCTCAGTTGTCTCCTTCTCAGTGTGGACAGAGGGGAGGAGAGGTTGCGCTTCACAGACCTCCTACTTCATTAAGAGTACAGAGGACAAAGAAAGCTAAAAAAACACCAAGGATTGGGCCTTGTTGGTTTGGTTAAGACAAAATAATAATAATAACTAGAAAATGTAATTCCATGGAAGGAATTACCATTGCATATAAATGCAAAAAGGTTTCTGACTGTGTAAAACATTGTATTAGGCCTAGGCTATAGGCTAGTTAAAAAGACAACTAGGCTACACAGAAGAATAGATAAATAACAATAACCCAATTACAATTCCACTGAAATTACTTAGAAAGTCACATTTAAAAAGTGATTTATGAAAATGCATCAACATTGTGGATATAGGAATGGAATTATGGAAAATAACTCTTCATTTATTAGAATTTAAAAGACTGAAAAGTTGCCAACTTCAGACGAGTTGCAAGAGCTGACACTAGCCTACAGTGAAACGACTGGTAGGATAGCTTATAGCCTTCATATCTACACTAATGCAGGTTAAAAGTAGGCCATAGGCTATAGACTTAGACACCATTGGAATACGGAATACAATCTCAAACAACGCCAATCAAGATGATGCAGCAACAGGTAGGATATCTAGCAAATGTAACGGTAGCTTACAGTAGGATATTTTATGTAGGCTATATTACAGGATGAGCTAGTATGTTCTTCGACGTGTCTCCAGGTGTGTGATTGTCCTAATAGGAATGTACAATAAGCTGTTAACAAATGTTTTTAATGTGTGAATGATACTGAAAGCTTAGATGATTGCCTGGCTGGAAGTCCCTATAGCGGAAACGACTAGCTTGCTAACAAACAAACGTGACAATGATAGCAATGCAGTTTTAGAAACGACTGTGAGAAGAAAGCTTGAACCTAAATGGTGCAACTAGTTGCTTGTAACTTGCTAGTAACTTGCTTGTCGTTAGCTAAATACAACTTACGTTGACGTTAGGTTAGATTGTCTTTAGCTGTTGATAACGTTACCGAGAGCAAACCGGTTACTGTAACGATATAAACAAATCAAGTAAGGAGTAGCAGCTGACAAGACGATAACGTCCTGGTTTACAGCAGTGTCATGGTAGAATGTTTTCATAGCTGTTACAGCCTGGTGCAGCGGTGGCATTTGGATCAAAGATCCTTGATTACTGACAGCTGAGCACTGACGTAACAATTAATCTTTGCCGCCAAAGGGTCTCAACGTTACCTCTATGGGAATTTTAAAATCTTTTATCGTAAATATCTCTACAAGTATAAAGTTCACAAATGTGAAAAATACATTGGAAAAATCTCCGTTACAAGACCTTTCTAGGAGTGTTTGAATGACGTCAAACGGTTAAGTGGGTTTAGCGTTATAAAACGTGGATTTTGGTCGGAGGAAGAATAATAACATTAAGAAGAACAGGGATAACAGTACATTGCATTCACATGCAATGTAATAATAAAAAAAACATCTTGTTTTCATATTTAGAGAAAGAAACATTCCCTTTGAGTAACCAAAATGCTCAGCCATAGAACAAACAGACATTTCATTCTATAACTTCTACCTTGAGGCTCAAGATATTTGCTTACTCACAAAGACTCTCATAAAGCTTGTGAAGAATGAGGAAATCAGAAAGAAAGGATAAACCACACTCTCTCCCAATTTTCTCTTAACACCCGAGGACTGACTGTAAAGACAACGGAGCAACATCTATAGGGACACCAGCAGACATAGCAAATAATGTGTTAGGACCCATAGAGGGTTGGGTAAAACAAAACAGACTGGTCCTACAGTATATATAGCCATGGCGGGCAGAAGACATGGGCAATCTGAGCAATTGCCCCCGGGCGCCAAACCACCAGGGGGGCAGTAGCGTGGCAAGCTATAGGCTACAACATTGAAAACACATTGATTGTCAAAATAATGGCAGAAATGGTTGACATAGGAGAAAATAATACATTTTCAGTGAAATTGGTTAAATCACAGTCATGAATAAAGTCTAGTGCTGCAGAATACAGGTGCACAGGTTGAAAAGTTTGGAAAGTTGTTCCAATTTATTTTCTTTTTTTTTACATACTATTCATTTGTACTGTATGGTTTCTTGTTCACTTAAGGTTTTCTAGTTTAATGTAATGCACTTTTAGTATAGTTATTATCTTTTTGTACGGTCAAACTCCAGGAAGAAGACTTAAGTCCCAGCTAATAGGGAGCCTATAAACAATAAACAATAAACAGGCCCTATCATTATAGAAAACAGAACAAAAAATACCTTGGGGGCTGTTCTATGACGAGAGCCAGTGCCAATGACACAAGGGCAGACCTTATTTTTATTACGTTAATCTTTCTCATTTTGTTGTTACTTTTATGGTTCCATCTGGTTCGGTCAGTGTCCTACATGCCACTCATTCATATTAAAATAAAGTACAAGCAGAATGTGTACAGCCAAGTCCATGACCCCAAACAACCTTAGAGATACATCAACGGAAAATGTTGCCATCTCGCTCAAGCCCTGCATCAGTGTAGAGACAAACAATGACAGAATGCACCATCACAACACACCACTCTACTCAAAAACATACTCGAGCCTTGATCCCTCAAGGAAGTCAAATGCTTTACCAAGAAATGCTGATTGATTCAAGCGTCATATTGTTCTGTTTCTCCATAAGCCTATTCTGAAGTCATGTTGGAGTCATGCTGGAGTTAGTCACAGACCAACATGCATTTGATCTTAAGTCTCAAAGCAATATGTCAAGTAGGGCTGAATCAAGTCATTTACTATAACAAAGTTGTTGATGATTGTTGATAGTTGATTGGCTACGTCATTCAGCACACTGTTGCATGCAATAATAAGCACACCAGAGAGCAAGATTCTTTCTATCTATGGAGCAGCTAGAGATCACATGTAGTAACGATGGTGTGATGTGTGTGTGTGTCTGTGTGTGCGTGTGTGTGTGTGTGTGTGTGTGTGTGTGTGTGTGTGTGTGTGTGTGTGTGTGTGTGTGTGTGTGTGTGTGTGTGTGTGTGCGTGCGTGCGTGCATGCGTGTGCGCGGTCGGGAACATCAACATGATTATGATACTGAGAGAACTTTAGGCACAGGCATAACCATGGTTGCTAAGCACTGTAGAGCCAGTGTAGACCTCAGGAGTTTAGAGGGTGAAAGCCACTGGAAATTGACAACACACTGCTTGACCTGTTCAACTGAACTCCCTCTCGGTGTTGTTTGTCTTCACGGCACACTGTGTAACAGCGGCAGAGACTGAAGTATATCCATGAAAAATCAAGACAGAAAAATCAGTGTCCCCTCCTGCATCTTTGTGAACAAATGCAATCCGTTCCAGACCCACTCACAGCTCTGAACTGAGCAGGTTACACAGGCTTTGGAAGTGTGACTACCCACTACAAGGTCCCCCATAAAACAAATAAAGCTATGGTCTACTAGGGAAAAAGAAACAATTTCTGTATCAACTGCACACAGTGCTGTGTGGTATCGACTTCTCTCTCTCTCTCTCTCTCTGTCTCAGTTTCTCTGTTGAATTATATCATACACTATCAGACCTGTAAAAGACAGGCACGGAAAAAAAGATGATAAAGATGATACATAGATAAATGTGGCTGACACAAAGCAGATCAATATGGCAAGAAATATCTTAAATAAGCTCTTTTACTTCAGATGTCTGTAGATGAAACGGTATGAATGGGATATATGAATGTGGCTATTATCACATAATGGACTTAGTCCAAGGTGACTTCTGAAACACATCTGCAGAAACATCTCCATTGTTTCATCCGTCTCTTGGTAACAGTCTATAACACACATAAACACATTTCACAATGTACCAATACCAAGTTGGACCTGTTTTTTTGTCTGGTTTTGTATTAAACGAATTTCAGTGAAGTTTCAATCAATAGCTTATAGCACTCGACTCCTAGCTTGTGTTTGATATCACAAAATGTCCCGAGGCAGCAGAAAATAAATGGAACAATGAGAGAGCAGCTGACACGGTAACTCACACTATAATATGGTATGATATGCAGTGTGTTTCAATCAGATGTGCTTGCTGTGCTCACACAGTACGTTTGACTGCTCCCACTGCAAGACAAGACTTTCTCTGACCAGAAGTTCTCACATGCCAGAAACCCAATCAGATCTGACCAGACCTGGAATGCTCAATGTGGCGTCTTCTATTTGGGGGGTTTGTGTGAGCCTACACACGACAGATCGGACCGACCCACACATTTGCTGGAACGACTGATTCAGAACCTGTGAGAGTGTCTGCAAGCAGCCGGTCACAATCAGGAGTAAAGTAATACTCTAGCAAAGAGGAAACACTCTGCTTTTTAAATGTCACCCTTCCTGAAAGGAATGATTCCCTCCCTGAAGCGTGCAGGGCATCTGGCAAACGAGATGGTCCATTTCAGCTCTATTGGTTCTGGCTGGCAGATTTCATCTGACCCGAAGGCCAGCGTCTCCGCGGCATCGATTTGTGAAATGATTCAAGTCCAAGGGCGCCCATTACCGACTGGCTCTGGGTCTGACCAGTGGCCATGCTTCATTATTTACAACTTAAGCGAAGGGCGGGAGCTCGCGGCTCTGCTCCGCTCGCCTCTAACCCCCGCGTGGCTCGCTCGGACCGCGCTGGACAGGGGCTGGACAGTGTCCATTTGTGTTTCTATCCAGCGCTCACCGCAAAGCTGAGGCGGAGGCCTCTGAGGGGAACCATGACTTACTGTTAATCGAACTCTTGTCTTTAAGCATGTGGGGGGTTGAGGGCTAACACACACGCTAATCAAAGCTAATCCTGACCCTTCACCAATGGGTTTTCTCATTTGAGGGCGCATACACTGCTACCGCCTGCTAAGACATGTCAGCTAATCCTGGTTGGGGGGGGGGCGATCTGATTTAGCTCCATCTCACATAGTATTGACGCTTGACCAACATGGACAGCATCTATTCAGTGGCTAATTAACCCTTTGTCACTGACTTGTCAGAGCCATGCAGAGAAATCAATAGAGGTTTTGCGTGTGCCGTGCTATCATTCACCACAGCTACAGTACATAGGTAAATTGCGAGATTAACACAACATTACTTTTCTGTCATGGATTTCATGTGAAAACAGATACCATTGCCATCTAACTGACTTTAAAATACTTCAAAATGTATCTAACATTATTTGATATCGTCAACCATGGATATACAGTCTGCCATCAGTCTGGTCTGCCTCCTTTCTAACTCTTGCTTGTTTTAGTGTAATATTCCCAATCATATTGCACTAGGTTGTGAATATGTGATTTTTTAATGTGTGATTTCTAACCAAGAACCGTGTCTCTTCCAACACCGCCCTCCTACCCTCCTCCTCCTCCGCCCTGCTAGGCCTGCCAACTGGCTGGAGTCATTCCAGATTCCTGGATGCCTAACTGTCAATACGCTCAGCGCTATCCCGCGGAACAATGAAACGCTCGGCAGGCAGGCAGGGGTCCAAATCCAAAGATCATCTTTGCCGTTGAAATGAACTTCTGAGAGCGAGGAGAAGGAGGAGATGAAGCCTACGTGTGTATGTGTGCTTGGGGACAGACGTAAAGAAAAGGCATGAAGAGAGAGAGAGAGAGAGAGAGAGAGAGAGAGACAGACAGACAGACAAAGAGAGACAGACAGAGAGAGGAAAGGAGAGAGTTGCATAGCATAGAGAGAAAGTATCCACGATATTCCGTAGCCAACAATGGGGGTCGCCATGACACCGACAACGGTTATCTATTTCCGGCCAAGCTGCATTGTATCCATTTTAACGTGACGGTTGACAGTGCCATAACGCATATAAAAGTAATCTTTTCTATTTTATATCGGTTATATATGATGTAGTATATCCATATTGAGGACAGAATTGTCAACATTTCGAAAGAAATCTACGTTGAAGCATATTCTAGTTAGCTACCGAGAACGCACATGTGAACAGAATGAACGGAAGTTGAAAACAGTATCGGAATGATACATATTTCCGGGTTAAGGAATAAGGTGGATAGCATCAACTATAGGAAAGAAAGAGAGAAAAGAACATGAGAGAAAAGTGTATGACAAATAGTCCTCTAGAAGAGAAATGTACTGTTCTTGGGATGATGAATTTATGTGCATCCACTGGTGGATAACGTGTTTCATTATCGACCATTCCAAGAGAATTCCATTATCAGTGTCAAAGTTGTTCCCGCAAGGTTTCCGTTTCAACATTCCATATGTTATCTTAATGCAGTGGAAGTAGTTTGGGAACAACATGTAACATTCAAGTATTGCTATTGTTTTTCTTGTTGAAAAGGTCTATAGCCCATAGCTATAGGCCTATAGGTCTCCTTTGCATCACACCCATCTCCATGTACCTTAACAACCATTTCCTTGGCTCCATTGGGGAAAAAAGCCTACTTTGGGGTATTTTAGAGCACCATGGCTGATGAGTTGCACCACTCTTGCTGCACCTAAGTGCCTCTGAGTATGGTATTTTAGTCCTAGCTGCTGATAAATCTCTCTCCATTCTGCTCTCTTAACTGACCCCTATTACCTCCAGAGCAGATTGGGAAGGTCTTATCATTTGGAGAGTCACACGGCACACACAATTACACACAAACACATACACACACACACACACTCACACACAAACACACACACACACACACACACACACACACACACACACACACACACACACACACACACACACACACACACACACACACACACACACACAAACACACGCACACACATATTGGGAGACACGGAAACTCTCCAAAACAACTCCACCACTCATTTGCTGACAGCAGTGTGTGTTTGTGTGTGTGTGGGGGGGGTCTACCTAATATGGCTGGCAGAGCCCATCTCAGGGATGGACATATGTAGCCCTTTGAAGGGTGGTAAACAAGATCGCCGGCCCGGTGTCGGGTCAGGTCTGTTAGGGCCTGTTTCTCTATCTGATTGGCTGACTGGGCAGGAGAACTTCAAGCTGGCATGGCGGAGTGCAGCGAGGCATGTGATAACCCACTGCTGTGCTCACCAAGGTGGAGAAGGAAGCGCGATTCAAAGAGCGGGTCACCCCTGGCTTGCTTGGCGGGGAACAAGCTTTCTTCCACTCACCACGCCGCATATGCATGGCTCCAGCACCAACCGCTTCCCAGCTAATGCCATATACCGTAGCAGCTTTACTGCCAATTACCTGACGATTTCAGCACAAAGGGAATTTTTTCTGGACAGGAATTTCTGCGTGAGCTGTAATGCTAAATGATGCTTGGATAATAACGCTTAGATAACACTCGAGTTGGCTGTGGCTAAATGGTAACATTATAAAAAACGCAGAGCTTTTATTCTGATACATGGCGACAGGCTTACCTTGTCCTTCCTCTGCTTCTCGTCTTGATATACGAGCCACCTCTCTCCGTCGTTGCTGTAGGCCACTTTATAGGAGCCCACAAACTGCACGTGGCCAAAGTCCTTCGCCCCCTGGGTTATGATGCCGGTGATTTTAGTAGGGACCAGCATGTCGACCTGAGGAGCAGGGAACAGAAAGAGAGATGGCATGTCAGTGGGCACGCACACAGAGAGAGCTGGCCAGCAACGCCATGTCGACTGTCTCAGTGTGTCGCAAGAAGTACATCTGACAGGCTCATGAGAGGGTGAGAAAGAGAGAGAAAAAGAGAGAAGGAGGGCGAGAGAGAGAGAGAGAGAGGGGAAATGAACTCGGGCCCACATAAGCCATCTCTGCAGGTAGATACAAGTCAGCAGCATGCTGTCAAAACAATCCACCTGCCAAGCCTTATTTCAGCTGGTGGACATATTTGCCTGTTTCCTCTCGGAAAAGGCTCGAAAACATCTTTTAAAACGGAACGTGATGACTGAAAGAAAAAGATGGAGAAGGGAAAGAAAAGAGAGAAGGAAAGAGAGAGAGAGAGAGAGAGAGTGAGCGAGCGAAAAGAAAGAAAAACTTCAGCTTGAATTATTCACAGCATATTGAACTACGGGGCTTAGTTGCAGTTTGAGCTCAGCAGAAACAGAAATCGCCGGCCGCAGCAGCTTCTAAGGCCAGACTGCACCATTTGGGTTAAATTTTTAATACCTCATTTGCTCTTGGTGTTCTATTAGCACTATGCCTGGCTGTTGACATAATGTTGTTTTATTCATTTGGGCTTTGCACTTTCACTATCATTCCCCCAAGTGCACAGGCTGCACAGTGTCAGTCTGATGTATGCAGGACCGTATATGGCAACACAGCGCTCAGTGAAAAGGTGTTCGATTATAACCCTTTCAGTTCACAGCCAGGTCAGGAACACATTAGTGCTGTACAGAGGAAAAGAAAGATAGAGAGATAAATAGATAGATAGATAGATAGAGAGAGAGAGAGACACACACAAAGACTTGGACGGAAGAGGGGATGGATGGATGGACTTGAGGGCTTGATTGAGAAAGGAAAGATCAAACAGTGAGGTAGGAAAACAGACTTTTATGGAAACAGAGAGAGCACATTTGGCAGAAGAATGGAATGATCCGTGTGGTATGTGTATCCTTGGCACACTAATCAGCCGACTTTTATCACAGATGAAGGAGAGCAAAAGAAGTGGTGGAAATCAGACAAGTATTTCAAAAATGGATTTGTTGAGGATCATTGGGTAAACGGCACTTTTCTGTCTTAACTGGTATGTGTTCTGACAGTTTAGCATCATCAATTTAAACCATTTTGAAAATCACTTTTAAAGGTTAGTTTTTCCTCATGCACACAAAAGTGATACAACTTTACTGCAGAATTTACAAAATATGGCCCTGGCTTTACAACAAATTGCAAATGAAATAGTTCCCATGTCATTTTTATTCCCATAATAGTTAGCATATCATTTTTACAGTCCATACATAGTTCCTGTGATCATTATTTAGACTGTGTTTATGACAGTATATAGAGTGCATATGCAGTGCATACACCACCATCCCTGCTCCAAGGGCCACTGTACTGTAGTTCAGTAGGAATTTAAATTGCTTCATAACAGAGTACAAACAGCAGAGAATTTGTCACGGCATACAGTAGCATAGAGTCCTCTAGAGGAGACATGCATTGTATGTGCAGTATACATACATGTATAATTCTTTCATGAATATTCCTAATTGGTCAATAACAATGACAGCATTGAAATGTCCCAAATGCACACACCATAATATCAAATGGAGGCGGATCTTGTTTTCCACAGCTTTGAAAAAGCTAAACGCGCTTGGGGAAATAATGATGTCGCAGTAAGATATAAAACACAGAACATGTCAGGACTGTACTTCTTACTGGCCTGTACATTGATATATGTTGCATTTAATAGCATTCACTCCGTTTAAAATTAAACAAAAAAAAATAACGATTACATTGCATCAGCAAGTCATTTCTGTGCACGTGGCTAAAGGGTGCAGCATATTTTCGACCTTAAAGGTTTCATCATCCCCTTTATCCCTTTCATCTGCTTCAATTCATTCTGACAGACGTTATTCTATGAATAAATACACTCTGGAATAGCCAGGCTTCGCTGTGACACTTGTAAAAGTCCGAGACCAAGGGCAATCTTTCCCGAGTCCAACAAATTGGGTCCATCATCAAAACAAAGTCATGCTTGAAGTGGAACCTGAAATTGCGGTCACAGGTAGCGGTCAAAAGAAAGGACGCCCCAAGCAGAACACCCCCCCCCCCCTCCCCGTCCCACCGTCCGCCTCTGTCCGCCTCCGTCCAAACCTCGGCACCAGCACCGCCCGCCCCCGCCCCCGCCACCCTTCCCTTGCCCCAGCCAAGCTCTTTCGCTTTGATAACTGCGACTAAATTAAGGGTGAGATAAGCTTGTTAAAGCTGCTGCCTTCCCTCCGACGAGGAGCGCGCCCTGCATCTTTTAACCCCGGTACACACGCAGGGGCTTTTGATGTCTCTGTGGGAGCTCCCGTACGCGCGCGCGTGTGTGTGTGTGTCGGTGTCACCGGGAATCAGTCCCAGCGCACCGCACTCTCCTGCTGACGCCTCCAGGGGCTTACACAAAGGCACCAGGGACATGGAGAGCAATGCCTCCCGCAGACAAGCCTTTATCCCTCTCTCTCTCTCTCTCTCTCTTCTCTCGTTCTCTCTCTCTCTCTCTGTCATTTTCTCTGTACTGCGCTTCTCTTTCAGCCCTTTGCTAAAAGCTTAAAGTCGCCATCGCAGAAAATTAATTTGAGATTAGCAATTAGCTTCAGCCTCAACAACAACACCTTTGGGTATGCAATGAGATCCTGGTGCGCTTTGAGCGCAGGCCTGTGATCCACTCTGTCTTTTAAAATAGAAATGAGAGAAGACGTGAAGGAGGAAAAGAGAAGAGAGAAAGAGAATGTGTGTGTGTGTGTGTGTTGTGTGTGTGTGTGTGTGTGTGTGGGGGGGTTCATCAGCATGTGAGTTGGCGTCGTAACCCCACCATCCTTGTTTGAAGTGGTGGTGTTTCTAGTGGATAAAAATGTGCATAGAGCTCCTTTAGAGGAATCAAATTAAATACACTCTCTACAGCCATGCCACCAGGCTTGGCTCCCTCAAGCTGGGATAATTTAATTGTATATTGAGGACTCATTTCATTTACAACACCCTCTTTTACTGACCCATTTTCTTACTGCTGGAAGACAGAAAGCACAGGGATGACTTCACTCCAGGAGAGATTGAAGCGTATGCATAAGTAAAACGTGCAGGCGTGTGTGTGTGTGTGTGTGTGTGTGTGTGTGTGTATCTACCTTGTCATGTGCCATGCCCCGTGTCATGAAATGCATGTCATATGATTTTTATATCTGTAAGTAGTTTATGTCCTGATGTTTCTTATTTTTTTTTTGGTATGTGTCCTCATGTTAGAATAATAGGTGCAATTCTTCCACATTTGACATATTACTTCATTCTGTTCCTGTCATGTTCCTGTCTCCACATACAGTATACGAGTTAGATCAGAGATTAGAGACAGAATGCTATGGTTTTGCCATGTGTCAGTTGTGTGTCACAGGGTGCATCTCCTATGCAGCACGGTAGTTATCCGCACTGGATTTACATCTCCTGTCAACCTGGAAGAATACTTAAACCTCCGACTTATTTGCTTGTTACTTATTGGCATGCTGTCTCTCCCTAGATGCACATCATTGTAAATAAAACTCTGCTCCTGCCATTGCCTGAGTTGGTCTTCATTCATCTGTGGTAGCTATCAAAATTACCATCAATTAGCACTTACTCTAACATTGAAGCATACACAATATTTCATTTTTCATTTCATGCCCATGATTACAAGGTTGTTCACATGAAATAAATGAAACTCCATCAGGTTTAATCATAAATTGAAATGTCTGAGAAATACCTGTTTCCACCTCTGTTTTCATGATACACATTATCGCTGAATGTTGTGCAGTATGCTGCTAACTGCAGACCGTAGCTATATACAGTAAGTGTTTAATGGGAGAACAGGGTGGAAAAGGGGACCATGCGAGGCTACTGAGCCATGCAGCAGTGTGTGAGGGCAGAAATGTGACGGCGCTGACATGCAGTACACACACTGGACTGACCACCCCCAGAGGTCCACCTGAGGGCGAAAAGCGTCCACTCTGGCGGCTTTGAAGACGGCTGTCTGACAGCACTGCAGAACCAGAGGAGCTCAGCCAGCGAGCGAACAAGAGAGCGAGAGAGAGAGAGAGAGAGAGAGAGAGAGAGAGAGAGAGAGAGAGAGAGAGAGAGAGAGAGAGAGAGAGAGAGAGAGAGAGAGAGAATGATGTTGCCTGTGTTGATGGCCGTTTATGCCCCCGAGCCTGGCCTGCAGCATGGTCGCTGCCAATAAACACAAGGGCCTGTGTTTTGGGAACGCGCGTAGCATCGTTTGTGTATGTGTGTGTTTGTGTGTGTGTGTGTGTGTGTGTGTGTGTGTGTTACTTGGAAATGATGATACCACAGACACACACAGTGCTACTTCTCCACCACCACACCACCACCACAACTACTACAGCAGTGGGGAAGCCTCTTCCAGACAGCGCTGGCACCTGCCCCGCGGCACGTGTACCTCATTGAGGTGAAAAACAAAAACGTTTGTGCCGTTCTCAACGCTGCCTATAATCTCATCACAGCTGCGACACACACACACACACACACACACACACACACACACATACACATCCATACACACGCTCACGTCCTCAAATCGGCTTTTCAGATTTGGGGGGGAAAAAAAAACAAAGACACAACAAAGACAAATGAAAGGATGGCATGCGCGCGAAGGAAGGAACGGCGAGAGTTGAAAGTGTCAATGGGAAGATGCCACCACAAACGCACAAACGCCACGCGAGTCAATTAGCCTCAGAAAAGGGCCGCTGTCATTTGTATTCATCACTGAAAAACCCCCACAGCCAATTTCTGTCTTCATCTGAGTCGCTTTGTGCCGAAAATCTCCCTTTTTTCATCCCTTAAAGATTAATTAGTTCCAGTGTTTAACAAACTGCCTGCAAAATGTGTATGTGGGGGAGGGGGAGAGAGAATGAGAGAGAGTGAGAGCGAGAGAGAGAGAGAGAGAATAATTTAGACTGTCACAGAGGCCGAGGAAGAGAGAGAGAGAGAGAGAGAGAGAGAGAGGAGAGGGACAGTGACAGAGACTAACCAAGAGAAAGAGAGAGAAAGGAAAGATGTAAACGAGAAAGGAGGAAGGGAAGAGTGAAACGACACAGCTGCATGGCTGGAGAGCGGAAAATAATTTTCACCAGCGAGAAACATGTCTTGAGTTTCAGGCAGCGACCAAATGTCTAATGAACTTGACAGCTTTTCTTTCGGCATTGGGCCTTTCTTCCTTCATCCATAATTTACACCAGCGAGGCTCGGTTAAGTGCACTACAGAAGATGACTTGGGCATAAATTCACCTGTGTGTGTGGGGCCAGAGAGAGAGAGAGAGAGAGAGAGAGAGAGAGAGAGAGAGAGAGAGAGAGAGAGAGAGAGAGAAAAAAAAAGAAAGAGTGAGAGAGAAACTAAAGATGATTGCGATTGCTCGTGGATCTTATAGGGGATCAAAAGCCCCGATAGTCACCAGTCACCACCACTTATTGGCTCATTGCCAGTCCCATGCGGCAACCATAATGAATATTCTGCATTATTTACAAACTGCTCTTAGACATCGCCTTCTCTCAGAGCAGCGTTGCAGATGCCAGGATAGTTCAATTCCCCACACACACATATGGATGTGCACTGCATGCCAATATACAAATACAGACACACAAGCACAGGCACTGAAAAGAAAAGAAAAGGCACAGGCACTGACAGACACAGGCACAGACGCAGACACAAACACTGACACACATAGACACACACACACACACACACACACACAGAGAGACACTGACACACACAAACACACACTCCTCCTTGGTGCTCCATCAGTTAAAAGAAGCACA
The DNA here is from genome assembly GCF_963854185.1 of Sardina pilchardus. Taxonomy (NCBI): domain Eukaryota; kingdom Metazoa; phylum Chordata; class Actinopteri; order Clupeiformes; family Clupeidae; genus Sardina; species Sardina pilchardus. The sequence continues at coordinate 22,685,093 of NC_085001.1, forward strand.
CCTCCGAGAGCATCGATAGCTCAAGCCCATCATGCCTCAGCCCGTCGTTAGCAATGAGAAGGATCCAAGAGTGACAAATGGAGACTGACTGTCTGGATGGGGTGTGATTGGCTGGGATTGAATGGGAGGGGGATTAGGGTGGGATGTGATTGGCTGGGATTGAATGGGAGGGGATTGGCGTGGGATGCTGGTAGCCTGCTCACATGCACACACTCGGCACGGAGACAGAGACGGAGAGGCTCAAAGATGGGTGACCTTAACAGGATATTATGTATCCCATGGTGCATATGATGTGTTTGCGACACATTATTACAAAAGCATATAATACCACAGATTTAAGACTGACGCACTGATGAAACAGAGTGAGAGGTTTCTATCTGAAAATCGAGGACACAATGTTGCTCACTGCAATATGATATCCAAGCTGCTTCAGAATGAGATAACAGGTCCAAGTATTACATTCAGTCTGGGAGACATTATTGCTGTTAATGGTGCAGGGTTTAGTTTCACAGATCTATTTGAGGGACAATATGATCTCCCCACTGACCTGGTCACTTCCCCTAAAACAAATCAGTAAGACGGCACAGCTACGTTGAATACACAGAATGTACCGTTTCAAATAAACATCCTGTAACTAACTCTCTCTCTCCCTCCCTCCCTCTCCCTCTCTCTCTCTCTCTCTCTCTCTCTCTCTCTCTCTCTGTCTCTGTTTCTGAGTTTGATTTATTTTTTTGCTTCTCTCCTTCCGCATTCTGTCTCATCTGTATTCTGGGGCAACATCCTCACTGCTACCCAGCATTCCAATCATCCCGTTACCTGTTCATATAATCATTAAGGGCCTCCACTCCACTCTGCTGGCACAAAAAAAAAAAATCAGACCATTTTGCTTAGTTAGTCATTCACAGATGATGAAGGATTTTCAAAGTTTAAGTATAACACTTGACATTTTGAAGAGAAAAAAAAGACCAAAAAAGGAAGCAAAAAGAAAAACAGGATACTGTGAATTTGGATCCGATTTAAACTTGGACCCTATCCAGTTTCCGATATTAAGCTATACGTTTTCAACATAGCAAGCCATAGTTGGCATATCCATCCTATAAAATCAGCTGAGTTTGGAATGAGGTGATGACTCCATCAAGGAAGAGCACTTACTTGTAGCCTGAAGTAGAGGAGCAGTTCGTATAGATTTACACTGATCTGATTAAATCCCTTCTCTCTTTCCATGGTTAGAGATTTCAATAACCTGATATCTCAGAACACAGAATTATGTTTGAGTATCGAAATATGCAGTTAAACTCACCCCGAATCCCTACTTTAGACTTACAGATTCATGTCAAGGTCTTCTGAATCTCTGGCACTGCTGAAAAATATTGCAGATTGAAAACAAGCCATGAATCAAACATTCCCCTTAGGACTGACGGCATACACTATGATTGAGGCTGAGCGCTGTACTGAAAGAGATGATGATAGAGACTCTCTCAAAATGACAGAGGGATGGAATATATAATGGGATAAAAGCCCCTTTCCAACTAAACCAGTTCAACAATACTCTGGGGTGTGTGTGTGGAAGCTACTTCTATGAGCAGTAAATAATGAGGGTGAATGCATCCCTCCCTCAACCCAATGGTCGCTTCATTGATGGGGTAAATTCATTAGTGCCTCAGCTTGTAGGGGATCGAATTACTGTACATTGGGTATAGTAGGACAGCGCCACTGGCTGAGAGTGCAGCGAGAAGCCCAGACGATAATGTGCCGGAAATCAAATTAGCATCGGAACCATTCCAGCGCTATAGCCTTGGCGACTTCCGAGATTGTTCCCTGACACCGTTCCGCTGACTGGCTGGCTGGCTGGTTGGTTGGCTGGCTGGCTGGCTGGCTGGCTGGCTGGCTAAGGTCTCAGTGACTTTCCCAGAAGTGCAAGGAGATGCGAGAGGGCTGAACGCCAGCCACTGTCTCCCTTTCCTCAAGACTGAGAGCGCAAACAAAACAAAAAAAAAAGGTCTGGAGGGATTTACAACCTGGCCCGCCGATGTTTGGACAGAACCTGCTAGCGCTCTGATTTTTATGTACACAGAGAAAGAAGAAACAACAATGAAGACAAGGAGAGAAAGTGAGCGGAGAGGTGGGCATAATCAAAGACTGGCCAATCCAGAAGATTAAAAACAGATGCAAAAGATGAGACTGTGGAATTATTACGATTACAAACCACGCGCGCGTGTTGATATATTCAGCCAGTGAGCGGCATGAAATGACTATGTAAATAGGCCCTCCATTAACCTGCTCTTCCCAACCCATTTGGATGTAATGACTTGCAGATTCATTTTGTATACATCGCCTCTTAAAATCTCATTCTATCGCCCCAATGGGATTCTAAAGTGCAAACCGTGTGATTGGATGGACGGCTCAGTCAGGCCATGCTCGTACATTCCAGCTATGCGTTGGAGTTGGTTGTTGTGTATTTTTGAAGTGGGCAGAAAGCAAAAAAAAAAAAAAAAAAATCCATAAAAGAAATAAAGCTTGAGTTAAATCAAGATCTATAAAAAGGAAAGCAATCTTTCAGTGGGAATGCAAAAATAAATAAATAAACTAGAAATGCAATTCCAAGGAATTACCAGTGCATGAAAATGCAAAAAAATGTAGATATGGCTACTAAGGTGTAGCTAGGGTAAACATGGTGGTTGCATAGTTTAAAGAGAGTTGATAGTGTTAAGGTAGACATTTTAAAGCTTAAACATTCCTGTTCTAACTTAACTAATCATTTCTAACAGGTATTCTAAAATGTTAGCTATGCTAACAATGCTAACCAGGTTAATAAGTTAACTTAGCTGATGATTTCTAGCAGTAATTTAAAAAATGCTAACTATGCTAACATTGCTAACTATGTTAACAATGCTAACCACGTTGATTAGCTAACTTAGCTAATCATTTTAGCAGTTGTGTTAAAAATGCAAACTATGCTAACAATGCTAACCAGGTTGATTAGCTGACTTAGCTAATCATTTTTAGCAGTTATGCTAGTTATGCTAACTATGCTAACAATGCTAACCATGCTAACAATGCTAACTTGCTGGTGAGGACTTTTATTTTGAAACAGTAGTTGCTAGGGTATCCATGGTGCCCACTATCAGGAATAAAGAAGTTACTGTATTATAATCATGTTGGTTGCTATGGAAACTGTCAAAAACGCTTAATTTTAATGGTTGCTATGTTGGTTGCTAGGTACATGGAGGTTTCATTGAGTTGACTGGAGGCATAGTTGATGATAACTGACAGTTGGAATGGTTAAACAGTTAAATAGTTGAGTAGTTTCAGTGGTTAAATGATTTAATAGTGTATTATTGCAGTGAGGACTTTTATTTTGAAACAGTTGTGGACAGAGGAAACAGTTAACAGGATATGTAGTCTTCACAGAGAGATTGTATGCTTAAAGCCTGAGAGAGAGAGGGCTGCTGCAGGTGGGGCTGGCCACCTGGCATAGGATTCTAATTGCTCAACGACCCGATTGTGATGTCATAGAGGCCAATGTTAAGTCTATGGGGAAATTTTAATAGTTTTTAATTTATAGTTTAAAAAGTATAAAAGTTACAAAGTTGAAAAATACAAAGCCCGGATGGCCTAAGTAAGACCTACGCAGCAAAGTTTGAATGAAGTTTCTACGTTAAACGGTTGAAGCTGCATTAACTGCGTTAGAAGAAGAAGAAGAATAAGAAGACTTGGAATAACAGTACAGTGCATTTTCATGCACTGTAATAAATAAAAATACACTGGCACTGTAGCACTTTGGCTTGTACAGTGGATCAAGGAGGCATCATGAAATCATTATTTTTTCCCCTCTTTGTCCAGGAAACTGGGAGGCTTTCTGGATAAAGAACCATAATTAGTTCTGCTAGACAACATAGTCACAGGTAGTGGCCCGCTATTGATTCTGTAATGCACCAGGGTAATAAGACAAATAATGATAAAAGGCTCCTCCGCCCCCAAGTGACAAATGCATTTAGAGGCATTATAATTTGGGCTCGCCTGCATGTTGAGCAACTTCAGGGCCCTTACAGATGGGCACCTCCACCCTGAATCAATGCAATAGTAAAGAGAAACCTACTTGGTCCAAAAGCCTGTTACCTACATTCACATACACTTAAGAGAACACTGAGGCTTGTAACTGATGATACTTACTGACCAAAGGTTCTATTGTGTAATTTCCAGTTGTAAAATTCAATCAAAAACAAAGGGGACTGTTGTTTTAGTATAGATGCTTTCAACAGAGATGCCTTAACAAAAAATCTTGCTTTTGGCACAAAAACACATGCATTGTTCTTAATGCAGAACTGCTCTGGCACACAAGTAAGTAACTCTAAGACCTTCCGCACAGTTTCATTGTTCTTCAAGAGAGCCTCTCTTGTGGCTTGGGCAAAGGACAGGAAACGTCTCTCCTATGAGCTGTGAGTGTCATGCAAGTTTGAAATAAACCACAGATACACTCTATCATTTCCTTACCCGTAGTGCACAACAACTAATGCAAAACTTCCATGCAGTTTCTTTTACAACCTTTACAACTATGTAGAAACAAATAAAAACAACACTGATAGCATGCAATTAACTCCATATTTTTGTTCTTTGATTGTAATTAGAGTGATGGAATCCAGAGGAAATCAGCCTGGCTTTGTCTTCAAATAATGTCTAACACCGTTCTTTCACTCTGGCAGATGGAGAGCATGACGTGTCAAACAACTTGCATATGGCAGGAGCTTATCCAGAGCTCCAGATGTCTGATGCTCTTTTGTCCTTAAAGAACAATAAATCAGGCAAGTTTTCACATACTGTAGATCTCCATCTCTTGAGGTCGCTGAGTACTGTTGGTACAGAATCACCTAGCTCGAGTCGCTACAGCCAGCAGCTAACACAGCCAGGTAGCTACAGCGCTATACTCAGGGCCAGGGGGCATGTGCATGGGAGCTCACGGACATGCCCGCTGAGTGCAGCGCTGTCTGGCTGCGTTAGCTGCTGGCTGTACTGTATATGTAGCAACTTGAGCTAGATAAAAAACGATTGTTTTCGGCTTTTTATTTTTTTGCACTGATAGTACTCGGTGACCTTAAGAAAATGAAGATCTATGTGAAAACTCACTGGATTGCTCCTTGAAGTTGATATATATCACACATTTCAGTCAGGCACCCAGAACCCAAGGATGTCCGTAATAAAAAGCAGGTGGCTATAAAACATCTGTCCAGGTTTGTAGTGGATATTCAGTATGTCATAATTATATGCTATAACAGGCATAATGCCATGCATATGCCCAAATTGAAAGGAAAAGTTACGTAAAATAATTAAAGCACACCTTTGCCATGAACTGCAGATATTTGGTTAACTTCATAGAATATATCTAAATAGAAAGATTTTACATTATTTCTTTTTATTACTATTCTTTTTTGCCCTTGCCATAATGCAAATTGAATTTTATGTCTGCCATTCATAAAGTGATGTGATTCAGCCCTGTCTATCTTAGAGCATCAACACATCTAAATCCTTCAGTAAAGATTATTTTTTCAGAGAGTATTTTCACTTCTTTCTATTTTACTTTGAATTAAAATCTTCTGCATTGTCCTCCAAAGAGAGCTGGCATAGAATAATTAACTGATAATGGAATTAATTAATGCACAATTACTTGGCGTCAAGAGCTGATTGCACTGCCAAAGAGCTCGTATGCCCCTGTTGCTCTGAATCACATAGCGCTTGGTCGGTTCATATGATGGGACCTTCAGACCTCACCGGCCACTGCAAGTCTTATTGCTCAGTCCGAGCACAAAGCACAACGCCCCGGCCAGACACATTAACAAACTGGCAAGGAGGTTGTGCCAAGGACTGTGGTCAATCACACGCGCTCCTCTTTGCCGTTAAGAGCGAGGGCGCGAACCCTGGTCAACACTAGCACGGTCCAATTACGGAATCATAACGGCCACTTCAAACTTTCCGTCCGGGAGGCCGTCCGCATCAGACAGTGCATTAGCGCCGCGGCTTAATTATCTGCGCACTACAGACAAACAGCGCCCCGTATTTGTCACTGTACAGCAGATAATTAGCTGCGAAAACAGCAAGGCCGCCGAGTGACAAATGAGCAAAGGAAATGGGATTCTCAAACGGCTCGAATATAACCTTCACAGGTTGTTAAGACCCAACTAAATAGAGACATTCCCATCAGAGGAGCGTGATTAGTAGGATGCATCATGTGACACGCATTGCTGCTGTACTCATTCATCATCAACACAAAGCAAGGGTGGGGCATGAGCAGACTAGCATACTGAAAACGTCCATTACATTAGGTGTCCACATTTATCCAGAATGCCCATCTATCTGTTTTTGGAAGGCAACTAGGAGGATGTCGCTATATGATCTGGCTGATTGATTATTATTTCCTTGCATTTTGTATCAGATTTCCTTGAATATGTATCTGTGTAGATATAAAGAAAGCAAGCGCAACATTATTTCAAACTCAGGGGTGAGGAAAGGCTGAGTCAGGAAACAGTGAGGTGAATCTACTGAGAGGAGAAGGGGTGAGCGGAGACAAAAGGGCCTAGAGTGAGCCAAAATGACACCGAGGAACTCCTTCCACTCTCCCACTGCAGCTATTTCATCCCTGTGCCATGTGTCAAAGTTCGCCTGACAAACTGTGCTTTTCATCGGCCGATTCAGCTCATTTACACAGCTGTATGCAAACAGCAGGAGGGGTGTCAATGCACCGGCAACCCGGATATATCAAATGGAACATGAAAACATAGTCTGGGTCTGCCTGCAATAGAAAACCAGGTCAGGATTATTTTTTTTCTCTTTCGGGGGAGTGGCAAAAACTCTCCATAGTCCATTTCCTAGGTTTCACTGTAAGCTATGTATCAGTGTTATACAGTACCCAGAATGCAGTATCTGTCCTCTGGGTGTAGCCCTTGAAAGAACAGGTCATATATCGAGGGCTGAGAACCAAAGGGGCGTAAGTGACATTTCACCAACTTTACAGAAGAGCCAAAACAAATCTAACTGCTTCTATATGTTCACAGTTAAAGACCTTTGGTTTTTGTACAATAACGTTATATTTATAAATATTTAACTTCTATAATTTTGTCAGTTAGAAAGAGCTCATCAAGAGCTTTCAGGTGATATGTATAACAACCAAAATGACCAAAATGACCAAAATGTCACTTATGCCCCTTTGGTTCTCAGGCCTTGATATATACACACACACACACACACACACACACACACACACACACACACACACACACACACACACACACACACACACACACACACACACACACATACATATATAAGATTGTCTTTGTATGAGTTGCTAAAAAAACAATGTGTATGCTCTGTAAAACACCACAGAGGTGATCTTCTTCCCTAACATTTCATTCAAGGTCAAGGCTGGCTTGGATCTGAGCTGGCCTCTTGTACATACGATTAAAATATCTTTGCTTTCACCGCTCAGCAAAATCAAGGCGGTGCAGCGGTAATGAATTGTATTAATGAGGCGAGAACACTTGACACGGCGTGACAGATTTGCTGCTTGCGCAGGTCACAATAACGCCCGTTAGTCACCCACTCGCCTTCCCTCTCCGCGGTCCTTCAGCTGCTCTGTTTGGACAAACAGTGAGATGAAGATGTCAAACAAAACGTCTCTCGGACAATCTCTCAGAGAGACATAAACGGCAAGACGGCTTCTGCCCATTAAACACACAAAACCTCTGTCTTACAGACAATCCAACACTCAAATGTTCAATCAACTTAAAAAAGTCTCCATATATGCAAAGGAGAGGTAACAGGAGCACTGCTTGTATCCCTGATTCCACAGTTGCTCTTGGAGGGAAAATGGAACTTTATGGAAATGGAGTGCAAGTATGTGTAAACAAAGTTTTTGGCATAAAAATCCAGAACCAAGCACTGAAGTGGATTGAAATGGTACAATGCCTTTATTTTACTGGTATTTATTAACCAACAGCGATGCGTATCCCCTATACACCTTGTTGGACACACTGAAGAAGGCACATTGTGGATAATACAGTACAAATGGATGTTAGCTCTTGAAATCCTTCAAGCCAATGGAATAAAGGCTTTTCCCCCATTTCAATCCACTTGAACAGACACACCCATTGTCGAGTTGGCATGTTGTTGAGGTCAACATCCGCTGAATGTTTTCATGCAAACAAATCACATCCAAAGGTGGTCTCTATATTGCTGAGGTCAGACATGATCTCTCGTATTTCACATTTGAACACCTTGACACAGCACTGACTTGCGTTATACTTTCTGTAGGAGCGCACTGATTGAGTGCTGTGCTGTGTATGGGAAGGAGAGTGTCAAGGGTGTCTAGAGTGACAACAGCCGACAGATGCTTCTTTTAATGATATCTTTTGCTTTTCTCATCCAACTGACGTTAAACTCAATACTACACTTGTGCCCGTAGCAAGCTACATGTCAAGTGTGAAGACAAATGGACAATGGTTCGCTATGCAAAGAACACGCAGGCACACAGACAGATGTTACTGGAATTGATAGATTTTTTTTACGTGAGTATACCCACATTATTTGTCTAACATTCCATATGGTTCCAGCTTTCTTTTGTACTGCTATAACATTCAGCAGGTAAAGATAAACAGCTCCTGCTGGCAAAGTCCCTGTGCTATGTGGCGTGCCTGTTAATGTGCATAATTAACAAATCTGTTTCTGCCAGCTGGAATGCTTGGCAGCTCTGTACAACGGCTTTCATACTTCATCTTGAAGCTTTGTTGAAGATTATGATTGGAAATGTTCTCGCAACCTGAAAATTGTATTTTCTATGTGTTACCACCACCATTTTAAATGGCGATTTTCTTCGCTACTGTAGCGCTGGTATGGACATTCATGAATCAAGATTTCTCAACTTTGTATGTTGAGAAAATTGTGAGAGAGTTGACTCTAGCAACTAGAGTTGGATGAAACTACTGGATCTCAAAGCAGGCATGGCTTCACTGAAAACTGCCACTATTCAATGACACTTGCTAAATCAATTATCAGTTATAAATAGGTCTAGTGACACTACACTGCTTTTTAAATATCACAAAGGATTGAAATGTCACATTAGACCTTCAGAAGCCCCCATTGACTGTAGACACTACAGCTGTGCTCTCTGACTGTGTCACATTTCTCATAGCATATGTTATGGTGTTCAACAGTTAGTTAATATCCCATTAAAAACACACAAGAAATACATTGTTTTGTGATTATATTTCTATCATTTGCCTATCTTTTATTGTAATATAGCTGCTGTCTGCAACAGCCTTGAATGTTGAGGCTATGAAAGTTCACCCCATATTATATACTTACAAAAAATCATTCTTGCCAAAACCCAACAATGTATCTCTCTTAGTGCACATGTTGTACATTAGTTAATTTCTATCCATCGATTCATAGTCAATACTCAATAACTATCAATACTAACTGGGCCTGGCAAAGAATGCTCAGACATAGTGGCCATAGTGACTGCTAATGTGGACCAACATAGTGAAGCGGATAAGTGGGCAGATTGCACTCAGTGTTTTAGGTGGAGAAGAAGGGTGTCACTTCTCATAGCATTCAAGCAGTCTGAAGGGGAAACCAGTGAACAAAATCCTTCCATTATGCAGAGTTTAAGGGGAAGCAGCCAGACACGGAGGAGAGAGAGTAGGTTTAGACTTGGAAAAAAGCTGCTAAAACAAAACTTAATTGGATCAACAACTCCGAGTGGCAGTTGAAAGCAGAGAGCTGGGACAGCGAGTTAAATGCGCGAGTGGGAGGAGTGGAATGTTTTGCTAGACGGGTCGAGCCGCCCGACGCTGAATCAGCACATTAGAGAAGCAATCAACAAGGAAGGAGGGAGAGGAAACCAACTCAGGGGATATATATATATATATAATTATATATATAGAGAGAGAGAGGGAGAGAGAGAGGGAGAGAGAGGGAGAAAGAGAGAGAAAGATAGAAGAGGATGAGGGAAAGCATGACAAATGGAGGGAGGGAGAGAGAGTCAGAGAAAGAGAGATAGAGAGACAGAGAGAGAAGAATGAAGGAAAGTGTGAGGGTGGAAGAAATGAAGACACAAATGGAGGGAGAGAGAGTTAGCGAGAGAGAGAGAGAGAGAGAGAGAGAGAGAGAGAGAGAGAGAGAGAGAGAGAGAGAGAGAGAGAGAGAGAGGAGGATAAGGGGAAGTGTGAGGGTGAAAGAAATGGAGCCACAAATGGAGGGAGGGAGAGAGTCAGAGAAAGAGAGACAGAGGGAAACAGAGAAAGATGGCAAAATCCTCTGATGTCTGTGTCATGAACAATCTCTCAAACAGGGAAAGGCGAAACACTCTTAGTCAGACAGATGAAAAAAAGAAAGAAAACACATACACACAACACAAAAATGCACACATACACACAAACATAATCTCAGCTGCACTTAAAGAGTTTGCAGAGGTTTATAATTGGCTTGCTCAACAGCTCCGGTGGCTCAGACAGCTTGACGAGATACATCATGGCATGGTGTTGTTTACTCTACTTGATCTTCAGAGAGGCAGGGGAAAAGACTCTTCAGTCCTCAATGACTAATGGCTATTTAAATAGTCTGGGCTGAGAAGGAGATTTCTCCCTGAGGATCTGCCTGGTTTACTTTTTGGGCAGACGAAAAAGGAGAAAGTTACGAACAGTGTACAGTACAAAATGTCAAAAAGCCAGTATGCGAAATGTAGGGTGTTAAAAAAAAAAAGATGGAAAAAATAAATACATACAATTCAACAAGTACTGTCAGAAACCAATAAAACGTAACACTATCGGGGGAAGCCAAGCTGAGGAACCCAAGATGGTATCTGTCCCAACAGACTTTCTGTCTTATTTGTTTTTGTATTACAACAGCCACACAAAATAAGGAGATACAAAAACATAACCGAACTCTGGAGATACTGTAAGAAGCAAAACCGTTGATTCTGTGGCAAAGACTGTTCCTATGTACTCAGGCTCTACGTGATGTGCGTGAAGTGGGCAGGGTAATTTCTGCCACTGCGGCACTGGAGTTGTCTTGATTAATTGGAATACTTAATTTGTCATTAAGCTTGATTAATTCCATTAATCTGTCAAGTCTAAAATTGTTCTGTAATGTCACTGGTAATCGATTATTCACCATAGCAACAGCTATGGAGAGGGCATTTTGTGTGTGTGTCCATTTCAAAGATATACATACTTTTACACATATTCTCTCTCTGTCTCTCTCTCTCCCTCTCACACACACACACACACACACACTCGCGCGCACGCAAGCATGCACGCACGCACGCACGCACGCACACACACACACACACACACACACACACCACTAACCATAAAGGTTTACTATGGATTGTTGGACAACATTTAATTGCCTTCTCATTCACAGCACTATAACTGGGGCAGATGTTTGTAGAGTGTTACATAAATATTAAATTATAACCAGAGGTTTGTTTATGTGAAAACATGGCAGATGCTTGTCCTGCTTCACAGGTTATATCTGGGCTCAGTGCCCTTGTTCCCAATGAATGACTATTACTAATAGAATTTACCTTACTGTACCTACAACAAATCTAAATCATGTTTCAAACTTCTGTGGACCAAGGTGTGCTCAAAATGACTTTGACATACAAAAATACCTCCTAATTTTCATCAGGAAGGACTCTCAAGTGCCAAATGCCTATGAGGATGTGTACTTCTTGCGAGTATTGTCAGCTTTAAAAGACCCGATTGTTGTTGAAAATGTTGATATTGTATTCAAGCCATGTCTAGCTTAAATGGAGCCATGGTGGACATATTGAGACACTGGAAAAACCCATTACACATTCTATGATTAAAATTCAGATATAGGTGCCTGAATAAGATGATGTTTTTTTTCTCTTTCTTTTCATACCATTACATTTCAGACGATGCAGCGTGGACTCTCTGTTATTTATGTGCACTGGGTGTTTTCGGCCCGCCTGGAAATTGACATTTTCTTATTACGCTTTAACCAAAATGAAAAGACGGGTGGGCAGCGGCACTGTGTTGCTATACGTCTTCAACACTGCTGATGGATTTCACCTCGGGCCTTGGCTCTGGCCTCTCCCTTTTCAGAATGCATTATTGCCTCGCACGTTTTCCTCCCACAGCGGTGATCAATTTGAGCCGGACCTCAAGGTTTGGCTTGGACCGACTTGGCTTAGTTTGGCCCCAGACATACAGCTAAGTACCTGTCTTATCTCTGACTCCACGAGGATATATGTTTGGTTAGACTCATTGAACTGTCACAGCAAAAAAAAAAAAAGCAACAACAGAAAACACACAAACAAACAAACTATATATTTCACTTGAGAATCAGAGAATGGGGAGAAGTGATCCTGTATCGATCCACTAATGCTGCATTCCAGACAACTTGGAGGTTCGATGTATCCCACTTGGAGCTCACAAGGTCTGACCTCAATGTGTTCCAGTTGAACAACATCGGAGATAAACAAAGAACATGGCTGACCGTGAGAAGTTGGCATTTGACAAGTCTGTCAGCAGTCCAGCCTCATTACTTATTTAAACCAATCGGAGACGAAAAACGACATAGGACATAACAGACCCCATAATCCTTTGAACGCAGCTTTCTTTTTCCGTTTCAATAGCCTCTTTGTAAACATTTAAAAGCTGATCAAGGGTCAGATCACTGCATCTCAACGAAGTTGGCGTACAGTACATCGATTTGCCCCGACCTGCCGAGTATGACCTCCCACTTCGACTGGCGCTCCAATGCAATTCTCCTTGTAGGAGGTCAGAAATGTCAGACCTCCCAGTTG
>NC_085001.1:22702918-22725418 GCF_963854185.1 Sardina pilchardus
AGAGAGAGAGAGAGAGAGAGAGAGAGAGTAAGGGGGAGGGAGAAAAGGGTCTTTGAAAGACTGGGATAAAATGATGGCATAAGTATAGCTACAGTGCAGAGGCTAAGGCAATTTGCTACAGAGCGGTGCAAAGAAGTGTGTCATTGTCTTGATGTACTGTGTGCGAGTGTGAGTCACATGTGAAACGTTGTAGAGTGCTTGAGTGTGTGTGTGTGTGTGTGTGTGCGTGTGTGTGTGTGTGTGTGTGAGAGAGAGAGAGAGAGAGAGAGAGAGAGAGAGAGAGAGATGGAGATGGAGAGATGTTTTGTGCCTTAGCATGTGTTGAAGAGAGAGCAAAAACAAGAGGGAAAGTGCAGCAGATGGGAGCACAGTAACAGTTTTGAATAGCACTGCATGATGATGATGATGATGATGATGATGATGATGATGTTGACGACTCATTCAACAACTGATGATGACTCAAGCCTTAGGCCCACTAAGCTTCTCACACACCCATACACACCCACCCCTGACAGAGCCGTGAGTCAGGAACTTTCCACAAAGGGGGTTCACATGTTCCATCTGTCCCAGTACAGGCGCACCATCAATTATGTTCATTAGGCTGAAAGCTGTCATCACGCATTCAATTTCACACTTCCTGTTTTTTAAACACTTAGACTCTTAGACATACAAACAAAATAAGATGGTTCCCAAATAGTAGTTTGCAAAACAAATTTAGATGCACAATTGCTTCTGCAGTTCCTCTATTCTTCATTTCTGTGTGAACCTCATTAGTGTGCAAACATTGTTTTCCAGTCAAGACACATTCGCTCATTTAAAAAAAAAAAAGAAGGACAAAAAAAAAACATGAACATGTACAGGCAAAACGAATGCCTGGAAGGAGCCATGACCATGTTGCACTAACATATCGATCTGTTGCTTCTCGCTCGATAACGTGAGACTGAACAGCTAGCCTACACCATAATGAGCTTTATTGGAGCACTCTTGCTGCTCTCTGTTCACGGTCGCAGAGTTACCAGTGCTCTGCCCTTACCATTGCTCTCTCTCTGATCTCAGCAACAGTAGCCAGCTTCTCATATCACCCATGAGGAGAACAAACAAGAGGTGTAATTAATTCGGCGTAATTAAAGGCCTACCGCACAAGAAATTGGCGTGACTCTTCACGCTGCTAATGGTCACAGATGCCGAAAATACTTGGCTTAATAATACTGATGCATTTTCACAGCCACGGTGCGTGCGTAACCGCGGGAAACATCTGCCACTTTGGAGTGGCTCTCTTCGTTGGTCAGAAATTGACACTGATTTAGGTGACGGACACAGAGCACTTGCAATTCCATTCGCCATACATCAATGTAACACCCCCCCCCCCCCCCCCCACACACACACTCTCCCTCAGCCACTTTACAGCGGGGTCATTTTCCAATCATGATATCAATTTGCCAGCCGCAGGCGTAGCCCTCGCACATCTCATGAGCCGCTGTGGCGAACGCCGCCGATGCCGCTTTGAAGCACTTGAAAATCCCTACGAGCAAATCTCCGACCAGTCTCTCTGTACTTCTGGGGGTATATTGCATTTCCTCCCATTCATATTTTGCTGGAATGATCGCTGGATATCATTTTGTACATTCTGACCTATAGTGGGCTAGAGTAGAAAGGAAATAGTCAGGTACATAGTCTCTGTGATTTTCTGATCCATGCTGAGAGGGACCTGCTGAGTCATGATGGGGGAAAAAAAACTTCACCTCTGGAACATTTCACACACCATCAAGCTGAAAATTGAAGTCTATACCCCCAAGCCAACACAGCCTGACACATAAGTAGTCTGTAATTGTTTGCAAATGGACGGTTGTGTCATGGCATGGTAGGCTGCTGTGAATCACCCCATCTCTTTAGCAGTGGTGTGGCCAAATGGCTCTTAATCTTACCACAGGGAAAAGTATAGACTGAGCCTGGCGAATCATGAGGCCTGCTGGGTGAGAGTGATTCACCCTCCTCCTCTCAGTTGGCTGAATAGTGCCAGAGATCATACAGGGCTTCAAACTAGATTTTTTCCCCCTTTCATTTGATTCGTTCTGAACAGAATCAGTATTTCAACGTTTCCGGTTTGTACTCCACCTTAAAATTACTGCTCCTGGACCGGTTAGAATCACATAAATAATGTTCCATGTAGGGCTATGTGACATGACAATATACAGATGGTATAGCTTATCTATTCTGATACAGACTTATTGGTTCCAGGCTCAATCAAAAAAAATACTGCCGCTATAGCGCTTTCTAATAGTTATGTGTTATGTAAAGTCCTTTTACGCAATCAGCAAACCAGTTTCCTGGTTGTTGACATGACTGTTGACACCTGAAGATAAGTGCTAGTTGTACCAAAAGGTAAGAAATACAATGTCTGTGAGTGTTAATGTCCATGGGCAGCTCCAAGGCTTCAGGTCGTTATACAGGTAAAAGCGATTTTAGCTTCCAACTTTTTCTTAAAATGCCAGCCAGTGGATGCACAAAATAAGAAAGGAAAGATTTTTGGTGTCAGAGTGCAGGTTTTGGTACAACTGAATCACTCATCTTCAGGGTCTTGCTAACAGCGATGTCAAAGGACATAAAACTATAATAGGCTACCTAGTGATGTTCAACATTAGCTTTAGCTTGATAAAAGAATGAAATGAATAACGTTATTAACCAGTTACCATTATTTCATACACATTTAAGTTCCAAAAAAGAATTAGAATATGTACGTACATGAAATATGTAAATGGAATCTAACAATCACAAGCTAAACAAAAACAGAAACAAACTGGATCATTGAATTGGGATTGAACCCTCTTTATAACTTATGGAATTCCCTCAGGAGAACGAGGCAGCACCCAGGGAATACCTTTTCATTCTGATTTCCAAATGCAAGTTGACTCAGTTGCCAGCAGCAATATGCATCTAAACCGGGACAGATGGTGCTTGACAGCTCATAGAAATGCTGCGCTAAAATGCAAAGGAGATTCCACAGAAGCTCATTCATTACTGTCCAAACAGTGTTGCTTGCAGCAACCCTGCTGAGTAAAAAAGATATACAGGCACTCTGCACCAATTCAGACTGTATTTATAAGCAGAATGCAACAATTGTGGAGCGTTGGGTAGTTTTATTGTCCAATTACCCTTTTATGATCTCTCCTTTATGCATAACATGACAATAGTGAACCAAACAAAGTCTTACAAAACACAAGACAGTAGGCTAAGACCATAACAAAACAGCATGAATTGAAAAAGAGAGGAACACTATATTTTAAAGGAACTGGCCAACTTTTTGGAAAACGATCTTATCTCTAGACAACCCTGGAGTTAGATAAGAGGAGTATACAAACCCTTCTCTTCTCTGTGTGTGTGCAATGTGCCAGTATTGACACCGTTAGCCTAGCTAAGCATAATTACTGGAAGTGGGTTACACCAGTTAGCCTGTAGCTCTCTTTAGAGGGGTATCCTCTTATCTGCCTTATCTAACTCTGGGGTAGAAGGCACAACAAGATAATGTCAAAAAGTTGCCGTGTCTCCATAAACTTCTTGCATCCATATCACCTGGGGCAGAACAAATTAGATTAGGCTAAGAGTCCTCTTTAAATACAATTTGGGTAAACATACTCATGGGATAGGATTCTTTTCAATGACAAATGACTAATTGATTTAGTCCCAGAGAGGATCTGTACGTGTTTGAGATGGATGTTCTCAGGTGAGTTTGCTTTAATGCTTGTAATCAACTCTGACATCAGGTTTTCAGATAAAAACACTATGGCCAAAATAACACATTTGCTTGCAAAAGGCTCTTATTCTCTCTAAACATTTAAAACATGCAGCAAAGGCTTCAAAGAACACATCTTGTAGCCACTGTTTGATTTACATCGATCATCACACACTGGACAACAAAATGCAAAATATAGTTCTCAAAATGTGGAGTTTCAGCCTTCATGTATTCAATGTATTCAATCCTCCCAATATGTAACAGCCATTGACATGTAAGCACCCAGACAAGACACATTTTATTGAACTACAGCTTGCCATTTTTCATTGAAATAGACCTAGAATAAAAACCTTTTGTACCGTTTTCCTCACCAAATGGGCAATACAGTGCTTTTTCTAAACGTGCCTTAGATCCATACTTGCAAATAGCAACACAGACATGGTATCTCTTATTGGATAATGAATGCTGAATTGCTGAATGAAGAATTGTGCAGAGTAGTTTCACACAGAGATTCAGACTTGTGCGAGGAATCTCTACCACCTGTGAATACATGTTTTCCTTAAACTGTAGCATGGGGAACCAATATAGCCTACAGTCTTTGAATGACATCTGCATTGCTAAAGGGTGTGAGAAATGTGTGAACCCAATGAAAACATGTGAGCACATTTGCAGCTGTGCAAAGGAGGTGTAAATGAAGACCAAGTGGATCCCAGTTTCTGGTAGCGGTAACGGTGATGCACTTGGCCCAGCAGTTGTCTGGTAGGGCCAAATTTTGAGCAGAACATGAATGTCCATGTAATCACTACTGATATGACTGTTTTGTGCAGTTGGCTAACACTTGTGCTTTGGCCTAGCCTACTCGCTCTCTGTCATTACTTACAGTTTTCCTCTAGATTGCTTTGACCTGTTTCAAGAAACTGGGATGCACTTGGTGTTCATTAACACCTTCTTTGCACAGCAGAAGTCATCTCTTGCAAATGTGCTCACACCTTTGGGTTCACACCCTTTTGCAAAACAGTCAGCAGAGGTGTCATTAAAAGATCCCAAACTCCATTGGTTTCCCTGCACTAATTAAAATGAAAACACCTATTCAGGTAGAGATTCCATGCATAAGTCGTAAGTATCTCTGATACACCTGTGTGAATCTCCTTTGCACAATTCTTCAAACAGCAACCATTCATCCAAAAAGAGATGTCATGTCTGTTCTGTGTTGCTATGTTTAAATATGGATCTAAGGCACATTTAGAGAAAGTACTGTATTGCCTATTTGGTGAAGAAAACAGTAAAAGTCCATTCAAGTCAATGAAATGACAAGTAGTTCAAGAATTATTTTTTTCTTGTCTAGGTGCTTGCTCTAGGTCTTACATGATAATGACAGCTATTGGGAGGAATTACATACAGTTTGTTTTTATTCATTACATTTTTGTCTTTTCACAGTTTTTCTTATACCATTTTGAGAACTACATTTTGCTGTCCAGTGTGCATTGATTGAAACCACACAGTGATTTGACTACAAGATGTGTTGTTTGAAGGCAAAATTCGCTTTTGCTGCATGTTTTAAATGTTTTGAGAGCATAAGCCTTGCCAGCAAATGTGCCATTTTGGCCAGAGTGCTTTTGCTTAGACCTGCACGTTAATTGTTTTGAAAATGTGATGTCAGAGTTGACACAAGCATTAAGGCAATCAAGAAAAATGTCAACATTTTGCCTACTGTAAAAATAAGATCTTTTGATCTAAGTAGCCTATAGTATAAGTAAGTATATATACTTTTTTGATCCCGTGAGGGAAATTTGGTCTCTGCATTTATCCAAATTTGTGAATTAGTGAGCATACACAGCACACAGTGAATACACAGTGAGGTGAAGCACACACTAACCCAAAGCAGTGAGCTGCCTGCCCAACAGTGGCGCTCAGGGAGCAGTGAGGGGTTACAGTAGGTGCCTTGCTCAAGGGCACTTCAGCGGTGGACTGGTCGGGGATCGAACCGGCAACCCTCCAGTTACAAGCTCAAAGCCCTAACCAGTAGCTGCACAGCTGGCTTTGTATATGATGCTTCATATGGGGAGGGCTGCAGTGTAATCTAAAACAAGGATTCCAGAAAAGAAGGTACAGTACATTTTCAGAGAGTGTCATTTATGGGTTTATTTATGGATGAATGGGTTAATGTGCTGTCAGCATTTGATTGCTTCACTAACGCTGTTGCATGGTGCAGGTTTGGAGAATGGGAGGGCTCTGCATTATATCAAAGGATGCGACTGAGTATTGAGATCTAATAAACTGAGATTATAGTGACTAATTTGTCTTGATTTCCTTCACTCTGTGGAATCGTCCTACATTGGTGGCGACAAGAACATGGCTACGACTTCAATGAACACGTCCAAGGGTGGCACTCTTTCAATCATGCCAATCATGTGTTGCTGTATAAATTCATTCAGGTTGCCCTATGTAATGTTGTTGTTTTCTGACCCCATCCTGAAAGATATTTCCCCTGAGTGTCCCAAAGCAATTTCATGTGTGCATGGATCCAGCTGCTGATGAACCACATACCACCCCCTCTCCCTCTCTCTCTCTCTCTCTCTCTCTCTCTCTCTCTCTCTCTCTCTCTCTCTCTCTCTTACCTCCCTCCCTCCTTCTCTCCCCAGCATTTTCCTATCTCTTTCTCCCTCCCTACTCCTCTCCACAGCCTTTCCCTCACTTTCTCTCTCTCTCTCACTCTCTCTCTCCTTCCTTGCTTCTCTCCACTGCCTCTCCCTGTCTCTCTCTCTCTCTCTCTCTCTCTCTCTCTCTCTCTCTCTCTCTCTCTCTCTCTCTCTCTCTCTCTCTCTCTCTCTCATACGCAGTGTAACACAAACACCGGTGAACACAGGGGCTGGGTGATTAATTATTTACAGCATAAAGCTTCTCGTGTGATTTATCCGTTCCTTAGTATTACAGAGCCCTGGGCTGACTTGGGTGAGGAACAGAAAGACAGATGAAGACAGATCTGCTTGTGTGTGTGTGTGTGTGTGTGTGTGTGTGTGTCTGTGTGTCTCTATGTCTCTATGTCTCTGTGTGTGTATTAGAAAGAGAGGAGTGTGTGAGTGTGTGTGTGTGTGTGTGAGAGAGAGAGAGAGAGAGAGAGAGACCAAGATAGAAAGACACTTTGTGTGTTTGAGAAAGAGAAAGAAAGAGAGAGGCATGGCATGTGTGTGTGTGTGTGTGTGTGTGTGTGTGTGTTGTTTGTACCCGTGACAGAGAGAGAGAGCGCAGGAGAGAGAGGTGAGGGGAGCAGCTTTAGTAGGTCATGCCTCTATAGCAGCTCAGGATGGATTCTGCTCCTTCACCAAGTCAGACCTCAGCAGGGACGAGGTGACGAAACGTATCATCAGAAGAGATCAGCCCGCACTGAGAACCACTTCTCTGACAAGGATCGCTGCTCTCACGCAAATTCCACAAGTGCTAAGATTTTCAGCATTTCTCTCACACAAATACTCCCTCTTTTTCCCCTCGCTCTCTCTCTCTCTCTCTCTCTATCTATCTATCTCTCATCTAGTCATCATCTCTTTTACAGTCCTCTCTTTCTTTCACACTCTCTATCCCTTTCTCTTAACATCTTCCAACATTTCACCTTTTCCATCTCTGAGCAGGTGCTGGTATTAATGCCTACTTCGTGCCTCACTCGTCACATGACTCTCACCGTTATCACTTTCCTTCGAGTCCGTCTCTGAATGCATCTGAAATATATTTCAATGTAATGGCCTTAATTCAGCTCAACAAAAGCCAAAGAGGTACCGCAGAGTCAAGAAACCTCTTTCAATCCATTTCAGCACCCTAATCTTCTATTGGAAAAAAAAAAAAAAAGTTCTGTTGGAGGTGCAGGTCTTGGCAGGTGTTCCGCCCTCATCACAGTCGAGCAGAAAGAACAGACTACCACCCAATCTGATCTGTCTGGCTCTCAGGCTGGGCTATCAATCAAATTGATTAAACTAAAAACACATTAAAAATTGAAAGACGAGTTTGTGAGTCAATGCAGCAGGTGAACGCTTACTGACTGCACAGTGCCCGAACGTCAGACTTTTAACAAGCAGCTACCTCCTTAAATGGAATATGGAACTTAAGACTAGAGAGAGAAAAAAAAAGATAAAAAAGTATACAGGCGCACAGGTTGGAATGCTAAACAGCTGCTTGTTACGTTCCATCTCAACAGGAGTTGGTGGAGCGCATTTAGAGTAATCAGAGTCACATTTGTAGAAAGCCGATATCTGCACAATCATCGTGATTCATTTTTAAACTGTTTGCATGTCACTAACACAACAGCCACTGTGGCTGCAGATACCAATGAGAGTAAAACTTTCAAAGGAGCGCTTTGGATTGCTGAGCGCTTTTGGTTCCACTCCATGCATACAAACAATGTGCTATATAAATGAAAGTGACTTGGCTTGACTTGACTTGTCTAAAACTACTAGTAGAAAAACAAATAAAAACAAAAAAACAAATTAAAAAAGCAACTGTGCCAACTCCTTTCTCTGCCTCACCTGTTTAACCGAGATTGTTTTGGCGAAGCCACATTTAGCCTGCTATCTATACATTCTCAATTTCTTCTGCTGGACGCCTGCCTCCTATTTCCTTCTCCTTGCCCCCCTCCCATCTGTTACCTGAATCCAGGGCCATCTGTCGTTCTCAGCGGCGGTCCAGGCGTTCACCAGGCCCTTCTTGTTGAGACGGGCGAAGTAGGGGTACCACTTCTGTAGGCCGAAGAGGGCGCGGTGCGTGGAGGAGGCTGTGATCTGCTGGTTGGAGATGATGCCCCCTTCCATGCCCAGCGGTCCGGAACACTCTATCAAGGTAAAACAGACACAAGGCAAAATGGTAAGGAGCGGGTTAGAAAGACAGCCGGCGGTACATTTTAGTAGCGTTGTTCAAATGTGAACCTGCAAATCAAAACATTTTTGAAGGTTGACTCTCATTGCATTATATGTGTCATGACCTAAATATTTATAAGCATTTACATTCAAGGACCAAAGGGAAAACACTTGCGGGCAACATGCGCAGTATTTGGAATCATGTACCGAAGGAGCAGCAATTCTTTGGAGGGGACAAAGGCCTGTCTTCTGAACACACACTTTCAGTCAGACTCCCCCTCACCACCCCTGAGTCACTGTCGGGGTGCGTCTCGCTTTCGGAAACATCATCCTTGGTCCTGTCCTCTTCGGGGAAGTCAAGCAGTATCTTGTTCAGGGACAGCGTGTCCTTGCCCTCGCTTATTGAAATTGATTGCCTACCCGTCTCCTCGGTTTCACCACCCTTATTCCCAAGGACGGATGGATGGCCCGCGCTCATAATGATTGTATCTTTATCATTGCCCTCACGCAAGGCGGCTGTGTCTTTAATAACGCCACTCTTGAACCACTCGTTCTCGTCGTAGTATCCCATCAAGCCGCACTCCGAGATGCTCCGGTAGTCCTTCCCCTTCAAAGGAGACATCATGGGCTTTCTTTCGATGTCCTTTATAAAGAACGAGTCTTTGAGGGCCTCCTTTAAGGAGCTGTGGCTCGCGTGAAAAGACAGCATGACTGTTAAAGCCCCACCAGCCACGACAGGTCGGACTTAAATACCGAAAGCTGCTAACAGGAGAAGTGTGACTGCAGTGCTGTTTTAATAACATCACGACTTCATTAGAATATAAATGTATACGTACAACTGTCTAGAGGCACCATGCCAGACCAGATGCCAGCTTTAGAAGCACATCTGTGTCAGTGGGCCAGCAGACAAAGGGGACTTCTATGTTTCTCTGTGTTTCCTTATACCGACCTCCATTCCAGAACAAGTCAAGGTTAAGAGGGTGTAATTCAATAAGTGGGAGCTTTCCCACCCGTGTTTGTCCTTGCATTTCTAAGAAAGGCTCAGTATAAATAAAAAAAAGATGAAAATGAAATAAAAGGCGTACAAAAGTACAGTACATGAGATTGGACGAGTCACATGTGTGGTCTGATTTGAGCGTTAGTAAATTTAAGGAAATGAAATGGGAGTCCCCTGATCATATTGAATTACACAGTTCAGAGAAAATACAGGCTCCCGATTAATCACTTCTATCATAGATGCTATGGTGCTTCCCATTCATTTAGCTTTGTTGAAAGGAGTGGGTCAGTAAATCAAATGGCATTGGGTTATAAGGACAGGTTAGGAGTGGGTGATGAAAATCAAGCAGCAACACACGCATATCAGTGAAATCATATTTCCTACGACCCAATTTCATGCTAGCTCTCCTTCCCTCTTCCTTTGCAAAACATTGGTGCCCTATCCTGTGGTTGACTCTAGTAATTGTTTAGCAATGAAGCCTTGGAGAGGGATATTGCATGAGAAAGAATAAAAGTAATTGTTTCTTTTTTTTTCATTTTTAGATTTATTTTCTAATACCAAAACACAAACTTGTTTGCAGTGCTGCTATATTCAGTCATCCAATACCAGATAACTGATGCTAAACTCAATAAGCTGCACAGCTAGTCCACAGTCTGTTATTATCCTGGGTTGTTTAAATAAGTTTTCTGTTATGCTATTATGATTATAACATATAATGGATGGCTTTGAATAACTTCCCCCTCTATTTTCCCTCACTACAAATTCATTCAGAGGAGTTATTATTAGTTTGATTTGTTTATATACGGAAGGTCCTGGACATGGTCATTTTATGTCCACAGTGTGGTATCTGTTGTTGGCAGTGTATTAGCGAACTTAACTCTCCCATCCAGCCTCATGAAAACTTAACAATGTTTATTGCACTTTGCTCATGTAGCTTCCATAAACTATTTATGAGTCGAGCCAGGACCCTATATCGTCACAGAAATAGTCTAAAAATGTCAACAACAAATGCAGATACAATGACATGCTGTATACCATTTTATCTTTCCCTCCCCTTACCCAGTATGAGAAATATTTATGGTTTGTTTACCTCAAGTGTGTCTGTTGTCTCCTAAGCCAACCACTTCCTTTATACATTTGTGTGTGTGTGTGTGTGTGTGTGTGTGTGTGTGTGTGTGTGTGTGTGTGTGTGTGTGTGTGTGTGTGTGTGTGCGTGCTCCTGCACGTGTACACAGAGGCCTGCGTTGGCCATGATTAGATTGAAGCCCCTTCTTTCTTTAACCACTTTCACTCCTGCTCGTCACACTGTGCTGCTTCCTAACTACTTGGAGCATAATGCTTTTAAGAGTGTTTTGCTCACTGAAGCGTTAATAGTGGTTGTGATACCTCCCCGCCATATATCTTTTTAGGGCTGTGTCAACAGTGTGCTTGCAGAGCCGAGATAGTGCCACTGCCTGGGAAAAGAGGATTGCTAAAGGAGACAAAGTAAGATACAGCTAAAGCCCACTGAGCTCAAATAGGTCTGTGGCGGCACTGGTATAGCAAGAACATTTCATATCAAGCTTGTCCATACACCAAAGATCATATTTCTTTGTATTATTTAGTGAATGACCCTGTGATAGACCATCCTATGAGCCCCTATGTTCTGCAAATCCTCACCAGCTCACCAACCATCAGCTGTAGTGTGATGTGCTGTGCCCAGTAACACCTCCATGTTGAAGGATCCCAGAATAGTTAACTGATATCTGTGTGCGTAAATAAGATAAACTACTTAAGGGCTTGACACTGCGAGACTATTCGCTGAACAAAGGGAGTGATACGGTGAACTCAATAAAACTTTGCAGAGAATTAAAGATTTATTGTGGTCAGAGACTGCATAAGTGATTTCAGCGTATTAATTTACTTTTTACTTTTTGCTTCCCGAGGCAAGGCTATCTTTACTTGTTTTTTTTGTTCTGCATAAACCATCTACCCTAGTTTCCTGTCTGACGACTGTTGCAGATACACGTGTTTTCTCTGGTCAATGCATTTGTCATTTCTTTCCGGATACTCTGCCCTACTTGAAATGGAACAGAGCATACTTCATGCATACTTCATTAGCCCAGTCTAGCAAAAAGATTTTCCCTGAGGACAGTACCAGCACAGCTGTATTAAACAGAC
Source organism: Sardina pilchardus (assembly GCF_963854185.1). NCBI lineage: Eukaryota > Metazoa > Chordata > Actinopteri > Clupeiformes > Clupeidae > Sardina > Sardina pilchardus. The sequence continues at coordinate 22,714,647 of NC_085001.1, forward strand.
ATAACATAATCACAGCTGTGCTGATATTCACAATAACGTCATAACCTAAGGGGATTTTAATAAATAATAATGGTAAAAATGGAAATGACAATAATACTTACTTATTATTTTCTTTATTGTTTTTGCTGACTACCTATAAAATGAGTTATGCTGGGACACTTGTGCTTTCATACTTTGATTTGCAAAGCAAGGACAATGACAGAGGGAGTCAAACTTCCCAGTGCGGTTATACCACATATCAGCACTCATGGGGCGTCTATGCTCCAATCAAAATGCACGACTGGGAGCGACTCATCCGTAACCACAAATTCAGCGAATTCTGCAGTGCCAGCAAGTTCACCTCCATGACAAACAGCACCACATACCAAACTGCCACGGTGAGCGACAAGATCAGACCAGCAGGAGGCATGACTTATTTCACATGAGCGCGCGGGCAACACTGCATGCATGAACCCGCCGTTCTCCTGAGAGCCACGCGATACGTTCACTTAAGCTGTCAGACTGCTGGAAGTGTGAAAGAAGCTCGGTACTGTCAAACGCAGCACTTTGCTATCTCACTCCCCTACAACTGTTTGGCTCACTGTAAGGGCATGTCAATACTGACGACTTGCTGAGCTGTCACTCGGTGACCTTGAACCTCGCTGACGATGTGACAGCACTTCAGACAAAACATGGCTACTGCTCGGCTACAATGGAACAAAGTGCAACATAAAAACAAAGGGAAGGCTAAACACGGATGAAAACATTATTACGGACTATCGCATTAGACCCTATGAGGGTTTGTTATATGACCCAATTACATTGGCCCTATAGAGAATGGGGACATTTATATAAAATCTAATCACAAACCTGTCACACAAGCGCCTATATGTTGATGGCTTTCCCTCGATATTTCCCTCAAAACGCATTTTTTTTTGCCATGTACTCCATCCGCCAGGCCATACACATTCATGGAAGATTTCCATACCTGGTGAACCCTTCCTGCCCTATATCCATTCTCATCTTCTGCAAATAATGAAATTGTCTTGTGGCGACTGAGAAGTCAAATAACAGTATTCATTAGGTTATTTTTTTTTTTCTTGTACCTTTTTCACAAGAGAAAATGGTTTTGCAAGGGGATGGGGGGGGGGGGCTTTGCAATTGGTTTACTGATGGATAAGACGTTGTGTTGAGATACAACTTCAATTCCATTTGAGCCTTGACATTCCCTGCACTTTCCCTGTTACAGGACCATGAATGCTAACCAGCGCTGAAGGAGGGCTTCTGAAGAGCCGGGTAAGGGAAGTGTTTCGATTGCACCATGGTTCTGTTTGGAGAACTAAAAGAAACCCCCGCCCCCAACACACACACACACACACACACACACACACACACACACACACACACACACACACTCTCTTGCACATCCCTGTTTTATCCCTCAATCAAAAAGCAGTTTGAGGGGAATCAAAGAGAAGCACATCACAGGATAAACTTATGACACCTATATGCATGACACACTCTGAGTCAGATTGCTCTCTGTGGAAAAAAATCCCAGCCTCCCTACTTGAAGAGTGTCAAAACAATACCGCTTTTCTTAGTCTGTCTTTTTTTAGTTTGTTTAATCTGCACTTCAGATCGCACAGCTTCTAAAGACGCAGAAATAGTTTCTCAGTCTTCATTTCCCTCCCTTATTGGTGTTTCGTGAGGGGAGATATCACCATCTAATTGAAGCGACATTCCAGCACCAATAACACAGCTTGCAAAACAGGGCAGCGTCGTTCTGAAACAATCCACTGGCGTTGCACTGAGCACTGATAAATATGATTATAGTCAAAGAAGTAATCCTCTGTCTGTTTGTATTATTGTAATGCAGGCTTCCTTTAATTGTAAAATGACAGATGGAAGCTCGGAGTTTCGCCTCCAACAGAAAATCCAATTAGCATTAGCATATTCCATTCTCTGATGACATTACGTTTAAAAAATGGATTGCTCATGAATCATGATGGCTCCTACTGGCTAGGTAGAGACAAACTACTGAACACAAAAGGTACACACAACCGTCAACTACAGCAAGCCCTCACACACTCTGACACATGTAGCATATATTCTCTAACATATAATGACACACTTACATCCACATACAAAACAAACATAGTTGAGCGCTGTACAACCCCCCTCCCTCTCTCACTCACACACACACACACACACACACACACACACACACACACACCAACTAACTGATTACCTTGTTACAACAGTTTTGACAAAGTGTAATGGAGATCTCAGTAGCTCAAGCATTACATAATCTCTTCCACATGTTCATCAAATACTACTCTCCCTCTCTCTCTCTCTACCTCTCTCTCTCTCACACACACACACACAACACTCCTTCCGAGTGCCTCATCACACACACACACCCCACCCCGGCCATCCCCTTCGCGGCGCCCGGCCTCTGCCTGGGCCCAATGACCCTGCTGCTCTAATGAGCCGGCCGCGCTGCCAGCTGTGGTTGGCGCTCCAGGGGGCCTCCGACACGCCGACCCCGCGGCCATACATCAGCCCGCTGACAGCTGCCATCGCTAATGCCGCCGCGCCACGCCGCAGCACCCGGCCCTGATACCACAGGCTCTCAGCGAGCTAGCTAAGCCTACCTGTGGCCTCGGTGAGCTAACGGGCCCGCAGCCAGGCCGACAGAGAGAGGTGTGTGTGTGTGTGTGTGTGTGTGTGTGTAGTGGTGGTGATGGGGGTAGTGGCGACAGCCCAAAGTGGAGATTTAGGAATTAAGTGTTTTTTTTCAGTCCTTGGAGTGCCTTTACATGAGTGTGTGTGTGTGTGTGTGTGTGTGTGTGTGTGTGTGTGTGTGTGTGTGTGTGTTTGTAGATGTATGTGTATGTGTATGTGTACGTGTGAAAGCGATTGAGATTAGTATGGCGTTGGGTGTGCATGGGTTTGGTGTAAATAGTGAACAGTTTGTGTGTAGGCGTATGGCTACAGTAAGTAATGTGTGTGTGTGTGTATGTATACGTGTGTGTGTATGTGCATCTCGGTTGCTCATGCATGAGTGAATATACCAGCTGATATTGTGTGGGAGTCAACCAAGAGCAGGCACCACAATATGAGGTTGGAATATTGTATCCCATCATGTCATTAAAACATGGATACACTGCTCACTGAGAAAAAACTGACTTAAGGTTGACAAGACACGCAAGGTTACATATAAATGCATACAGTATGCTTCTCTCTCTCTCTCTCTCTCTCTCTCTCTCTCTTTCTCTCTCTTTATATATATAGACAGTAAGTGCTTCTTCTACATCACTCAGGCTTGGGGATCTAGCTACGTCGTGACTAGACTACTTAAATGGTTATGTGAATAAATGGAACTGAATTGAACTGCATTACCTGGCTTAAGGTCATTCACTCCAACAAAACTATCTTCAAGTTGCGAGGCTTGAAACGGCTGGCTATCATGTTTTTTTTAAGTAAGGGGAACACAGCATCAGGTTAAGCTACTTTAAGTTAGTTTATCACATAATGTGTTGAATCACCATGTGACTGAGATTACTGATGCACATACGGCACCTCTAACTACAGGAAGGACGGACAATAGCCAAGTTCACATCAGTCCTGGGAGAGGCCCTTTTAATAGCCGTGAAAGTCGTTGGGTCCTGTTGCGTCCGGTGTCCAGTGGAATTAAAATAAATGCATATATATAAAGCTAGCTGGACTCCTCCCTCCGCCCCTCAGAAAGGTCTCATTGGATCTTGTGTCCTCGCTTGCTCTCTGTGCCTCTCGGCAGAGGGCCTTCAGTGGGCCTTCAGTATTCTCTGGGAGGCTCTGCAGGTCCAGCCACGGCCACGTGATCCGCCCTCCCTCCTCTACAGCTTGCTCCATTCATCTGCTCTCTCTCTCTCTCTCTCTCTCTCTCTCTCTCTCTCTCTCTCTCTCTCTCTCTCTCTCTCTCTCTCTATGTCTCTTCTCTTTCTCCCTCTCCTTTCTCTTCAGCTCTTACTCTGTCTTTCTTATTCTCTCTCTCTCTCTCTCTCTCTCTCTCTCACACAAACACACACACACTCACACAAACATACCCGCTCTCTAACTCTCTAACCACTGTCACTATATCCCACTCTCTCGTTCTCTGTCTCTCCCTGAAATGCAAGCACACACACGCACGCACGCACGCACGCACGCACGCACGCACGCACGCACGCACGCACGCACGCACGCACGCACGCACGCACGCACGCACGCACGCACGCACGCACGCACGCACACACACACACACACACACACACACACACACACACACACACACACACACACACACACACACACACACACACACACACACACAGGCTCACACACACACAGAGACACACACACCATCTCTAACACACACACAAATGCAGCCTTCCGCACATCTCTCTTGTGTCTCCGTGCCTCAGTCAGAGGGCAAACGCAGGCAGTTTATCAACTGGGCTGCCATTGTTTTTCAGAGGGGATCCGACGAAAATAAAACCAGAGACTGATCAAAAAAAAAAAAAAAAAGAAAGAGAGCTTCAGGTCCTTCACTATGTTGTCTATCCTCTTGGTGCAGAATATCCCAACTCCTATATTCTTTGAATTTATGTGTTAGTTATCATTTCACAAGTTATTGCTCGGTTCTTGTAAATGAGCTGGCAGAGGAAGATGCTAACAACTTCAAGGTCATGTGTTCAACCCCTCGAGAAAATACATTAGAATAGATTCATATACTGTATGTACATATTCATTACATCTTGTCTTCTTGTCTTCATCATACATATAAAACATAACTGTCTTCCTGTATACAGTATATGACTACATGGCATTGTGAGATTTTGACCTTCAAGAGCATAGAACATGGTTGGGTACAGAGTAGTCCATTAAACGCCCAACTAGCCCACAGCTGAGGCACCGTGCGCTAATGAGAGATGATTAGCAATGAGGTGCCCACATCATCAAACTTCTGTGGCACAGATGCAACAATAGCAAGGAAGTATGCTTAATTATCCTGTCACTTCCCTGATGACAGAGACTACTCAATTGAGGAGGAAAAACAAACAACCCTCCCCCAACAAAAAAAACAATGAAATAACTTACACACTGGGGGCTCGAGCAAACATGCAAACACTCAGACAATATGTTTATGTCAGTCGCACATCAGGATTGATGTGTTGGCAGACTCTAAATGTCAAGGCAAATTGAAGTGACATTTCTCTCTGTGCGAAAGGTTGCTATCTAGACGACGCAGCCCTCAATTAATCCTGCCAGTGGCCCATAGCGTGGCAGCTGCCTGCCCTTGTTTGGGAGCGCTGTTCACATAGGGTTCATCACTGATTGATTAGCTAGGTCAAAAGGTGCAGCCTGGGAAATTAATCTATGATTGTGTCGCACCGAGGGTTCATATTGTCAAGTATCAAGTATATGTTTGTGTTATTTCTTCTGTGACCGTGACACTGTTCAACAGAGTTGATCATGCAGATGCAAAGAACTAGGAATAGCCCTTCAACCGGGCCTGAATTCATGGTTTCTACGATGAAATAAAGGTGTAGCAATCATTCATTTTCTATCACAAGAGAACTCTACTTCCTTTTCAACCGATCCCATATGCCCCCTCTGTGAGCGTGATCTCATGGCTTTATGTCTGCGTCTGTCAGAATCCAGCAGGTCTGAATGGTGAGAGTGCCCTTTTCCTGTGGGAAGCTGTGATATTTTCCCCTGCAACTGGCTCGCGACCGATGCAACTAAATTAAATTGATTTTTCGCAGTCACAGACTAATTGTCTTGTTGCTGTTGGTCTGGCATGACCACAAGCCAAGGTGATCTTCAGTGATACTGAAAACATCACACACAATGTGCGTCCACCGTGACCTCAAATTAGAATTTCAGTGACCCCTACATTCGAGACCTGGGTCCAGCATAACCTGAAACATTCATTTGTTAAAACGCTGACTCGTATTCTCTCTGCTTTCCAGTTGAGACACCTCACTGTTGCGATTCAGGATAAGACCAACAGTTGAGATGGAAAGGATCATTGGTAGTAGTATTAAAATGCAAATATACTGTTTATGCCCTCCAGTGTTTCGATAGTGTTTACGGTGATGTATAACGGCTTTCCAGAGCTCGTGTCCAACGTCTCCATTTCTGATTCATGCAGACCCTTGCACATGCGATGCCTTGTGAGAGTCACAGGCACGGCACACACTCTGGCTCTGGGAGGAGGAGCTGATACCACACTATAAAATCCATTTGGCCACGATGGCACTTCACAGTCAAATGAAAATTTTCCACATGCTTGTCTGTCTGTCTGTTTGCCTGCCTGCCTGCCTGTCTGCCTGCCTGCCTGCCTGCCTGCCTGCCTGTCTGTCTGTCTGTCTGTCTGTCTGTCTGTCTGTCTGTCTGTCTGTCTCTCTCTCTCTCTCTCTCTCTCTCTCTCTCTCTCTCTCTCCTTTGTGTGTGTGTGTGTGTGTGTGTGTGTGTGTGTGTGTGTGTGTGTGTGTGTGTGTGTGTGTGTGTGTGAGGGGGTGTGAGGGGGTGTCTGAGAACCCTAAAATGCCATTCAATTTTTATTATAAAATAATATGATGTCAAAAGTGATATTAAGGGTTGAACAATCTACTGTGAATCTATGAGTTCACCAGTAATATTAAATAAATATAATTCTCCAAATCAACATATAACCAACCTTCTCTGTGGTATTACGAGAGACGCTGCTTGTTTTTCCTAAAATATACAGTAAATTGTTTGAAACTCAAATAGTGAAACCCCAGGCATTCATGTGTAAAACAAACATAAACCATAGCCTTCTATGATCCTTTGATATTTCGCTTCATGACTAAAGTTCACAAAATAAACTCTGTGTGAGATTCAAAAATGGCATGTGGTAGGAATGTTATTATCTGTTGTGAAGCACTGCTTGTTCCAGCAGTGAAAAACTCTATCTGCCTATGCCTACACCCTTTTTTATATTCACATACCTTTCAAGGGCCATGGATTTCCCAAAGCAATTTACACAATGGCCACCTATACAGCAAACTATGCAGATAGATAGTCACACATAGAGCAATAAAAAAGGTAAAACTGAGAAGACCATAGTGCTATGGCAAACCTTGAGAAAACTCAACAATCTACAGGGGGTAGACATGGTACACCAGACAAAACAGTACTGTGTGAAGAAAGGAAGGGAGAATTAGCACACTTACTGTATTGGCAGTTCCTCCCCATATACTCCCCTGGGCACTCACAGGAGTAGTTGGCAACCAGATCCGTGCAGATGCCCCCGTTTTTGCATGGGTCCCTTTCGCATTCATTAACATCTGTAGGAGCCAAGACGACAGAGAGGGGATGGGGGGGGAGGAGGGAGGGGGGAGAGGGGGGGCACAGACAAGAGTCATTTTCTTTGAAGCAGACACTAAGGCAATTAGCAAGGCTTTCTCTCTCATTTGGATGCACAGAGATGGGGTATTTATTGAATTTGCGCTGTTTGTTATTTAATATCGCCTTCCCCCAGATGCACTCATTCAGGCGCCGTGGATAAACACTGCAGTGATAATAAATCAAATAGGATCTGATCAAATTACCTGCAGCAGGTGACCGGACTATTGATGGGAATAGCCATGTGACTGTCTAATGAGAATGCCCTGTGCTCAGTAAGATATGCAAATAGAGCTACGATCAAGGGCAGCAGGGCCATAGACTGGTGAGTGTAGAACATGATCAACTGGCACCTCCCACCTCCCCTCAGTGCTTTTGAGATAGGTCAGGGTCAGGGTATATTGACTATATACACCAACTATGGAAAGAATCAAATTTCATAGGTTTCAACTTTATTCTTTTCCCAGTTTAGCTTAAAAGCGGAATTGAATGAATACCTTAACATTCGTCTTAGCAACCGTTGACATGAATAGGAAGCAACATTTTACAGTTTTTGGGCAATAAATCAAGGATACATCAACTGTAATAAGACGATCTGTGCCATGCCTTGCATAATGCAGTGACATCATACCAGTGTTCCTTATATTTCTGCAGAATGCTAACATCTCAAATAAATAAACAATGAAATAAAACACATTTTTATTTTGAAGTTCCTTGCTGTCAGACCCATTTGGGAATATGCACAGGCCTATATTTCAGCACCAAAAATAGCTCTCTCTCTCTCTCTCTCTCTCTCTCTCTCTCTCTCTCTCTCTCTCTCTCTCTCTCTCTCTCTCTCTCTCTCTCTCTCTCTCTCTCTCTCTCTCTCTCTCTCTCTCTCTCTCTCTCTCTCTCTCTCTCTCTCTCTCTCTCTGTCTCTCGTTCTCTCTCTGAAGTATGCTCTGAGCATATCTGCATACCTCCTACACACCCGAGTACCACCAGCACTCACACAGCCACTTGCTATAGCACCCAAGGTCTGACGCGGATTCATTAGAAAGCTGATTCCGGTCCAAGTCTACAGACTGTGCCATCAATGTGTCCACTAATCACTGACCCTTCACAGCACGCGATACCACACTCAAAAAAAATTGGCCATGGCCTTTCCTCGCACAAAGTCTGTTACTCACAGTCTCCTAGGAAGAGCACCCCCCCCCCCCCCCCTTCAGACATGTAAATATGATTACCCTGGTATTATGTCTCCCTAAAGCTCTCACACTGGGCAATGGAGGAGCATTTCAATGCGAATCTCCCTGTTGTCTCGCACTGAGGATGGGATTAAGGGAGACAAGTAAGAATAAAAATAACGGAATCATCAGCCGAGCTCCGAGATTGAGCCCCCTTTCCCCGTGCCTTTTCCTTTCAGCCGGCTGGGGAGAGGCAAAGAATAAAGAGAGGATGAAGAGGAAGGAGAAGAAGGAGAGGAATAAAAAAGAAGAGAGGGGTGTCTGCGTCACCTGCCAGCAAAAGTGAAGAGAACGGGGGCTTAAGCTAGGGAGACAGACACAAAAGGCGGTGCATTGGTATTCTCCTCACAAGAGCCCACCGCAGCGCTCTCTCTCTCTCTTTCTCTCTCTCTCTTTCTCTCTCTTTTCTCTCGCTCGCTCCCAAGTCCTGGCACATAAATTAGTCGGATCAAAAGCACACCTCGAGGTGTATCCCCCCCCTTTTGATTGGGCGCCGGGGAGGCGACAGCATCCCTCGCCACGCCGGGTGGATGGGAAAAGCAGACAAGCTCATCAGGCAGGCGGTGGTTTCCTGCCACGGAGGAGAGGACACTGTGGAATTGCGGGCCGACCCAGGGCAACGCTGTCGTCCCTCGACACGCTCTCGATGCTCACTGACAAACATATGTGTCTGTAAGATAATACGTTGGCTCATTTCTCCTCAGAGTCTATAGTGCTGGAGCAATTAAAGAATGAACTGTGATCTATCTATAATGAGACTAGGAAGGCAAGTGTCTTTGATGAGGCCTTTAAAGACTTGTATTATACATATGATACCCAAGTCTCCAGGTATGAGAATCCAACAATTATGTCAAGTGATTAATCTAAATACAGCTGGTGAATACAAAACCTCTGTGTAAATAAAAATACATACTCTCTACTGAAAATGAATGACACCCTTAAAGTCACAGGAGAAACACTTGCAACACACTGAAAACCTGTTTCAGGTGCACTGTGGCAGACATATAAATAAAAGAAAAACACGTGTGAGTGATACTTTCACAACATTCATTCGTGCAAGTTAACAATGTGGCTCACAAATGACTCTCTGACATGGCGAGAAGAGTTCCATTGGAGTCTACGGAGAAGAGTGAGACACAGCAGAAAGATAATGAGGAGTGAACGGACAGTGATGAGGAGTAATGACTAGACCTTATTATCGGCGGGTTTTTCTGCCGAACAGTCTGGGAAAAACTGAGCAAACTCTTCACATTCAATAGACACACACACATTGCCATAGCAACCTGATGAGCACTGTGGTTTTGAAACTGCCACCAAGGTCAAACAAAACGAGTGCAGTCAGATGATGTGAATTTCATTTATAAATACTGCTACCAAGTACTGAATGGACTGTGCCACTTAATTGAGTGCCCCTGAGTTTACACAACTTTGAACTGGTCCAAAAAGATATGAGATGTCTCATATATATTGACTGAACATATGAACAGATGTGGTTGAAATGAAGAGACTTGATGATAAAATATAGGCCTATTTAATAAGTGCAGAGAATATGCATCGGGAGGAATGTCAGGATAACTTGCAAACGACCAATCAAGGCTTTCAAAACAAACAAAACATTTAAACGATGGAAACAAAGAGAACAACAATAACTGCTTTCCAATTCTGTAGTCTCAAAACAAATCTGGAACATAAATTGCAATACTTTGCTAGCTGGGCCATCGCTTTGTTCTTGCCTATTTGACAAGCTTCCAATTATGAATTATTCTGATTCATGATTGCTGTGCTAAAATTACAGGCCTCCACTACTGTCGTTTCACACTGAAATTATTTCTACGGGGTCATGATACAAAGAAGACCTTGGCCATAGTTAAAATGTAAATGGCTTTGGCTTCCCACGTGTATGGTCAGCACTGTCCAACTTACATGGATCATTGCAGGCTTTAGGTCTACTCTCATAGGGACAGAATCCTCGGTGGACTGTTGAGTACCACCAATAAACTGACTAGTCCTTTCTGTGCGCTCTGAAATGCAGAGGAGTTTTCAATCAAGAAACTGCATAATTTGCATCCCATCAACTTTCATATCAAGTATATCAAAAAGCCAGATAATTCAATGGTAGCAGCAGGCTCCACTCTCTATTCTTATTCTCCTATTTGTTTTAAGTGTGCTGGG
>NC_085001.1:22730418-22735418 GCF_963854185.1 Sardina pilchardus
TCAGTGGGCAGTGATTTACGCCCCGGTTCTTCATCAAACACATATGGGAGAGGCGTCGCTTGTGATTTACACCTGAGGCTTCATCAAATACATATGGAGAGGCATCGCTTGTCACTGCAACATTCCCACTCCCTCCCGCTTCCATCAAGGAAACACCCACTCTCTTCAATTCAATTCTGCACACGCACAGGCATCATTTTCTTAGCTCGGACAGACAACATACCTTCATCTTTATTTAATTCAATTCAATGTTTTGAAGAAGAAGCCTGCCCAAGTTTTCTCAAGGTTGTGTAAGAGAAGACAAGCTTTGCACATAGCTTTGCATTCTTTCTTGACCTCTGAGTTATTGAGCATCCCGTCAAAAAAAGAAGAGCACGTTATGACAACTACTGCCTTGACTTACATAAAGTGTGAAATAGCAAAAGCCCATCTTTCATCCAAATACAAACCGACAGCGGCACACAAATTCTTGGAAAACAATAACTTCAGGTTATAGGAGTCCTGAATGTGGAATACTTTGAGAGCTAATGTTGTGCAATATGGTAAATCTCATGTCTAGGGCAGGGAGTCTGGGATCTGTCCTACTTCCACAAAAAATGACAAAACCAGAGGCACAGGCCATTGGCGGCTCTCCAAATTCAAATGTGCTCACAATAACTGAGACGATATTAAAGTTACAGAGAGCAACTGACAAGTCATATTAGTCAAGACAAGTCACATATTCTAGACCAATATATCTCCCCTGATGGGGCATGGCATCAGTCTGAAGGGGTCATGGAGTGTCTGTCTTCCTTCAGAATGTTATTGACCTTTCTAGAAATTGTATGTAACAGTAGTGTTTATTTTGAAGCTCCAATGCCTTAATCACAAAGATGTAGGAGCTCTGAAGGAGAGACTGACAAAGTGAGAGGCAGAGGCAGTCTACTGTATGAGAGTACAAAGTGGTTGTAGGGTTGCAGTGGCAGCAACGCAAATGCAAACAAAACACTGCAAAAGCAAGGCTGCCTGTCACTGATAAACGCTTGCTAACATTCAACTCTTTTGGCGACATTGTTGGCAATGGTGTAGTTAAGGGTTTTCTTACAATGTTGTGGTGTTATTCAATCCGAACCATGTTAAGAGTTTTTGTTGTTAATGACGGATGGAAGCATGCCCTGTTTTTATTTTTAGATTTTGCGACGCTTATGGTTTGAATACTGGCAAATTTGGGTTGAAACTTAATAACCAAAGGGAACGTTGTGTCCCAAGCCAGACTGGCTGAGATGTAACCGCTCTAGACATAAAAGGCTGTCTCGTTTAAAGATGTAACTGGTTCCTAGTGTTATAAGTGCAAGATATTATTATCTTACATTTAAATCAACTGTCACATTTTTGATCTAAAATGTACTTGGCCCTCTATGAACTAGCGATAACGTGAATATAGAGTGCAGTGGTCCCCGACTGGAGGGCCTGGGCTGCTGTGCGGAGGACCAAGAAAGAATGAGCACAGTCTGTGACACTGTGTTCTCTCAGACACACAGGTGGCCATCCCAGGAGAGGGAGAGGGAGAGGGAGAGGGAGAGGGAGAGGGAGAGGCAGAGGGAGAGGGAGAGGGAGAGGGAGAGGCAGAGCAGAGCAGAGCAGAGCAGAGCCAGAGTCCACAACAACACCGTAAGGGAAGGATTTGGAGAGCCCTAGAAAAGGCAGAACGAGGAGGAGGAGGAGGAGGAGGAGGAGGAGGCGGAGGAGGCAGACTGGCTTAGGAAACGCCGCTCTGAGTACCATTTTGGCTGCCGGTTGAGGGTGGGTTGGGGGTGGTGGTGGTGGTGCGGGCAGGGGGGCAGGGGGGCAGGGGGGGTGGTGTGGGCCCAGCCAAAACGTGCACCGACTACAGAGGCGCGAGTGGCTAGAGCTATACAAGACACACACACGAAAAAAATAAAAACAGAGCATGTGACCCCCACAGATCTGCTGTTCTCAAACATCATTACAGCTGCCACACCTGAGGAGATTACCTTGAGCATCAGGAGAGGGTGGGGGCAGAGAGTGGGGGGTGAGACAACACAAATGATCTGAGGGGGTTAGAGAGAGAGAGGGAAAGAGAAGGAGAGAGAGAGAGAGAGAGAGAGAGAGAGAGAGAGAGAGAGAGAGAGAGAGAGAGAGTGACAGAGACAGAGACAGAGACAGAGACAGAGAGAGAGAGTTTACCATGTGAGGCTCGTGGCTCTGATGCTCATTTTCTCTTTTCTTTCCCAGAGCCAATAGACTATGAGCTGGCACTTGGATGTTGTTCAAAACTCTGTGGGCCGCTCCGACGATCAGCTTGTTTCACGGTCTGAGTCATCTGTTGCCAACCAGCGACAAGTTTTAGTCAGAGGTCATTAGCCGAGCTGTCAAATTAATTCTGTTAAATTCCATTATTTATTGCTTTCAGATTTTCTATCTGCATCAAATCTTGCAAGTTCTCATATCATTTTTTTTTTGCCAATGTTTTCTGAATCCACTGTCTATCACAAACAAGTGCTGGAGAAAATGGGCATACTGTTTGCTTCATGTAGACAAATTATAGTTCTATTTTTAACATGTGATGTTTTTTAGGTGAACCTGTTCTCACATGACAGTATCTATTGGCAAGTCTACAATCACAGTTGTCAGTGGAGCCTGGCATGAGAAAAGATGATATCACTAAGAAAATAAACGACACCTTACTAGTGACACAATTACTGGGAAAAATGATTTAGCAGATGGTGCAACGCTGTCCCTCCCCCTCCCTCCTCTCCTTGACAGACAGGCGATAAAATGTGGCTAAGATATAATTGACAGCGCTAACAAATACTGTTAGCAAAGATATCAGGACTGCCGTTCCCAGTCAGTTAAGCCATTTGTTTTTTTTTTCGGCTGCACATGAACTGACCGAATGGTTTCGAGCACCGTGCCTGTAAATGTCTATCTAGGCACCGGTCTGTGGTGCTGGTGTGAACCGGTGTGCCGCGGAAAAGCCGCGGAATGCGCCGGGCACGCCGCAAGCGGGGAAATAATGGGCAAATGGGCCTTGGCCGCGGCCCAGCCAGGAGCGGTGACTTTTTAGCGGGGGCCGTGCAGAGGAACAGCGGCTCTGGAGGCTCTGGAGGCTCAGACAACAGGGCCACAATTACAACTCAATGGCCGCTTGCCTCAGCCAGCACTCTCCGCTGATGGGCTAAACCAGCCGAAATAAACATCCATAGACGAGGGAGGGAGAGAGAGAGAGAGGCTCGGGGACAGCAGTGGGAGGAGGAACCGTGTGTGACATTTCAAACGAGGCATTCAAATAACTCTCTCTCTCTCTCTCTCTTTCTCTCTCTCTCTTTTTCCATCCCTCTCTATTTCCTGTCATTTTCTCTCACTCTTTCTGCCTGCAGACAGCACAGGAGGAGTGCCTGCCTGAACCCAGGTCTTGGTGAGTGACGTTCAGGCACACCCTACAGTACCTCTCAGAAGAGGGACCTGCAATAAAAACGGAAAGGTCACTCTGGGACTGTGGTGTTGGGGGGGGGCGGGTTTTGATGGGAGCAGCGTGCCCGCCCTCGTCTGCTGGGGAAGCCCGATTTTTCCGTCGGAGTTCACGGCCCCTCTAAGCACTTTGATTCCGCCTCGTTCCTCCAGCTTGTTATCCCAAACACCTCCTGACACGGAGCAGATAAGCCCTGCTCCTCTCTGGCCCGGCTAGTGGCCTGTCTTACACAGCGGACAGCCTGACATTTTGCAAAAAGAACCCTCATAATACATGCACTCGAGTGCACACACACACACACACAGAGAGAGAGAGAGAAACACACAAGCAAAACACAACCAAGCAATATAGAGAGCCATTAATTCAGGCTATTACCAGTGCCCATGGAAGTCTGTTAAGCAGTTGGCATTAAACTTACAGCTGGCACACACCTGACCTTTGAGCCATCCTCAATTTCCTTCAATGCCAAGATGGCAAGCCTCTCCTCATCAATTTTCTACTGAATGATTTTCTCCAGTTTTTTTTTTTTCATTTGGTAGCACAATGTCATTTAGTTTACCCCCAGGTGTCGGTAAATAATTCATTGGAGAACTTTTTTGGGGGAAAAGTCATATGGAAAGTTCTGGAGAGCGCAAACTTGAAACCCTATTACACCTCTGCTCTGCTCGCAGCCATGTTTTATGCCATCAAGAGCAGGCAGCTCTTCAACTTATTAGCCAAGGCTGGCCTGGCAAGGGTACCAGGAGAAAATGAGAGAAAGTTCCACACGCAACCATCTACCTGCAACTTCCCTTCTCTGATCAACTTTGCAAATACGAGAGGAGAGGAGGGATGATGAAATGAAAGGTTCCGTGCCTCGGTATATTAAAACACAGCTTTTTATGAGGATCATGTCGAGGGAAGAGAAAGCGGAGCGGAAATTGCTCGGAGATCTGTCACATCCCAAAACACAATATGTCCTAGAAATAAAGAGGGCAATATCGGACGAGAGTGTGTGTGTTATTGTTTCGCTGGAGCGGCCGTTTCCAGTAAACGGGAGTGGGCTTTCTTTTCTTCTGTTGGACTTCTATCAAAATATCCTTCCGTTTTCCACAGTGCAGATGGACCTCAACTCCCATTCAGCAAGACAAAAAAAAGATGGAGAAAACTTGATCCGCAATGGATGAATGAACACAAAAAAGTAGAAACATCTGGAAAGCCCTGGAAGAGAAGAGCAGGGGGTCGTTTTTGTGGTTTTCCATTGACATGGATGCATGCTTTGGAGGAGGGGGCGTTTGTGGGGGAGACCAATTGTTGCTGTACTGTGTGTGTGTGTGTGTGTGTGTGTGTGTGTGTGTGTGTGTGTGTGCGTGTGTGTGTGTGTGTGTGTGTGTGTGTCTGTGTGTCTGTGTGTCTGTGTGTGTCTGTGTGTGTCTGTGAGCGTGTGTGTTTGAAGAAACAATGGCTGAGAAGAGTGGGTGGAAAGATACAGTATCTCTGGCCTGTCAGAGATAGGCCGGTGAAAGCCCATACCATCTGATTCATTTCT
>NC_085001.1:22745418-22770418 GCF_963854185.1 Sardina pilchardus
TAGCCATCCTACCATCACCAGCAGGGCTGCAATGGCAGCATGAATTGGCTATGCTAGGATACATTAGTACTAAATGTGTGGAAAAACACTATCTTCACCATCAGTGGAACAATGCTCTGTGCCTGTTAAGGGTGTTTCTTGGCGTACAGGTTTGGGCTATTCATTTGCCAATTTAGTTGCAATAAAAAAGCCTTTATAGTCATATAAAGCTTACATACATATAGCCATAACAGCCTAGTAATAGCCATACATTTTATAACAAATATTCACTATCAAATATGCCTTAAGTCACCCTGTAGCAATGGCCATTGAGTTTATTGAATTTATTTCCCATGTGTCTGTTGTGTCCTTCCAGTTGGTTGTAGCCTTGGTTAACAATAATGTGACAAGGCTGAGAAAAACAATGAGAGAAATAAGGCAACACACTGGAAATGGAAACAATTAAGCAGTGCATCCGTGAGAAAAAATATTGATTTTGCCGCATTAAATAATCAGGGTGGAAAGGATTAGGCAGTCATTACGCTTGAGCATAAATATAACACAATTTCCAAAATAACACCAGAAATGGGTCTGTGTTAATGGAAAAGGACATTAACAAGAAACAAAGTGGTATACTTGAGCTGATCCTGAACTCTGAGTGATTTCACCGTAAGAGTGATTTCACAGAGAGAGAGAGAGAGAGAGAGAGAGAGAGAGAGAGAGAGATACAAGAAGTCATCTAAGATGTTGGATGCATGCTCAACTTACTGTGCTGACAGTGGATTCCATTGAAGCCATGAGGACACTTGCAGATGTATCCTATGAAAGTGTCTCCACGGTAGGTCTCACTGACTTCACAGATCCCTCCGTTGTGGCAGGGGTTTGGGTGGCACGGTCCTGAGGACAGATAACCCACGTTAGGATTCACACACACACACAAACACACACACACACTTTTAAAATAATCTTGTCCATTATAGTTCTAGAGCCTTAAGCTCAAGGCGATTGATATTAACATCAAGATGTTAACGTTACATTCCTTATACATTTTGTTTATACACACATATGTTTGATACTTTTTTTCCTTGACATGTTTCATTTTCAGCCACCTAAATCTAACATAGATGGTAGACAGTACTGTATGTAAAGATTTCCGCCTTGTCTTAAAGACCCCCTCCGGTGAAAATTGCATTTTTAATGTTGCTAACATGTCTGTGTGATGGCTGATATGCTTTACAAGACACATCATAAGCAGAAGAGGAAATCAATGTCATGGCCAATGATTTCTGCTTTGATGAATGAACTGCTGGAGCCCATCTTTGAACACAGAACATACTCTAAACATACTGTAGCATGTATCTGATCATAAATGTTCCAAAAGAGAAATGTGTGGTCTTATGGCTCATTTTGCCACAAAATCCCAAATTGCAACAGTCATCCAAAATTGATATAATTGAGTGCCCGAACTCTAGAAAATATGGACCACTTTCAGAGCAGTCACTGGACTGTGAACTAAAGTCTTTCAAAGCTTACTAGCATCTGTGTTGTGAGGAACTGCATGATAGATAAAATTACATTTCCAAGAAAACGACATGATTTGTGGGTGAAATCCTAGCGCACTGCTGGACACACAGACGGTTCACTTCCAAGAGCAATGCATAGATCCTTGGGAAGAAAACAATTCTAGTTCCCTATTGCACATACAAGCTCTCACTCTTCTCTCTCTCTCTCTCTCTCTCTCTCTCTCTCTCTCTCTCTCTCTCTCTCTCTCTCTCTCTCTCTCTCTCTCTCTCTCTCTCACACACACACACTCACACACACACACACACACACACAGAGTAAATTCCCAAGAATACTCCTGAATCTTTAGTGTCGTTATCAATCACCCTATTGCATACACACATACACGCACACACACAGATCACAGTGCATTTCCAAGAATGCTCCTGAATCTATTGATGTAGAGAGCAATTCTAACTATTGCACACACACACACACACGTATATATATGCATATATATATATATATATATATATATATATATATATATATAGAGAGAGAGAGAGAGAGAGAGAGAGACTGAATGCAACACCATGTAAAAAAATGGTCCACATAGACAGCGACCAAGGGTATCAAAGTCAAAGCGTTTTGACACTTCACTCAATCAGTCGGAGAGAGAGCGGAGCTAATTATTAGAACAGAGGATGTCTAATGGCTTCTGGCAGAACTCCATTACAAAGAGCCCTGCACCCTGACGGAGGCAGTGACAGCCGTCAGGGCCCTTCGACGTGACCATCTATACACCAACAAAGGCGAGCTGACAGCGGGCCGCTAATGAAGAATGCATCCTTTCACACCGCCTGACGACGGCTGGCAAAAGGCTTCAAGAAGACACTACATGAGTGTGTGTGTGTGTGTGTGTGTGTGTGTGTGTGTGTGTGTGTGTGTGTGTGTGTGCATGTGTATTTGCATGGCGTCCTCCGAGACATCCCCTCGCTCTGGGGTTCGAAAAGAATCCCTGCTTTTGTTCCCTGTGATGTCCGCTTTTTGTTTGCCGGTGAAAGGCAGGGTGGTGCGCTGGTGGTGGCTGATGGGTGGTGGTGGTGCTCTAGGAAGGTGGGGTGCTTGCTCACGCGCGTGTGTGTGTGTGTGTGTGTGTGTGTGTGTGTGTGTGTGGGGGGAGAAGACGAGGCGTAGACAGCCGCGCGCTCGTCCACTGTTTAGCCGCTGCCCGGCGGCCGAGGCCTGGCTTTGATTGATGCCGGACCTGTTCCGGACGGGCGCAAGCGAGCGAGCGAGCGAGTGAGCCACGCATGGCGATTTCCTTTTGACAAATCACAAAGGTAGCCCATCAATCAACCCAGGCGCCGCAAATGCAACACGCCAACAAATATAAAAAAGAAAAAAGAAAAAAGACATATAAATAAATAACAGCTCTGTGGTTAAACACAGGGAGCAAAGTGTCCTCTGGTCCTCCAGATCAATCACCACCCACCACCAGCACCTGTCCGAGTCACGTACAGAAATAATATCCCCATTAGTCGCCTCGTACCGCCACTGATGCCGTGTACCCGGCTGACGAACAGGACGATGATGGAGCGTCTTCCATAGAGGTTGTGTGCAATGTTCCAGCGGAGTCCAAAGACCACTATTACATTGGGGGGGGGGGGTGTGTGTGGGGGGGGGGGGGTCGCATCTACACTGTGGTAGAGGAGAGTAAAGGTATCAATTAGCTTGATTACCTCAGGGAGGGGGATGAGACTTGTTCTCCTTTTATGGTCGTGTCCATTCCACACGTGCAGAGGTGAGAAGAGGTGCAGACAGGCTTCATGCTCAACTCGAAGGGCCTTTCGTAAACAACAAATGGCGGTTTTGAAGAGACAGGTATACAAAACAAAGCCCCCCCCCCCCCCCCCCCCCCCCCCGGGAACTCCAATCATTAGCAGACAAGCTGTCATGATGCTTTCCACAGTGTCAATGTGTTCGACACTGTGAAAATAAGGAACGAGAGACATTGTGTGATGATATATTTTTTTTGTTCCACTTCACTGGAGCATGGGGAGGTGGGGGTTTGGGGGGAGGGGGGAGTGGGGGGGGCAGTGTGCCCAGGAGGGGGCAATACCCATGTCAGAGAGTCACACAACACTGTTGCACTTTCCCCTTGTGGAAAACTGGTGGTGCTTTAATTAGCCGAACCTGGAGTGACCCGGTACGCGGGGGGTCACAGCGGGGCCAGCTAGGATGCGTTTTGAAGCAAGGGCACTTTACAGCTGAGCGAGCAGCGGATAGATGGCCTGTTTTTCTGCAGATGAACCGAAAAACACACACACACACACACACACACACACACACACTAACATAAACACACGCGCACACACACACACACACACACACACACACACACACATACAAACACACACACACACACACACACACACACACACACACACACACACACAAAACACACACACACGCACACACACACACACACACAGAGACAAACAAATCTAGCCAAACAAAGCTCCTACACAAACAATACCCAGAAACCACTCTCATTCTTCAGAGGAGAGGAATTAATTTATTAAAGATGCATGCTCTCATCCATCTGATAGAGAGGTTAGAAGGCAGGACAGGCCTTGAAATGCATCTTACTGTATTGAAAGACTTACTTTTCTAGTTGTTTATTTCCAAGCATTTATTTCTCTGGAAAATGTTATTTCTTATTTTCTTTGAGCATGACCTCTAAAAGATCCCTGACTCTAATTCTCTCTCTTTTTTTTTTTTTTTTGCTCTGAACTGCTTGCTGCAGGAGTTTCAGTTTCAGCGAGTACCCGTCTGCACCGGCTCCCCTCTTTCTGTCACTAAGTCCACTTCTGCTGCATCCATCTGATAGGGACTGGCACTGGACCCCCAGGGCCCTCTCAGGCTTCCTCCCAGCAGGAGACTCTATTTACTGTGCTTTTAGTGTGTGTGTGCCCCCCCCCCCCCCCCTCCCTTGGACAGACCGTCCTCTCTGCCCCTGTCCGCGCCGCTCCACTTTCCATCACACACGTCCAGTCCCTTAATCCTGCCGTGACCAAACGGATCAGGTACGCTGACATTTGACTACATCGACGTGATGAACCCACCGCCGGTCGCCGGATAAATAAAAAAATAAATAAAAGAGGAAGATGTCTCGGGCACGTCGGAGGAGGTAAAACGCAGCGGCCCGGAGCAATAAGCGTGTCGCAATAAATCTCTCCGGAGGGGGGGGGAGAAAAAAGTTCAGCATCACCTTAGAAAGTCTTTCATGCTCGGAGAGAGAGCTGGAAAGGTGAGGCGGTCCAAAAAAAAAAAAAAAAATGCCATGGGAAATGTCACACTGATGCCTGCACCAAATGAATCAAAAAAAAAAAAAAAAAGACGACTAAAACATCCCCACTTCTGCCTCCGTTTCCAAACCAGCTGCCGTACCTCGGCAGAAAAGGGAGTCGACTGATAAGTCTATCCAATCAAAATTCCACAACAATTAACTCTAGTCTTGGGATGGAGAGAGAGGTTGCTTAAAGGTTGCTGGCTCCCGTCCTGAGGCAGGACAGATGTGGGTTTTGTTGTGTCCTCTGGGCCTTTCTTCGGTGGGTCTTCAGACGAGCCTGGGACTGCCAGGCGAAGCGTCAGCGTCACATAACGAGGACAGAACATGATTAATTCAGGAATGAACCATATGACTGCCCCGATGTCTGCCATCAAGTGGAGGAGAGAAAGACAGAGAGAAAGAGAGTGAGTGACAGAGAGAGAGAGAGAGAGAAAGAGAGAGAGAGAGAGAGAGAAAGAGAGAGAGAGACAGGAGGGAGAGAGAGAGAGAGAGAGAGGCCACAACAAAGAGGCTCTAAGAAGACTTCAAAAAGGTCAGCATGTTGTTTCTGCTCTTCTGGAATGCAACCAGCCTGCAGAGCCAGGAACCACAGCTTGCTAGCAATACCACAGCACGCAGCGTGGCTCTCAGCATCCACATGGGCTAAATTACTGTCCCTATCTAGCGCGCACCGATGCTGTGCACCACGTGCTCTTCATAAACACTTCCAGGGGTTTCATCAAAGGCCTCAACGGCGTGGGTCTTACTTAACGTCACTATGAGGAATGTTCCAGAATCAATATGAATGCTGATAAGTCAAAACAAGTCAAGTGTGAATAGTGATGAAGATCTGTTGATCAAAACGTTGCCTTTTATAGTAAACAAATAAAGTACTTTTGGAGCCATTACACAGTGTGCAGACCATCCCCTTCACACAATGTGTCACATTGCACACGGACAGAAATACCTGCACCATGTACTGTGTTCTTCTCTGGTATGAGATAGATTATGTAAAAGCAAACCAGGAACATTTCTGACAGCACCTTCCCTAGTCAGCAGAATATATGCATCTGCACAGGCTGAGGGACTGCTCAATTTGGCGCTCGATTTGATGCCTTTACAAATCAAGATGCTAACAATCTCACCCATATATCAGCACTGTTTATAGATTCATGATATCATGGCAAGAAATCAAAGACAATTAGATCCCTGTTGTACCTGCTACCTGTGTAATGTATTATAAATCTATTGTATCAGCACTTTGGTTCTAATGAGAGAATTGAAGTCGCTGAGATGCATTTGTCATTCCATTTTCTGGCACCACAGCGTTCGCTCTCATTTTGGCCCGGTATGAATGCTGTTGACTAGGAGAGTCGAGCCGACAGACTTAGATCAGTTCATGAGGGTGGTGGTGCGGCATTAATTAACTAGGATGTGGCACAGTCTCGGGCTCAGAAATGGGCTGTCTCGCTCCCAATGGATTTGAAACCTTCAAAGCTGCCACCAGTCTGTGCTAATTTGAAATCAGACATGCACTAATAGTGGGGAGAGAGGGTGACACTTCAACTTGTACAACCTAAAGCACCGCGCTTCTACTAATCTCTATGCATACATTACAGTGTATGCATGGCATTACTTGTCAAAGCCACATGATTATCAGAAGCAACGTCATATTCACTGCCTACATCTGAATATGTTTAGTCTAAAAGCTACTTGACTGGATAATCTTTTTTTGCATGCCCACTTTTTAGAGGTAGTGCGTTCATTATCCACCTGAACACGGTTCTTTCCAAAGTAGGCTTTTGATTCCGTTCATAACTTTCAGAAAGAAAAAAATAGCTCTAAATTGTTAGGAGTCTTGAATTGTTATAGCTCAGCTTCTGGTGCTCCCATCAAAAAACATTCTCCTTTTTTATTATGCATGCCCAGGATATTGCCTGAGAGAATGAGGTGGACAATCAGCCTAAAAGACCAACAGCTACACAATGCTAAGAGTAGCCAAATAGCTAAGGGGCTTTTAGCATATCTGTAGCAAGTCTTTCTGTGAACCACCGACAGTGGAATTTGCCTTTCAATCACTTAATGAGACTAGTAATATAATGTAACCAGAACAACATCTCCCCTAATCAAGAAACCTCCCACCCCCATCCTACATAAAAAAAATAAAATAAAATAATAATAATAATAATAATAATAATAATAATAATAATAATAATAATAATAATAATAATAATAATGGTAATAATAATAATAATAATAATAATGATAATAATAATAATAATAATAATAATAATAATAATAATAATAAATGAACTGCATTAGAAAAAAACCTAGACTTATGATGATGGCTTTCTCAGTACATATTAAATAAGCAACACATCAAATGTAATAAATTCCGTGTTATGGAAGGGGGAAGCTGTCTTGCAGAGTAATTATAGGGAACACTCCATTCAGGCTTAATAAGACAAAATCACTGGGTCTCCTTTTAGCACCATGTGTAATTTCCTGCGTGTGAATTTCGGTAAATATGTCAGATGTAATTTCACTCATGCCTGTTCGGCTCCAAGCACCCCCTGACTCTTGCGGGGCTGAAAATGACTACACTCTTTTAAACTTTACTTGGGAGTTAATCTCTAACAGGTTGCAAATCAAATCTATGGACTTGTGCTGTGAGCATAATCACTAGTGTATGTGTCAACTGCTATTCATTTGTCATGGCAACCGCGGCCCAAGTCACTTTGCACACAGGCAGAGGATTTGCTTTTATCCTTCATGTCGTCCTCATAGTCAGAAGCACGGACCGAGTTGTGGGTTTAATGAATAAAAACAATGCTGGCTGGCTTATTGACTCTGCAAATTGTGTCCTTGCCTTGAATCCTCTCTGTCCAGCATTTATCAACGTAACGAGTTTGGACGAGGTGGCACGGTCAGACCGCCAGACCGAGCCAGACCGTCTACGACCGTCCTGATCCGCAGCTGGACTAAAGTACAAGCGTCTGGAGCTCATGACCTCTTCAGCGGCTGGCACGATGACACGTACTGTACATCCTGTCCCTCAAAACCAGACACAGCACTACCCTCAAGTTTGCACGAAGGGCAGAGACTAACTTCAGGAGGGCCAGAGGAATATGGGAACAAAAGAAAAGCTATGAATAGGGTCTGAAAGACTCCACTGATATACCCTGGTCATTACACTTTCCTTTAATAATCTATTTCAAACTACATCATTTGTCAGTTTGAGGGAACAGCACATGAATGGGACAAAAAGAACAAGATGGACTTCTCAAAGAGATCCAAAAGACAGCAAAAACAATCTAGTAATGGTTGCAGATTATCATAAGCTTTGACCTAAAAACGGCAGGATTCATTTGCCTTTGTGATGCGGTAAGAATACACATTGCGCCAGGATCATTGAATGTAGAGTTATATGCTTTCTCCTTGTATATATAGTCATGTTTCTTGCTGAGTTGGTTATTCATATATATATATACAAGCATGTATTTGATGAAAATATACCTCAATACCACTGAGAGACTATAAATCAGTGTGGAACCTCACCCTGCAATGCAACATTTTCTTTCAATGGATGGCAAACAATTTGCTGAATTCATCCCAGAGAGCGAAAGAAGTTCAGAGTCCGTGTGACAGCACAAGCCATACAGAAAACATTGTCCCTTTGTGTACAGGTCTGCAAAGCATACCAAGGAGGCAGGGATGAAAAAACAAATACCAGAATTCCTTTTTGTTGGATTTCACACCAACTTGAACACTTGTGAAAGTCTAGCAAGGATGAAAAAACATTAAGTGAGAAGAAACATAATAAAGCTAAAAAGAATGGCTCATTTTGCCTTATTATGATTTTTCCCATTTTATGCCTTGGTTGGCGTGACATTTGAGAGCTTTTATGATAATCCAGCATGATCTTTCCTCGTGGTGCTTGATATGCTAATGCTAACAGCATCAAACATCATCACTAGATCCTTGGGGAACTTATGAGAGGCCTTTAAGTAGATCTCTTGAGGTATATTATGGTACTACTAGCTCAAAACTAGCTCAGAACTCACCAGGCAATACTGCTGGACACATAGAGCGTCACGTGCCTGAGTAGTTGGTACAGTGTGCGACTCACTGATGCTTTAGTGGGAGCCGGCTTAACCCACAGTGGGATAAAGTTTATCTTCCTTTTATCATCACACGGACTACTGCCCCCTTTGCAGAAAAGAGCTCAGAACGAAAAGAAGATTGAATCTATTGCCACAAAACCGAAAACTAATTCTGAATAACATGCTTCTCTCTCTCTCTCTCTCTCTCTCTCTCTCTCTCTCTCTCTCTCTCTCTCTCTCTCTCTGTCAGAAAGAGGTATTTCGGGGTGGGATCTACTGAATGTCCACCCAAAAGATAAAAAAGTCATCCATGAAGGGTGAGGAGGAGAGTGCAAAAAGGAATGTCTTCAAAAGCGAGCGAGCGAGTGAACCAGCCAGCCAGCGAGCGAGAGCTCGGTCTGGAGAGACAACAGAGATCAGTGAGACTTGAGTGAGTGCTGACCAGGCATGATCAAACGATAAATGTTGGAGCAACAGAGCAGCCAGTGGGGAGGAGGGGAAGCAGCAAGCTCCCTTGTGCCCCTACATCACTAGGATACTCTCTCTCTCCCTCTCTCTCTCTCCCTCTCTCTCTGTCTCTCTCTCTCTCTCTAACTCTCTATTTTTGGCCTGTGCCTCTCCTCACTCTCATTTTCTTTTTCTATTTCTCTCTGTCTCTCTTTCACGCATATACTGTAGACACTCACTCACACACACACACACACACACACACACACACACAAACACACACACACCTACACACAGTCTGCCTCTCTCCTCTCTCTTGGTCACTGAAACACTCTCTCCTGCTCCCTCTCTTCCTCTCTCGCTGTACCATCCTCATTATAATTCATCTTTCTCTTCACCTGTTTCTCTCGCTTTCACTCATCCCTCCGTCTTCTCTGCATCCCTCCCTTCCATAATCTACACTACAAAGAGGCTTAGGATGTGTTGTAATTATACATGTCGTAATTACCTGCTGAATTTAATTGAGCTTGGGGCTCTAACATGGGACTTCATACCACTTTTGACGTTCAGGGCCCAACGCGTACAGTACATGATGTTGAGCATGACATGTTTACATTTGAGCAGTTGTCCCCTAATGTAGTGCTCGAAATGGCATACCTGCAAACAAATGTATATATTTCTGTACATGTAATGGGAGATAGAAAATCTCCGAAAGAGTTGTGAATCTCGTGATGTTTGACTTAAACCAAGAGAAAACTTTAAGACAGTGTGTGTGTGTGTGTGTGTGTGTGTGTGTGTGTGTGTGTGTGTGTGTGTTTGTGTGTGTGTGTGTCTGTGTGTGTGTGTGTGTGTGTGTGTGTGTGTGTGTGTGTGTGTGTGTATGTGTGTGTGTGTGTATGTGTGTGTGTGTGTGTGTGTGTGTGTGTGTGTGTGTGTGTGTGTGTGTGTGTGTTTGTGTGTGTGTGTGTGTGTGAGAGAGAGAGAGAGACATGTGCGACAGAAGTGACAATGGCAGCAGAGGAAATATAAAGCTTATATGCCACACCAGGGAGACACAACAGTTACCAACTCTAGAAATATCCCACCTGCTTGAGTTGGGTCCTCACCATCTGCCGCTGAAAGAGAGAGAGAGAGAAGGAAAAGTGTTCACTTCATGAACTGTGTATAACCAAACAATGCACACACAGACACACAAACTCTCTCTCTCTCACACACACACACACACACACACACACACACACACACACACACACACACACACACACACATATACACATATACAGTACACATACACACACACAAACACACACACACACACGCACATAGAGAAACATTTATAAATAATGCATTTGCTAATACCGAGGTTAAATAATGAATTGATCATGAATTCATTACCTAATCAATTTACTGTTAGCCTGTGCCACTCTGGCTCAAACATCCTTCATTAACTTCACACAGACATGCATATGCATTATATGATAATAACACTGTCACCATGACAAACAAACACAATTAAAAGTTTGGCACGCCACTCCACAACACCGAGAGCGCAAATGAGGTTCGGCCTCTCTACCTCTCCCTTAAACACAGTCTCTTTCAGTCTCTCTCTCTTTCAGTCTCTCTCTCTCTCTCGCTCTCTCTGCCTCCCTCTCTCTCACTCCCTACCTCCCTCTCCATCTCTCCTTCTCTCTCACTCCGAACTCAGCAGTGAGTTCCATGCAGTGACTGAGCACTAGGTCCTGGGCCTGTCCTCCTCTGTGCTCCTATGTTTATTACTGCGGTGGCGTGTGTGTGGGGTGAGGTGTGTGTGTGTGTGTGTGTGGTGGGGGGGAGGGCAACGCTCTGAAGTGCGCCCATGATTTTTAATCACCCCGCCCCGTGCTGCCGAACGGCGAGGATGAACCCCGGCGTGTCCCGAGCCATTATCATCACCCTCCATCAAGCCAATCACCGGCTACACGAGGCTGAGAGAGGGCCTTTGCGCTCCGACCCCTGGAATCCAGAGGGAGGAGCGGCACAGGAGGAAGAGAAGGAGAGAGAGAGAGGAAGAGAGAGAGAGAGAGAGAGTGACAGAGAGAGAGGATGGGCAAGAGAAGATGGGTGTGAGAGGGATTGAAGGAAAGAGAATGAGACAGAAAGAGAGGGACATTAAAGGGGATACAAGGTTATCAAGAAGAAAAAAAAAGACGTAGAGAGAAAAGAGAGAAGAAAAAGAATGAGAGTATGTGCAAGGAAGACAGAAAGAGAGAGGGAGAGAGAGAGAGAGAGAGAGAGAGAGAGAGAAGGGGAAACGATGGAGTTCCTGTCGACCTCTCCAGTCTTTTCATTATCATCTGAAAGAGGTTGTCGAGGACTCTTGTGTTTTGTCGCAACAGTCTGTACCATGTGGCTGTGATTCTCAGCGTGCTATCTCGATAAACAAGTGTGCAATTAGTCAACAAATGGCATGATTTCCCAAGACCTAGAGCTCAACCTCTGCGATTGAAGAGGCTACAAACCCATTAAAAGACGCTGCGCTTTTTTAGAGCCGAAATTAAATATTAAAGCTCGCTCGCCTAATAAGTGTCGGAGAGACGCGGCGTGAGAGAACATCACGTTCCCAACACCCAAGGTAAGCATCTTAACGAGGAAGACTTTTACTAATTAGAATTCTGCTTATTAGGTATGCATATGTATGCATTTTCACATGGAGTTAATATGAAATTTCCCCACACACACACACACACACACACACATGATGAAGGGGAGAGGAAGAGGGAGGGGGAGGGTCATGAGCCATGGAAATGGGAGGGATGGAGTTGAAGCAAGGCGGCGTGCACTGCTCTGCACACTGAGTGGAGGATCTGATTCTGCAATGTAGGGGGGGGGGGGGCAGGAATGTATGTCAGTGTTTATTGGCATGTAAAAGAATAAGTAAAACACGCATACCCACATGCGCACACACACGCGCTCGCACGTGCACAGGCACAAGCACACGTACGTACACGTACACGTACACGTACACGCACACGCACACGCACACGCACACGCACATGCACACGCACAAGCACACGTACGCACACGTACACGCACACGTACACGCACACGTACACGACAAATTTGCATCTTTCCCAGACGAGACACAACCTTTGCTCTTGCTCCTGCTCCTGCACAGCAATGCATGAAAATATCAATATTTAATTGAAAACACTGAGTTCTGACACAAAAAAAATATAACCGCACTGCTTTCACACGTCTCCGGGGTCCTCCGGGAAATTTGCACGCAACAAAAGTCAGTGGGAAGAAGATATTTATACACATCACATCTGAAAACAATGACGAACCCAGATGTTGTGTGCTGTGCTCCGCTGTGCTGTGCTGTTCCTTGTATGTCTGAGACAATTGTCAACACTCAGAAAGGGAGGGCGTGCATTCTTTGACGTCTCGCTCACTGTGCTAGACTACAGGGAAAAGAGAGAGTGTGTTTGTGCCTATGGAAGAGAGAGAGAGAGAGAGAGACAGAGAGAGAGTGAGAGAGAGCGAGAGAGAGAGAGAGAGAGGCTCACATCCGTCAGGGCCTGTCCCGCGGTGACTGTGCTCAAGGCCCGTCTCTGCGCTCTGTGTGGCCAGTCGTCCAGACAGAGCTCTGAGTCCAGTGTTATCTCCATTCAGAGACACGCCGCCGAACAAGGCGGGAAAACAAGGCCTCAGTCCAGCGGCGGGAGCCAAAGAGAGCCAGGAGTGAGCCGCCGAATTTCTCTCTCTCTCTCTCTCTCTCTCTCTCTCTCTCTCTCTCTCTCTCTCTCTCTCTCTCTATTTCTCTCTTTCTCTCTCTCTGTCTCACTCTCTCTTTCATTCTTTCTTTCTCTCTCACTCTCTTTTTCTCACTGCATCTTTCCATTTCTCTGCCTTTCTTTCCTGTCATTCACTGTCTCTCTGTTCTCTCTTTCTTTTTCCTTCTCTATTCTCAATTCTATCTCTTTGCCAATTTCACTCTCGTCTTACTTGAACTTTGGATGAAATGGGGAGACTTGTTTGAATACGCCGTGTTATTTTGAAACTCCCCGCCACCATGGGAGTTGTAAACAAATAACAAAAGAGAGTGTCTCACAATTCACGATTCTCTTGAGTCATCAGCGAAACGGAGTCTCACAATTCGCGAGTCTCTTGACATGACTGATAAGAACCACAGGCACAGTACAGCAGTAGCAGGAGGACTGTGAACTCTGAAACCAATTTTTCAATTCTCTGACCAACACACTGGCCTATGTTTAGATTCCATGAACTTTGAAATGGTGTACTAACATAAAACTAGCTGATCATCTTTTAAACTATATGAGGAATGTCAGTGAATCTGAAAAAAAAAAGAGGATAAGGCTCCTGGCGCAATTAAGGCTTTCAAATTGATACATGATATACTATTTTCTATGATATACTCAGTCATATAATCTCCAAATCTATACTGACATTATAGCTCAGTAACATTGTGAGGAGATTGTAAAAAACACTATAAAGTAGGTACAGTTCAGCGGTTGGGTGTAATTGTAGCCCTGGTGTGACAAACCACACCACAGGTAAAGTGAACTCCGTGAATAACGGCAAAAAGCTTATTTCAAAATCGCCATGCCTGACACATCCTCCCTATAAACATTTTATCATCTCTGAGAATTCCAAGTATTCATAATGCAGTCTTTTACATGCAGTACACACAAACACACACATGCACATGCGCGTGCGCACACACACACACACACACACACACACACACACACACACACACACATTCAGAAAAAGAGAGAGAGAAAAACTGTGGATGGATATGTGTAGATAGTACTGCATATGCAATGAGAAAATGTGTGTGTGTGTGTGTGTGTGTGTGTGTGTGTGTGTGTGTGTCTGTGTGCGTGTGTCTGCGTCTGTATCTGTGCCTGTATCTGTGTGTCTGTGTGTCTGTGTGTGTGTATGGGGGGGGGGGCAGTATTACCATGGCTCTGTGTGACCCACAAGACAGTTTTAAGACCTAGAATTCCTTGGACTTCTCAAAAGTTGCAACATCTTCCAAGCAACTGCCCATCATCCACTACACCCCAACACAAACACATCTCACTACCCACGCCTCACTGTACTACTTCCAGTAATCATAAAGACTTTGCCAAATACAATAACAAGGGAGAATGCAACTCCTTCCCAACTATGGTCATTATCTGAACTGTGGAGTCCATTTATTTATTAAAATTAAAGGGTACTTAAGCAGCATGCAAAGCCACACATCACTCAAGGAGTGACCACAGGTGGCGGCAGACAACACTCAACACTCAACACTCTCTGGCCACTTTGACCATAACCTTCACCATGGGCACCATTTCCCTTCCAAAATCAAAGGCCCCTTTCACAGGCACTTTTCCCAGGCCAGAGCACCAATGAGGATTGAGAAGAGAGAGAGAGAGAGAGAGAGAGAGAGCAAGAGAGAGAGAGGGAGAGGGAGAGAGAGAGAGACAGAGCAAGAGAGAAAGAGAGGGAGAGAGAGAGCAAGAGAGAGAGAGAGACACGGAGAGACACAGAGAGACAGAGAGCAACGGGAACGGTGATGATGACTTATTTCTGGAAGCGGACCGTGGCTCCGTCATTCACATAATCCTGGCCGGGCGATGATAAGACTAAGCCCAGGGACAGATTGCCCTAATCTGAAAGTCAACCTGGAGGAAGTCATAACCAAATACATTATGGAAGGGCACAAGCCGCTCCTGCCTGATACCGACCTCTAAAGGTGTGAGGGGGAGATAGAGGCGGCCGTGTCTAGTTTGCCCAGGGAAGAGACCCAGGTTTTTTTTCCCCCCATATATATGGTTCCGCCTCTACTCTAATCTCATCTCGAACGGAGACCCTCTGCGCGCGTGTGATACAAACTCGGGCCACAGGTTGTTTTTCCCGACGTCAACAAACACGAGCCACAGCAAGAGACAAAGGTTCAAAGAGGACACATGGGAATCGCGATATGCAGACAGCCCCTTATTTTCCCGAGCGAAAAAACACCAAACACAAACAACCGCAAAACCCAGACCCTGTGTGTCCCGCGTGTAGATATCGACTGACTGAAACCGGGACTGACGCCCTAAAGTGCCGCTTGGATTTCAGCTGTCAGCCGCATGACAAAAGAAAAAGAAGAATCGCGAGACGAGCCGGAGGTGCCGAGCAGCCATGTTATATAGCACTCAGCGCCGTTGACAAGTCCGGGACAAAGGCCCGTCTCTCCTGTTCCTCTTTGTTCAGTCGGCGAGCATAAAAGAAGGTCAGAGCCAATCAGGGTAATGGGTCTAATCTCCATTTAGTGATGTGGCAGGCAGGACTGGCGGCCCTGTCACCGTTAATGCTGTCCACTAAAAGGCCACCCTCCGGAGTCGACAAATCTTATTTGCGCGTCTTCCACGAGAGCACCAGCCAACTGTGTTGCACAAAGGACCTTTGCAGTTTTTTTCCCCCTCCCTCCAGCATTAATGTAGAATGAAAAATTACATTGGGCTGACTGGAGATAGGGATAATTATATAGTGCTCATACAAAGAATTATCACTGTCATCAATGGATCTACTAAAAGATCCTTGATGAAGAATGCCGCAATTTTACTTGGCAGGCATAAAACCAGCCTCACGACAGGCCAACATTTATAAAGAGCTTATATCCTACTCAGGGCATGATAATTACTTAATGAAACTAATTATCTGATTATGTTATCATCTTAATTGCTGGTGGTGGCAAACAATCCCTAAACATGTGGGCTGTCTGCCTTTCTACTATCTCTACAGTGACTGACGTAAGCAAGAAATAACAGTCATGAGCATTTAAATGGAGATGAAGTGCCTTGGTATCACCTCCTGGTAAAAACAGAATTACAGTCACACAATCACATTCACATTCACACACAAACACACACACACACACACACACACACAGAGAGAGTTCATTAAATAGATAAATAAACACAAAAATACACACTCGAAAACACTGTGACACATCACCAAACATGCCCACACACAGAGAGGTAGAACGTTAGGTGAGCTTTGAGCTGTAGTGAAACGATGCCAATGTGTTGATTTGGAACAAATTCATGGCTATTTTGCAGACTTGTCTGCACTGCACAAGCGGCCGAGGAGGCTGGCCGCAAACCACGAGCTGCAATGTTGACATGTGGCTTTAAAGGGTTTCCTGCTCTCCCCCTCACTCGCTCATCTGGTTTGAATTAGGACAGTCAGAAAAGAATTACGTCCTTTAAGCTGCTTACCACAAAATAATACCCTCTTCTTCAGAACAGCTGAGGAAAAAAGGCTGACTGATAAGTGTTTTTCCCTGCCTCTTCCAACATAACAAAAGAGAAAAAAAGAAAAGATCTGAAACATGAGACGTACTGTTAGGGGGTATTGCCAGAGGCCGACTACTGTAGTTTAGACTGTACGCTTACATTGATAGACCTCATCCACTTGGGGGCATCATCATGCTCCTGAGCTGTCTGTAGGGCTAGCTACGTCAAGTGCTAAAGCGACTCAAGCCCAACGATTCAATGTTGTGCGAATGGTAGGCTATGCTAGTTTGGCTTAAAGCGGAGAAATCTGTTTGTCGTTGCTCCAGTCTGAACCCATTTTGTAGGCCAAATACCAAAATAAGTTTTATATGCCCCCTTTGCTACTTTTGATGTGATTCGTCCCATGTTTTAATTTTGCACTTTTCTTTATGTATTCTTATCTTTAAAGTATTCAAATCAAGCTAGCTTTCTGACTAAACTTTTGTGTAATTGTGAAATGCTGCTGGGTCAGCTAACCCAAATAATCAAATGATCAAGCTGTTACCAGGCAACCAATTACCTTAACGTAGTTTGCTGTCACTTTACTGACAATGTAAGGAAACCCGTCTCTTTACAAATAGCAAACTTGACCATGAGCATGGCATTTTTCAAAACAAGTGGACATGGGAGTCCCTCCTCATTGAGCTTAATGGGGCTGCAACTGGTCTGATTTGCAAAGAGAAAATTGCTGTCTTTAAAGACTTCATTTAAAGCACCATTACACTACCAAACATGCTGATGAGTCTAAAAGGCTTGAAGGTGATGCATGAGAAAGGCATGTCGACATTTGAGAGCTCTCTCCTTCCAGCAGACATTCTTCTTCCAAAGAGCAATAAAGGATATCGTGTTTGCATCTAAACTAGTTCAGCTAAGCAATCCCTGAAGCTATTTATTGATGGATAGTTTTTGAAAGACTATAACTGTTCTGGTGCAGGCTGTGAATACCATCTGTGCCATACAGTGGCAGAATATGACATGTAGCCTACTGTATGCACAATGGTGCTGCACTGTAACGTAAAATAACTCATTTGCAACTCATTGTGGCACTTGATTGAAGCACTGACAAGGGATAAATGAGCTACAGGTATTAAATACCATTTTGTCCATCACAGAACATTTCCCCTCATTCCCTATTGCACTGGTCTTTTAAAACCACCTACCAAGTGGCCTGAGGGTTATCTGGACTTTATTATTAAGCATTGCTGCTGACTGAAGTTCAAAACAATTGCTGCAATTAGACAGATATGGGAAATTAAAAAGGTGACGAGTCAAGTGTTGAGAGTGTTTTTGACTGCATACAAAGAACAGGCACTTGAGATCCCCATCATTCTCCGGATCCACGGCTATCAGCATCTTTTGCTTTCAATCGATATGCTTTGTGCAGCTGCTTTCATCGGCTGTGCCAGAAAAACAACCCAAGTGCGCGTTAGCAGGAAGGAGCTCGATGGCACAGTTCTCCTCAGTGCATCGCGCTTCGGATGATTTCAAAGCCGAAGCATTCGCTCACAATCAGCAGTTGGCAGGGTGAAGCAGCTTTACTCTAAACAGGATAGAAATCAGAAGACTCCCTGTTTCGGCGAATTTTGGTGCGGGGACAGCTAATGCAGTTTAACAGACAAAAGTAAACTACATTAGCTGTTAAACTGCATAATGAGGTTTACTTTGTCTCTGGCAGAAGTTCACATATTTGATGTTTGTCTTTTTTTTCCAGATATGCTTGAATAATTTCAAAAGGGCTATGGACCTATTCATGAATTGTCCTGTATCCTTAAGGATCTGTGCAAATTGAAGCTAGTTGAGATTCAAACAGCATTCACATCGGCACCTTACTATATCAACATCAATTGAATGCTGCAACCTCTTTCAGCCCCCAGTAACCACAAGGTCAACTCCAGCCAGGCAGTGACCCAGATAACATTCCTTATCACTGTATTCTGTAATGATTTATGGAGAAACACGTTAAAAAACTTCCCTGGTGGTGAGGCTCACATTTAGGTGTGCACTGTGCAGAGCGTACAGCGGACTGCACATTAGTTTAATAGCTTTATTTAATTAGTAAAATAATAAAAAATAAGGTGCCAGAGAGAGATGTGAGAGTTGGCTGTTTTAGGTTACCACTGCCCCAAGGCTATTCAAAGTGCAAATAAAACACTGTGATGGAAAATAAAACACAATGCAAAATTACAACAACAAAAAACCCACAATCTCAACTGCTCATTATTAACAAACAGGCGGGTGTTTCATCAAGACTACAGAGAAATTTGAGACAATTAAATTCCACTCAATAAAGAGACCAAGGGCAAAACAACTATGACTTCAATGATTCTCTCTCTCTCTCTCTCTGTCTCTCTCTCCCCCTCTCTCTCTCCCTCCCTTGATCTCTCTCTCTCTCTCCCTCTCCCTCCCTCCCTCCCTCCCTCTATCTCTCTCCCTCCCTCTATCTCTCTCTCTTCCTCCCTCCATCTATCTTTCTCTCCCTCCCTCTACAGTATGTCTCTCCCTCCCTCCCTCCCTCTTCCTCTCTCTCTCTCTCTCTCTCTCTCTCTCTCTCTCTCTCTCTCTGTCTCTGTCTCTCTCTCCCCTCCTCTCACTTCCTGTTGGCCCACATGTATCCGCTCGGCTGGCTCATGTGAGTGCCCGGTGCAGCCTGCGCTGCTCCACGATGATAGAGACGGACAAGTTAAGCCTGTGAAGAGTCAAGGGGGCGAGCGAGTGAGCGAGCGAGTGAGCGAGCGACATGCTTTCCCTGCTATCTCCAAGACCCCCACGTTTAAACCCCAGCGCTCCATGCTCACACCAAATACCAAAGACCTCATGATGTCTGCAGTCTGTGAAACATTTCAGCAACGTGCATGAGTGAGATGATGAGTAAACGACAAAACAGCCCTACTGGCTAATGATTTAGTGCAATGTGTCTTAAAGCACGGCATCTGTGAAGAATGTCAATGGGGGCGGGTAGGGAATAAAAGCTTTTTTTCTATTTTCTTTTAAATGCATGTCACTATCATAAAGAAGCCGTTCTTTCCATACCCGCCTAAGTGCCACGGTAGCAGCATATTGTGAACATGTGGTCGGGTCAGAAACCAGCCTCAGTGGTTTTATTATTTTATGAGCTTTCGCAACAAAAAAAAAAAAAAAAAATGTGTGTATGTAAATAAAACATATGCCAGGTGGCTGATGGGAATTACTGGCTAAACAGAAGAAAGAGGGAGGGGGAGGGAGTGAAAGGAAAACAGAGAAAGTGGTGGCAACACACAGGGAGAGCAGAGTGGAAAGTCTGGAGTACGTTTTTTCTGGGACCTCTGAAGGTAATTCAGGAGCATAAATTAGGATTAAGACTGGCATGGAACCTTAGGGAAAAAGTGGGGGAGTTCACATATTTGTAAAAGTCGAGCTGCCACACGGCCTACGCAGGGCTGTTATGGGGCATGTGTTCCTCTTTAAAGATGACAGCCACATGTTCAACCACTTTTACATTTCCCCTCTTCAAAAGAAAGGAGAAGAAGAAACATCCACGCAACAATACACTATAATGCTGATAGCTCATTGGGTGGCATTGGGAGTCAGATCATGGTCACGTTACCACACAACCGAACAAGGAAGGCACACACACAAATGCACAAACAAACAAACAAACAAATATACATTCCAACAAACAAACAAACAAACAAACTAGCACATCTGTACAGCCGGTGCTGCCTAACGAACTGACAGCTGTGGGGTCACAACACTAACAACACAAACAAACACCAAACACGTCTGTCGTTGATCTCCGGGTCACTTACCAACCTCCATATTACTAGCACACTTGGGCCCTGTGAAGCCGGTGCGACACTCACATGTGTACGCCTCGTTGCTCAGTGCCGTGAGGCAGGTCCCCCCATTCTCACATGGGTTGGGCTCGCACGTCTCCTCTGTAATGACAGCAACAACAACACAGAGAGGAGAAGATCAGACAATAGCCAACAAAACAACAACAAAACAACAACAAAATGATTCCAATGTTTCCTTTTCAGTTTTAGAGGTTATTTCGATAAAGGAAACAAGCCAACTGCAATTATTTGTCACTCTTGGTGGTCAGAAACATTTTGGTTTGCTATAACTGCATGTCATCAGAGTTATTGCGTATTTTTTTAATTTACATTTCAGGCTGACCATAGGACAGGGGCTCACATGCTACAATATCATCATTTTCATCAACGCAGTTTTGCATGCGTATGGCTGAAAGCATCACTAGTGTGGGCAGCCGTGGTGTACTGGTTAGGGCTTCGGGCTTGTGACCGGAGGGTTGCGAGTTCAATCCCTGACCAGTCCACCACAGTTCACTGCTCCCCGAGCGCCGCTGGTTGGGCAGGCAGCTCACTGCTCTGGGTTAGTGAGAGATTCACCTCACCGTGTGTGTACTGTGTGTGTTCACTAATTCGGTTAAATTGGGTTAAATGCAGAGAGACGAATTTCCCTCGCGGGATCAAAAAAGTATATATTCTATTCTTTCTATTCTAGTGCCAAACAGGATGCAGAGGGACAAAGGTGGTGGCAGAGAAGGATCGTGCCATACAGACAAGATGAAGTATCCCCCATCTTAATCTCCTGGGGGGGCTCCGAGCAGAGCCACCAAAGGGGCTAGAGGGGCAGCCAGCCCAGAAAGCTTTTATCTTATGGGGCTCCAGATCTGCCCTCGCGCAAACCACAGCCACCGACAAGACAGCCACACGCAACAGAGCGACGCAGAGTACCTGACCCCCATGTGCACGGAGCATGAGCAACACGAGCCTCCCTCTTAAGCACTTGCATGTGTGTGCTATCGATGCTGTGAACGTGCCTAGGAGTTAAACGCTCCTTTGTAGGTTACTGTGCGTGTAACCTGTCTGGGGCTATTCTGCCCTGGTGCAACACGTCACCGTCAAAGCAGGTCAGCGTCGGGTACCAAGAGCCTCCACAGCCCTGCAGTTTGGACGGCGATAATGGAGAGTAGCGACACTGGGGCGAGCGGCCCATGGAGACAACAGCTGGTTTATGAGGACGATTTGCTTGGGAGCTGTGTAATTGGCACAAGCAAAAAAAAGAGAGAAAAAAATGAAAGAATGCTCTATAAACCTTCCAAGCATGCCGAGCGCTTTGACAGTGTCTTTTTTTTGTTGTTGTTGTTTTTTTTTGGGAACGTACAAGAGGGAGAAAGGCGGGCAGGGAATTGCCTTCCTTCCTATTGAGAGGAAGGGTGGGAATAGCTAGTGGGAAGGCGGCTGGGGTAGGTAGGTGGGGTAGGTCGTGTGTGTGTGTGTGTGGGGGGGGAGGGGGGGGGGGGTGGAGGAGGGGAGGCGGGGAGGTATACGCAGCGTTCTCCTGCTAATTGGATATAATGGCTGCAGGGAATACGCTCCTGGAAGCCCGGGGCAAGATGGCGCAAAATAACAAAACACACGGAGACACTTGGCGCTGGAGGCAAACATGAAAGACAGACGCAGATGGCTTAACAAGCCAAAACACCATGATGAAGAGCTCAGAGGAAGAACGCCAGACCCACAGATAGATAGGAAGAGATACAAAAAAAGAGAGAGTGAGAGAGTGTGAGAGAGAGGGAGAGAAGGAGATGAGAGGAGGTAAGAGAAAGAAAGAAAGACAGAAAGAGAGAAAGAAAGAGAAAAAGGGAAAAAGCCCAAGAGAGAGAGAGAAAGAGAGAGAGAGAGGCGGTGTGTAAGAACACAGTGTGTGCAGTGAGCACTGCAATGAAAGGAGGCGATGTCAGGGAGCAGACTGAGCGTTTAGCACTGAAAGGTTTGCACAGGGGAGCGGAGCCTGCCTGAGGACAGGAGATGGCAATTGGGCCTTTGAAGACTTAAAAGTCGTCTGGAGCTGCGCAAGTAGGGAAATCCCCTCGGGGACTGTCCTTTTCCTGATCCACCCCCCCCCCCCCCCTCCCTCCCCAATGCAGGAGCATTGCGACTGTACGTCGGCAGGACAGCTGGTAACAGGTGGAGCAGCACGGAGCGTATGGGATGGTCCAGGGCAGTGACGACCTTATTCAATCACCGTGTGAAGATCCAACAGAAACAGCCCTTTCCCACGGAAAAAAGGAGGCAGAGAGTAAATGTTGACCAACGTACTGTCCATGCGCTTTGAGAAGGGTCCAACTCCCATGAATCAGGCTGAAGCTCATCCTGACCACTGTAGTGCCAGCAAGCCTAGCCAATAGTAATACCGATCCATCTGTGGTACCATATACATTTAATTGAATACGGAGATCACCTAACCTCAGCACAGCATAAACACAGACCATATGCAAAAAAAAAATCCCTTTCCGAGAGGGAATTGGAAGTTGTCTCGATTGGATTGTCTCCTCCTTCCACACAAAGGGTTTTGGTCTGCGATAAAGCACTGTGATATCCTGCTGTTTCAAGCCAGCTTCAGCCAGCGCACAAGCCGCAAATAGCACAGAGGGTAAATAAGACAAAAGGGTAAACACGACCATGTCTGAAACGAGAATGTAAAGAGGGTGATAATTAATGTTTAGACTTTACATCTTATTACAGCTACTGGAGAGCAATGCTAATTGTGCCTTTGCGCTCACTTATTCAAGCGCTGTATGAATAATAGATGCCTTTGTTTGCCACGCAAATGGT
Source organism: Sardina pilchardus (assembly GCF_963854185.1). Classification (NCBI taxonomy): domain Eukaryota; kingdom Metazoa; phylum Chordata; class Actinopteri; order Clupeiformes; family Clupeidae; genus Sardina; species Sardina pilchardus. The sequence continues at coordinate 22,768,715 of NC_085001.1, forward strand.
AGAAATAAAAATATGATGCAAACATGTTAATATTGATGCAAATATGATTATTTACAGCAAAACCAGAGCACAAACAGCAACACATGTACGTCTCTATAGGAGATTTTGCTTACTAGAGACGGGAGTTGCTGCAAAGCTACAAGACGTCCGGATACTCCTTAGCTAAGGAGTGCACTTTAAAAGGGCCCTTTTGCCAATTGAGGTTATTTGAGCAGGAAAGCAGGGGGCTTTTCAAGAACTAATAAGGCTTTTTGAACATCAGGACAATGCTTAGCAAGAGAAAAACAGAATGGCTCTGTCTCTCTGGTTTAATAGTGTTGCCTTAAAGGTCCCTCCAAGCCTTTCTGTACAAAAGGAAAATATTTTAAAACAATATTATTCATTACATTCATTATTTACAGTCCCCTTTGCCCCTTTCGCCCCCCAGATATATTTGAATCTGTTGGGATCTCATTACGTTCATGAGCATATTTGAATCACTTAGAACTGTTGAGTGATTCTGTGACTTATGCATGCATTACTACAGTATAAACATAGGTCTAATTCTTAGATATACTGTGTGTCTATAGTCAGAGAAGTGATAACAGAAACAGACATAATGTAGGCTGGGTGAACCCAGTATGGCGACAACCAGACTAGACATAATGCAATTCATAATGCAATTCAACAACAAAATTCCCCTCATAGTCTCAGAGGGCAAACTGAGATGATTCCTCAAAGAAAAACATGTATTTCCCTCCCTTTACAATACAAGCTTTGGACAATAAGATGGGGCATAGATATGAAAAGGGCCTAATCAAATAGACTACAGACACATTAAGTAAGCTCAATTGTTTAAACAGCAGACGTCACCTCACTGAAAGTTGCCTGGGAAAGACTGTTGATCGAAAGGGGCACACCAGCTCTGTGTTTACACACAAGTAGCTGACCAGTCACAAGAGTCAGTTGGTTGATATCCGCAGACACAAGATTGCAGAGAAGGAGAGCTCTGCCACCCTTCTGCAAGATGCTAGCCATGACCATGGCTGGATGGCACCAAGCTAGCAAACATGCAGTGTGCAGAAGTGCAAAGATTCAGCAATGGAGTGTTAATGGAGACGTTAAAGGAATGTTATATATAAAGGGGAACGCTAAGTGTTAGCTAAATGCTTAAGTGAGGTCATTTATGACCACAACATGGAAAAAGAGATGGGCTGGCTAATTTAGGAGGAGTATTTGCGGAGTGTCTGGAAACTGTGACAGAGATGGGGATTCCTCTCTGATTATTGCAATGGAGAGAGAGCGAGGGGAGTTGTGATACCAAAGCAGAAAATATTTTGGCCCATAATTCTTGTAATGTTTTGATAGCAGTGAAGAAGGTAGTTATGTGCTGGATAGGCTAGCAGACAACCCAATACATGCTCCCACACAAAAAGCCGGAATTCTAAGATTGTCTATCTAGAATAGTTAAGCAGTCTGCCATGAGCGAGTGTGGTTCATTCTCTGCCCACAAAAATAGTTCCAGTCCTTTTTGTCTCCCATCACCAAGCAACGCAACACTTCACTCGAGAATGAAGTTCAGTGTGAAAAGCTATATATGCCTGTGCACAGTCACACAGTAATTTGTATAGCCTACTTACTCATCTATACGTCCCATATTAAATTAAACATTCACCTACTCTTTATTGACTAAATTGCCTCACTGAATTGTGACCTTATGAAAGC
>NC_085001.1:22775418-22785418 GCF_963854185.1 Sardina pilchardus
GGTGAGGACAGTATTCCCCTGCACTGGGTACACACAGACTAACTCTGAGTCTTGGACACCAAACTGGCTAGAGTAAACATACTGTACGGTCCACTTAACTGTTGCCGTGGATGGAGACCTCACGGCCATTAACTGTGTCATAGACTTGGTTTTCTGGCTAATGAGGAGAGTTTGAGAGGCAGGTATTAAATGACATGAGAAAGATGCACAACTTTCCATATCTTTTGGACTGAGTTTCATTTTATGTTCCTCTACCCAGAGGTCAAGACCATTCGACATCTTTTGGAGAGTGCAGGGCGGCTGGAGTGTCCACCACCAGGGCCAGGGTCATGTCATCCACATGTGGTGTCTTAAGTCCTCGAGGACACCGTTAAGGAATTCTTGGAAGACGATGGCCAACCCCACACTTGCAGTGTTCCCGGTCAGAGAAATGTCCCTGCAAGCGCACTTTCTGGAGGCGGTCAGTCATAAAGCTACAGATCCATGGGATCAAGGCCGGGCCTCACTTGGAGGTTCAGGAGGCCCTGCCCTGCCGTTGTGTGATCTTGGAGCATCAAAGGCCTTGGACAGAATCAGCAGTAGCCTAATAAGGGTGCACACTAAGCCTGGTATATCACAGCTCTCGTGCGCTAACGTCCATCAAACTGACAAAAAAGTGTTTTGGAACAATTCTGTCGGCCACCAAATTGCATGGGATCTAGACTTGTCGCAGTGCCATTCAGGATCCAATGTGCTGCTAACTGTTCACATAATTTAGACAGCTGGACTGATAATGAGATTGGCCTCAATACATCCATGTTTGGTAGGGAAGACTTCAGAATAGTGACAACACTAGTTCTTTCCACTACCCAGGGACCATCCCTTCAATAAATGACTGGATAATATCACAGAAAGGAATGCTGATGTAACATGCAACCTCCTACAGTGCTCTTGGTGGAATTCTATCTAGTCCGTGGAATTTGTGGCAGTTGACGGTTGACAGTCTACTATACTGTACTCATCCTTCACTGGCAAAGGCAATGGGAGACATGGCAAGAGATAAGGTAGAGTTGAACAGCCAAACGGTGAGAGGGACAGAGACACTTTGACCAACTTGGTGTTAATTATCAGAGGTCCTGGGGACTGACCTCAGAGACACTAACTCAGTTTTCAGTTTTTACTGATTTTGGGAATAACGACTATTCTACTGTAGGTACACGGACATGCACACAGGCTACATGTGTGTTACTCTGGCCAGGCTAGCACACCGCCTATGAGACGAATCTGACCTAGAATGTGTGTTCTCTCATGCTCTCTACTGGGACCACCTGACACAGTACACTTGTGAACCTGCATAAACAGAATGTTGTCTCTTGTCGCAGTGAAGATGGAGACATGAATGGTTTTGTGCAGAAATTATGTTTCAACCTGCATTAAGAAAGTGTGCTGTACTAGCAGCTGGATGATGCTGAAATATCAGGTATCAGAGGAAAACAACAAATCAATGAGCATGACCGTCTCTCTCTCTCTCTATCTCTCTCTCTCTCTCTCTCTCCCCTCTCTTTCTCTCTTTCTCTGCGTGTGAATGTCTTTACAGCAGCGAACAGATCGGGCACAGACAGTAAATCACTTTCAAGCAATAGCAATCATTCCAGCAGTGTTTGTTCATCCAATTACTGAGTAGAAGCGCAGAGGTTGAGGACATTCATTGAGGCTGAAATCACCCAAAGAAGTCTGCAGTCACGGACGAGTAAATCTCTGATACACGTGGGCATAGATGGGCTGCTTCTTTCACCTTCACTCTGGTCTAATCATGTATCCATGGTCACACTGTGTACACACATGCACTAGCTGTGTTTACCTGTGAGGGGACGCAAAGACATGTGCATCACAGCTAGCAATGGAAGACCCAGAGGAATCTTGTTAACCCTTAGATGCATAGGCTACCAATACCTACACTCTTCCATGAGTGGGGTCAAAAATGACCCCAATTAGAATGCATGCGTTTTTTGCTGTAAACTCAAATAATGTCTCTCATTTTGGTTAAAGATGATGATTTTTATTATATATTTGTCTAAAATGTTTTTATTTCATGTTGGACATATTGATACATCACTTTTTATTAACATTTTATTACAAAACAGCTTTTAGATAGGCAAAAAAGGTAAACATCCTTAAATTATCTCAACATAGGTGAATAGGGTAAAATTTTAAACTTAGAGATATCTTCATGAAACTTTACCAGTTGAATACTCACATAAATAGGAGAAAAAAACATATTGCAAGTTTTCTATATTTATGTTTAAATATGCTAATTAGGTCATGTCTAATTAAATATGCGCTAATTTGCATATATGTTTTGATGCGAAGAATCTGACCATTGGAAAAAGCCAGGTTGAAAATATTTTTTTTGTAGTGTTAATATATCAAATAAAGAAACATTTACAGAGGTGATTATGAATATCTTCTTTTGTTATCCAGTAAATCAGAAGGTACTGCCAATTGGCTTAAAAAAATGTATTTTTGCCCTATTTTTAGGCATAAAAAGTCATACAAATCAGGCCAAGAACGCTATATCAACAAATCCCTCTGTAAATATCGCTTGGTGAATTCTGCTTCACAATTATAGGAAGAGCGGACATCGAAGGATCAAAAAGCGACGTCGCTATGAACGCTTGGCCGCCACATTATATGATGATACTTAGATTTATGTTGTTGTGTAAAAATAGCCTTCAGGATGGTGAAACTGCTGACATGAGATGTGATAATCAACAGTAAATGTATACCTGACTGCCACAGTTGATAAAAATAAAAAGATCCTAGGGTTAACTTTTGAAATTCCATAGAAAATGCTTGGGGTCATTTTTGACCCCACCTATGCGGATCGGTGGTACTGATACAAAACATTAAATTACTTTAAAAATATAACAGTTAGACACAAATCCAAATGGCCTCATGTCAAAGACAACCTATTTGAGGAATACATAGAAGGTTAAATGAAAAAAAAATAACATGAAGAAGATACTGCAAGAAAACAACCTCTGGGGTCATTTTTGACCCCACTTATGCATCTAAGGGTTAACAAATGGCACTGGTGGCAGGACACTGCTTGACCCTCCTCTGCCAACGGTTAAAATTACTGTAGCTACATATACACAGACTACACTGAACAACATGCTATGCCTTCCAGCACATGCTGTGCTTTCCAATTACATGTAATCAATCATATTACATATACCGGTAGCTGACAGCTCTAGGGATACATTTGGCTAACTGAGATAAATAATATTTATCTATGGTGAAAATATATTTACGCATAATCATCACAAATTCAGCTAGCCAAAGTGATACAATAATACATACTGTTAGCATTAAGAAATGAAATGTAGCCTACACACTCCTTAAGACACTTTTTTAATGTCTACCCTGAGAGAAGTCATTCTGGGTTATTGCCAGTTACTTCTAATATTGCAACACCTGCGCTGGCAAAAGCATATAGCAACAGCTCATACATTCCAGGATATCAGATTTTTTTTTTTCTCTCTCTCTCTCTCTCTCTCTCCCTCATACGAGGTCCACAGACATGTTCACAGTAAATGTCAACAAAAAAAATAAAAAATAGCACATGTTTCACAGTGGGAAAGCGGAGCCTCACCCAAACACATGGACTGTTCAATGCAAATCCCTTTGTAGGCAGCTCTGGTCCCTCTCCCTTTAGAGCTTGGGTATTTCTCTGATCCTTTGGAGCTGGTGCAAGAGGTAGCAAACTCCACTTTGTCAGTAAATGCTCTTTAATGCATGCTTCCCCAGAGCTGTCATTTTGTATTCTCTTTCTTTCTCCCCCCCTCCCCGTCTCTCATTTGTTGTCTTTCTCATGTCTTGTCCCTTCTCTTTCCTCTCCTGCGCTGTCTCGCTCTCCAAGTCGTCTTGCTTTGCCTTAACTCTGCCACTCTTCATTTTAGACTTTATTTTTTATTCAGCTGATTCTTTGATTAGATTCTTTGATTGATTTTCATTTTCTCCTTCTACTCTTTCATTCCGCCATGCTTTCTTTTTTCTCGGTCTGTCTTTTATAAGGGTGTGGGGCCTGGTGCGTCCCTGCACAGCAGTGATAGTATCGCATTCCTGCTCTGCTCCAGTCTGTGGAGCTCCAGAGAGTGGCCCTAGGGCAGTGCTTAACATCTGGACCCCACTCAACAAACTGCACCTCCAACTCACCGCAGCTTGTGACTTGTGCCCTTACCTCAGATGACCTGGGCTACAGTTAAAACACATGCTATGACAACGCTGCGTGCACACAAGTGTGTGTGTGTGTGTGTGTGTGTGTGTGTGTGTGTGTGTGTGTGTGTGTGTGTGTGTGTGTGTGTGTGTGTGTGTGTGTGCGTGTGTGTGTGTGTGTGTGTGTGTGTGTGAGAGTGTGAGTGTGTGTGTGTGTGTGTGTGTGTGCGTGCATGCGTGTGCGTGCGTGCGTGCGTGTGTGTGTGTGTGTGTGTGAGTTTGTGCATGTCTGTGTGTGCGTGAGCATGTGTGTCTGTGTGTGTGTGCGAGTGTGTCTGTGTGCATTTGTGTATTCTCTCCATGTGAGACACGGCACAACGATCATTCACAGAAGAGAAAGGGATGGTCAGCTTGGATGAGCGTGATGATTGGGCAGGAAATGCCTATAGCCTCATTGCCCACTTTAACGCCCATCTATTGTGTACACACTGACGCTCTCGGCACAGCTGTTACCGCCGAGTTCAGGGAAAGCTATACCGTTTCTGCTAAGGTTCCCCGCAGCTTGCAACAAACTGGTGGCTGACTGAACCCAGATGCTTGCACTGTCCCATGCTGTCAAGTGTTTGTGTAAGTGGGAGGAAGGGGGACAGTGCATCTGCTGGCTGTTCTGAGAACAGTGGGGAACTTTCACAAGTTGCTCCTGCTCTCAGCAGCTCTTTATTCATGTGATGACATTTCTGGGTTACCTCTCAAAACTTCTGCGTTTGGCACTCGGCGCTCACAATGGGTACACCCACAGCATCCGTACCGTGAACGCGTGCAGATGCGCGCCTGCACACACACACTGACACACACACACACACACACACACACACACACACACACACACACACACACACACACACACACACACACACACACACACACACACACACATACACACACACACACACACACACACATACACACGCACAAACAAACCAAAATCTTTTTCTGCATCTCATGCCTTTATCTCTCACCCTCTCTGTCTTCCTTACTCTTTTGTGAGGAACATGTAGATACTACACCTTCTTCCCTAACTAATATGACCGTATGCACACACACACACACACAGTCTTACCCAAACAAACACGCACACACACACACACATACACACACTTACCCAAACACATGAAAACATACAGTATTTACAAACACACAGACACAACTTTTAAAACCTATTCAACCTGTCAAACTAGGGGGCGTGTGATATATAGATCACTAATGATCAAAATGTCTGCATAATTTGCCTTTAGAGAGGAATTGTTAGTATTGTGCCATAGGGTTTATTCAGCATAGAGCATTGCCAGCAGGCTGCCTCTATGTCCCATAGCCCGAAGAGTTCCAACTATCAGTAGCCTAATTTCAAATACATCTATTGTACAGTTTATTCATCCAATATGGCAGATCATCTATGAAACACATTCCACATGTGCAATCCACACACTAAGTTCAGTTTCACATGAGCAAATTCAATCCATCTGTCATCACAACTCCTTTAAAGGCACATACAGTATACTCAGCTGCTCTCTCTGTGCAGGCAAGTGGACGAGTTCAATGTCGAATTAATTATCTCCGTAACTCTAACTTAGCTGTTGTCAAAATGGGGTTGGCTATTACCTGATTTTACCTGAGCGTGTCTGCAATATAAATAAATGGCTATGAAGTGGGTCTGGTTTCTGTGAGAGTCGAGGAAGGATGTCGGTACAAGGCTCCTCCTTCACAACACTGTGTGTCATTCGAACTTGAAAGCAGGTTCAAACAAGTTCTTTTTTTAAGGCACATAGCCTAATGTCTGTAGGCAGTGGATGATGGACTGCTTATAAACTGGAGGCCTATTGCATTCAGTAAGACAGAATCAACAAGGACAAGGGCACTCACCTACAGCCTACACCCATCACACAGAAATACCACACAGAAAATGAGGGAACTGGATGAAGCATATTGCTAAATATATATATATATATATATGTTTTTAAAACAAATATGAAAAAAGTGATAATGTCTTGACTGCCCTCAAACACACACAACTCAGCACACCACACAAATACAGCTCATACACACACAAGCATACAAACTCTCTTGTACATACACACACACACAGAGAGAGAGAGAGCGAGAGAGAGAGAGAGAGAAACTGAAATATCGACACAACAATGCAACGTGCACAACACAAACACACAGACAGACACACACAGACACACAGATACGCACACACACACACACACACACACACACACAAACACATATATACAAATGCACACACACACACACACACACACACACACACACACACACACACACACACACACACACACACACACACACACACACACATGTCCCATCAAATTAACTGAAAATTAACAGAGCATGGAGAATGCTGTGAATTAAGTGAGTGCTGATGGGGCAGAGAGCGGTCTAAAACATGGAGACAAATCCTGGGATATTGTCTGTGCCTAATGCACTTAACGCCGCTAACAACATCACGCTGGGAGAAGCGGCCGTGAGAGGGGAGGATATGGAAGGAGGAAACGGAGGGGAGCAGCAGTGTGGAAGAAATCACAAAATCCATCCCAAATGTCTTTTAGAGGAAGCACTGCTCGCTCGCTTGCTTGCTTGCTCGCTCACTCGCTCGCTCTCCCTTCCTCTCCACGTCTCTCTCTCTCTCTATCTACTCTTCACTCTCTCTTTTCCTCTACCCCACACAAATAAACTCTCTTTCTCACACACACACACACACACACACACACACACACACACACACACACACACACACACACACTAAAGTTAGAGTAAAAGAGCTGAGCAGCATTGTTTATTTTCAATCTAGTTACCAACATATGTAAAGAGTGCATTTGCAGTCATTACAACCAATACGAAATTGCTTCAGCAGCACAGACAGAGGCTTCGTGTAAAAAATAAAAATAAAAAAAAGAAAGAAAAAGCATACAGTCGCTTGATGAGAATGAGATGAGAAATAAACAAGTAGAATGAATACAATATGCACATACAGACAAACAAGCAGTTTATATTTCATTGCATCTCATTTCAGTGGGTACCTCCAGGCCTTCACAGCAGTTACCAAAATACTGGGGGAAAAAAACGTCTTCCTTTGAAGCTTGTTATTGCTCTGGGGCTGCATGCTGACGGGAGACATGCAACAAAGCAAATCTTTTCATGCAAATTGCCCACTGACTTCACCATTATAATTGCAAGATTCTCTGGTTAGGAGAGCACCACAGTGCCACTGTCACAAGTGCAATTCACCGTCACTGACTTCCATCAATAATTTCCACTGTCATAGTACATTCCCTTTGTCCTCTTCCGGTATGGCACTGGAAGATGCTGCTGTACACTTTTTCCAGTCATTAACTATGTTCCGCGGTTCTCAGTGCCCAATGCTAGTCGAGTTTCAAAGGTTCCTTCCCCTATTTGCAAGGTTCCTTTACCTATTTGCAAGGTTCCTTTACCCTTACGCAGACTAAATGAAAAATCATACGGCAAACTTCACAATATATTCATATTCATTCATATAATGTCATCTCACGCCTATTGTATAACAGACTGACAAAGGTCAATATTCAGGGGGACACAACTAGGTATTGATAAAATATCATCAATAAATAGAGCTGGAGCACAATGTTTGGAAACATTTGCTATGAACAGTGTAAAAGCCATCACAGGCTAAAGTACATCATCTCTACTACACTGTAGTCTCCTTGGTTTTATCCTGCCCAAAATCAAGGCAAATACCAGTCACTCTTATGGATCTCTTGCGTCAGAAATAATCAGTTTCAAAGTTTGTTCTCATTAAAACCACTGAATTATTTTAGTTCAGCATGAAATTTGACATTTCCTGCACAAATCCTGCATATAATGAAAGTAAACTATTGTACACCACGCAGTTCCTTACTGATCTTTAATGACCCTGAGGGTTTAATCTAGTGCAGGACAAGGCTGAGTAATATAATGCAATAGAAACAAGAATGTGACTCCAAATACCTCGGCAAACACAAGACATCTTGACACACACGTGCATTGTCCAATGTCCAATGGATGTCATTTCAATACCATGGAGCTCAATGCAGGGGTTATCAGGCAAACATCCTAAAGCTGAGATTCGCCGATCATGTTATTATGGTTGTAGGGCATTCCTTCACCAACAGCATCTCACATGGCTCTGTGCTGCATACTGTGAATTCATGATTATTCTTTACACAGAAGAAACACTCCAAATTCTTGATTCTGAATAACAGTAGAGAGGTTTAAAGAAGGAATATGTTTTCATTTTTTAAGTGATCTCTCTTTAGTTACCCTCTCCCATGAGGTTTGGTCACTGTATTCAGAAATGAAGTGAGTGGAAAATATGGTAGGGGTTCAATACGTTTTTAGAGGCTCTGAATGAATGCACACTGGCCTTGGACCGGCCTTGTCTGTGCTTCCTGTGCCATCTGTTCCTCAAAATACCCAGGTCCATCACCCAGAGAAGTGCCCCCCTGTTTTAGCCAAGGGGATGAAAAAAAAAACATTTTCCAAAAGGCGGCTGGAAATTCTGAATAACAAAAATGAATGAAAGTAATGGAAGATGACTGTACAAAAACTGTGGGCAAAGAATAATGGCTGGCCACAAATGCAACCCTTCCTTGTATGACTAATGGAAAAGTGCCACGTGGCAGTAATTGGCATCAGGTGGCACTGCCCTAAACAATGATGTGAGGCGGTTTCTACAGGCTGCTGGGCATGTCCTTTCATCCGCTGAAGCCCCTCTTGCCAACCCAAGTGACCACACAATTTGGCAGACCACCAGTCATGGAACCAAGGTTGCATTTCAAACCAAGCATTCCATTCTCTCAGAGCTGCCATATGGCAGTAGATGGCAGTGTTGGAAGATGCACAGTATGCCAAAAGGGTCCAATCCACAATGACTGTCTTGGTTCATCCATTTACAAATAGGATTATTGTATTTCAATGTAAATGGGTAAATGAAATCTCACCACAATAAAAGGCTAACAATCAAGTAGAGAAACCATCAGCACAGACAAAAACATGGCTGATTGACAGTCTGAGAAATTGCAAAAATTTACAAGAGAGATTGTGTATACAAGCAGGTTAACATTTCCACAATATGCTAACACCAAATGTAAGCTATGGAAAGTGATAATGACCAATATTTTACATACACATATGCCTTTTTGTAACACCCGCACATCAGGCTATAGGCTACTGTCTGTGAGGTTACAAACAGTGTACACAATCTTGACGGCATTCCAAATACATTTATGCACTTGGGATTAGGTCACATAGCAACCTAATCTACCCAAGACGACCTTGAGCATCTCCCTGTAGATGTGCTTTTCCAGGGGGCTGTGCACTATGACCCTGTGCAGCAAATCTACTGCTTTTGGCAAGCCCGTTATATGGATATATGGTTTTTCAGACTGCCATGTTTCCAGATCAGTGTCCTGAGAAACATTGAGAAGTTTATTTATTGACAGTAACCGCTGCGTGAACCTTCGCTCTACAGGGAATGCTTTTTTTTTTTTTCGGAAGTATTTTTTTCATTGCTTAAACAAGGCAGAGGAGTCTCCAAGACCACAGACAATTCACAATACAGAACAAAGATCCCCTTGAAGCTCCGAGGAACCATGTGATATGGAAAACGAGAAGAAAAGAGGAGGGGAGAAGAAGACAAAAAAGAAACAAAGGATTTGCCAATGCTCTCCTCTGGTGAACTCCTATGCACAGACAGGGAGTTATTTTGCCT
>NC_085001.1:22787918-22870418 GCF_963854185.1 Sardina pilchardus
TAGAGTAATTTTCACTTCAGTATGGCTCTGAGAATTGTATTTCATTTTTATTATGTTGGCTGGGAATGGCTTTGAAAATGCATTAGAACTTCTTGTGAAACTAAATTCAAAGTGTGAAATGTGAGTACACAAATAAGCTCAAACACAAACGCACACACACCTACACACACACACACACACACAAGCACATTCACTAACTAACACACACACACACACACACAATCAAGTGCACATGTCAATATCATCTTCATACACATAAACAGAACAGAACATCCACCTCTAACTGGATACAGTAGACATTAGTCTTAATGAAGCCCAAGCCTTCAGAAGACATGCCACTCTCTCTAAATATAACTGCAAATTGCAGCCGCTCCTCCATTAACAAGCCAAACATAAAGATGAACAAGAACAAGAACAAGACATCACATGAAAGGACAAGACACACTCCAGAAAAAAAAGAAAGTGCCTTTAGTGTTTTATGGATCAGTCTATTAACTTGTCATTGCTCTCTTCCAAGGTCCCCCTGCCTGGCCGACTGCTACTCCAGCACTCACTGATGTCTCAAAATCTCAGCAGCAACCCCAGATGTGATGTACTGCACCCCGACATGGAACAATGCCAGCAGTTTTCACCTGGAGGTGGTAGATGTTTAAGGGCAATTGTCAAACGTTGTTTCCCAGCAGAGTATTTGTTGTCAGCTGTCTGCTAAAAAGCACGGGAAGTTTTGCTGGCATTAGCACACCATGAGGCTCATAATAGGTCATATGTTATGACATTATTCAGACGAGGAACAGTGTGTGGCATGCCACAATTTATAACTGGAAGCTGGCCATCACAAACTGGAACATGAATACTACAGAATATGCACTGTGTGGCTGCATTGGAGACTCGTTTGTTATTCAGATCGCAACAGTTTACGGCTCTCTAGAGCACAGGACATAAGTGTGTTTGGACAACCACAGAGGGGATTTCAGTGAGCAAGGAGAATGTGCAATGATTTCTGGGCTTTTCTGAGACAATAAATTTCACTTCCCATCACTGCTCGTGGCTAAGACCCTTCAGAACCTCGTGCATGGGGAAAGAAAAATGAAATCATTATGGTAATCGATCATAAGCTCTAATTCATCATCTACTCGTACCCTCTGTCCATCACTGGGTCAGAAAGTAACAAAGATCGCGAAACAATATTTTCACTAATTGCAATGAGCTGGAAATAAAAGCTCCAAGTGCTGAACTCCTTTATATGGCTGCTTTGCATCGCACCTCAGAGTGTTTAAGATTTTGAGAAACCTCAGGATGCTATAATTAATTGAAGAACCCTCACTGACTATTTAACTCACTCTCCCTGCCCTGAACGGTGAGGGGCCCCAAGGTATCATAGCTCTGGTTTCATTATGCTAAGAGGAAGCATTACGTCTTGTATAGCAGGGGAAGGCAAAGTCAAACGGATGGAGGCTCAGCAGCCAAGTGTTGGTACAATTATAGCACACGGCACAGTCGGCCCTGCAGGAGCACAGACGCGCGCAAGAGAGAGAGAGGAGGCTGGAGAGATGCACGAGGCACCACTCCGAGCTGGAGGGAGCTGGACAGGGGAATATGTGTCCCATTTTTCCATGGAGCGCACAACCGAGGCGCTCAAAAGCCAACTGCCACTATACCAGTGGTGTGTGTGGGATAGGGGTATGAGGTGAATGATCTTGTTTGTAGCCTAAAAGCAGTCTTGAGTGCAAGCTTTCATCCCCAGTCATGTTTTCCAATCGTTTTCCCATTTTTATTTTCTTTTCTTTTTTTAAAGCCCAGCTTTAACATTGAGAATTCTGAGTAAGTGCAACGCTATTAAATAATACAATTATTAGCATGCATCATAAAAGTGCTCCAGAGTAATTTATGTGAATCCTCTCAGAACATGTCACGATACAAAATGTATGTTTGTATCATCTCCATATTGCTGAACTCATTTCTTTTACATATCTACACGTGTGCCTCCTAGACTCACTTGGAGGAGTCCTTATATTATTCACTCTTTTCCCAGCCAATTCTAAGTATTCATCCATACTTCACATTACATCTCAGGCTGTCCAAATCAACCTTATTTCTTAACAAAACATTGCATTTAAAAAATCTGTCTTCGGCTACCCTTCATCTTTGTTACCCCCTCATTTTCGATCCAATGTTAGATTCATGATACCAAATGCCTTGCACTGGACGTCCATAGTCTAAGTATGAGGAGATGAAGTATCTTCAGAGAGGGGGGGGGGGGGGGGGGCGACTGAGAGACTATAGATCCGTGAATATTTTACCATAGGAAGAAACATCTTCAACTTCTAAAAGGTCTACCTTGTAGGCGAAATGACAGCAAGTTTATAGCCTAGATATTACATCACATTGCTACGCTCGGTTGCCAATGATATTCTCGACCGCATAGATAGGCTACCCTATGAAAGTACGGGTCCGGGCAGTTTGCTTTGCTCCCTGCACATTGAATCTTGTGATTCGCTGCGATATGGTGGAAACAGAAGAATTCCTCACAAAATTACCTCAACCAACGATCTTACAAATCACGGTCTTACTCCATAATCACAGCCTATGCCACAAAATGCTCTACTGACAAGCCCGAATTCCCCTGTGCTCCAGATCCTGTAGGCAAACGCTCTGAAATAAATTCCGAGTAAATTAGTCAAACTTAGGCTAAGACATTTTTAAGATAAATATGCCTACGCACCTTATGAGATACAGAAAAAAACGAACTTTCTTTTTTTTGCTTTAAATAACAATTAGCCTACAATCACAGGTGGACCTACAAAGGTGCTCTGGTTGTACCCTCCCTAGGGAGTTGTATGGTTATGCTCCTAGTTGCATGAATGTTTTGTTTTTTTTCTTAACAAGCGCAGTAAGTGTTCACTGTAGGCTTCAAGCCGTCGCCCAAAGAATCGTTTAAGCTTGTGCAAAGCGTCTTACCTTTGGCTGCATTCGGGACAGCAACGCTCAGGAAAAGAGCGATGGAGACGAGAAACGGTCCCATCCTCGCAGTTGTTGCGGGCTTGAGTGCCAAGGTTACCCGCACGAGAAGCAACGGGAAAAAACTTCCTCCCTCCTCGCACTAAAGCAACAGTGATTAGTGATTATCTCCTGGAGTGCTGTTCGTTAATCCTGTGATTTTCTCTCTTTTTTTCCAGAGACACAGACAGCGCGCAGCAGTGCGCGGAACGCTTGAAGTTGACACTATGCCCGGGCTCCGCTTCCCTCTTTACCGCAGTGGTACGCGTGGCGGTGATGGAGCGAATCCGTGCGAGTCCTGATCAGGCGAGCTCACTGTGTACAAACAGCAAGTGAAGAACGGTGAGAGGTGGTCACCACGGCGCTCGAACAGGGGCGCTGTCTCACTGATAAAGACAAACCTTGCTCCTCCCCACACGTGCAGCCACTGCCAATACAAAGCAGCGCGAAATCCAGCTGGGTGGGACCTATAGTACATTTCCTAGGGCACCGTTTAGCCTCGGGGAAAGCGGCCGTGTTTCCGCTGATGTAAACCAGGTACTGCGGCTTAACTGTTCCAATTATTCCCGAACTCTGCAGAGCCTTCGTTGATCAGAGATCTCAACTAACATGCCCCTTTTCACCCCTTTCTGATTTTTGGATGAATGACTCTGAACCAGCTTTCATGTTCTACCTAAAATCTCTCTTTCTCTCTCTCTCTCTCTCTCTGACTTTCTTTCTGTCTCTCTCCATCCTGCTAGGGAGAAGGCTACTTATGCAAAACATTTAATCAATTCTTATACAATATACATTGAACAAAGACAGCTAACTTGCAGGGGCTCAGGTCACGTAGCTATCATGTTCAGCATTTGGTATCATGCAATTATGATGTAATTTCCCCAAGAAAAAAAAAAAAAAATCTGAGCAAATTATTACATAATTATGTATGGTAAATATTAGGACCTTTACCCCAAGGCAATCATATTCAATTGTGCTCAGGGATGCAAGCTGAACATTATCTAGCATACTATCTTGGCCCCATGGAATTCATTGAGTTCTGTGAGTGGCAAGATAGCAGGCATTTTCAAAGTGCAGTACCGCTGGGATCACAGTAGGGGAAAACGGGGTAAGATGAGCCATTCTCTACATCCTTCATCATGCTAATGTGTCAAAGAGGGTTTGTATTGTAACCTCCACACCAAACAAAAATTCAGAATGTTCTACAACTTCTGCAACTAACCACTGATAAATGATAAGGGCAAAGACATGCTTTCTGAAAAAAATGATCTCATGGCACAACTCACCCTATAGGTGGTATAATACAAACATTTTGTGTCATCTGTTTACCTTTGAATTCACCCATTTAATTCACTTCAATAAGTCTGGTTAATTTTCTGTCTAGTCTACTATATGGAATGAAATAATAAAATCAAGGCAAACTTAAAATCTTACAATGCCATTTGAGAAGGGCCTATTAGTTAGCTGGCCCTCGAAAAAAATGGGGTGCATCTTACCCATAGCATGCCACAGGATAGACCTCAACAGAACCTCTCAGTACCATCCTCAGTGCCATGTTTCTAAACCAAAGGAAGATACATTTTGCATACTGGTAGCATGATGAGAGCAAAGGAGTGTGTCGTAGTAGCATACTTGTGTTGAATCAGACCTATATTATTAGGCTGAAGACCTACTGTATACTATTAGGCTTTAGCTGAAGCAGAATTACAGGCCTGGGCTAATAGCTCCACAACTGAAGCACTCATAGCATAAAAATAGTCTTAGAAGGCTGGTCAACGGCTGGTTTTTGAACATACAGTACACGCCGCTATCAGTCTGGTGTAGCCAGTTCTACTAATAATAGTGGAAGTTCACAGTTGTAGCAGACGCTACGTGAATGGAACGCTTCAGTTACGTGCTTCGTGTAGCCCTCCTGTAAGAGTGTGGCCTACAGAGAGAAAGAACTGTGACATATGAGAAATCTGATAGTGCAAGTCGGCTCAGTTCAGTTTGATCCGTCTTTCATTCCTGGGCTAGGCCAGGGAAAGGGCACCTTCCCAGGTTTCTAGCGATGCTGCATGTAAAGATCATGCACTCTGACACCGATTGTACAACACTGTTCATCCATGAGATTGCTTTGTTCAGCAGACTTTGTCAGACTTCAGGACCTCTATGTACAGTCTCTAGTATGCAGTGAGAGAATTGAATTATGGAGTCGCGCGGTAGCCACAGAACAATACATCATCCAGGCTCAGATATCTTCGCTATGCATCATAAAAAAATCACAGTGCTTTATTGTTGTCCTGCATTGTGTTTGTTCTGCGTTGTTCCCCCTCCCCCTCTCTCTGTTTGTGTGTGTCTTTCTCTCTCTCTCTCTCTCTCTCTCTCTCTCTCTCTCTCTCTCTCTCTCTCTCTCTCTCTCTCTCTGTACAGTATGTGTGTGTGTGTGTGTGTGTGCTTTGTTTGTGTATCTGAGTGTGCACTTTGAATGTTTGTTCCTGCTGTGCCTCTCCTCCTTGTCTCACAATCGAGCATTGTTCTTCCATCCGTCCCTGTACTCCACAGACATCATATTCCTGGTCGAGTCCCAGGCCTAGTTTCACCACCTCTTCCTCCTCCTGCTCCCCTCCGTGCTCCGCCAGAGCCCTCTCCTTCCTCTGGGCTCCTGGAGAAGCCGAAAACCCTGGACAGCTCACTTCTCTGGCCGTAGTGGTATTTTTAGTTTTCTTTTTTCCCCCCTTTCTTCTATCTTTTTTTTTCTCTCTTCTCGGTCATGGCTGCAGCTTGGCGATGGGGAACAATTTGGGGGTGTATGGTCAGCTGAAACCCTGGATGACCTGCCTGTAGTCCATTTGTCTTCCCAGCTGGCAGTGTTACACACCCTTGCACAATGCATAAAGCGCATTGTTCTTGTTTTTTTTTTTCTTTTCATCAGGGTACAGTGGGCTCGCAGTGCATATGTTCAATGTGTGGGCCATAAATAACGTTACATTATGCAACCCAAGGGACGGGCGTTTGGGGAGCTATACTGTGTTATTCTTCAAGCGAGGATTAGGGAAATGTGACATACCATCCCACTCTGTGTACTGTCCCCGTATGGAGTATCATTAAAACAGGAGAAGAGGATAAAGAGGAAGATGAGGAAGAAAAAAAAAACAAAAGAAGAAGAAGAAGAATTTTTACCTGAGCCATGCTAAAAGCTAAGAAAACAAACCTTAATGCATCTTTGAGGGCCACTCTGGAAAGGGTTTCACCCTTCTCTCCCTCTCCCTGTTTACCCTGCAACTGACTGTGGTATGTCATGCAGTGCTCCATCACTCATCCACTTTTTTCTCCATTTCTCTCTCTCTCTCTCTCTCTCTCTCTCTGCATCCCCCTGTTTTGAATTCTGCCCAGAGATGCCTGTGGGGGAACAGAGAGGCACACAGGAGCTGATTATGGGCCCTGAATTAATTCTGCGATGAATATGACTTTCTTCACATTGCAAGAGAGCGCAACCATCATGTCCAATCCCGTGTTCACATCTGGACCGTCCACATAACAGCAATCGTGTTCCAGTTCAGTCAGCTCACTGAACATTTAGAGGCAATACTACAACACAGGTTTCAAGTATATCAAGTAGAAAGCAACAAAAAAAACCTCTAATATGAGTTATTATTATTTGACAGAAGAAATCAACTAGCATTAAAGTGACTCACTCACACAAGTCAAGTAAAGGCACTTAATGACAATTCAATATTTCACAGACCAGCAGGAAGGCAGCAGTGTTGGAAACATTTAAAGGTAGCCGAGTCGAAATGGCAGGCAGAAATGGCAGATGCTTTAATGCATCGCAATGAAGGAGATTTTCCGTGATTCACAAGCGAGTGACCATAATAACCGCTCCTTGCCTCCGCTCCGCACTCTCCATCTGTTTCCATTGCCGTGAAGCCAAAGGAAGTGTCTGGCTGCGTGGAGATACGCTTGGCCTCAACACTCTGTGTTTCCTCCTTTTTAAAACTGTCTATTGTCAGTCGAGGCAGTGGTTGAAAATGGTGTCTGGCAAAATCAACAGGTTTAGCCACCACTGTTTGGCTCATTACAGAGAGTTAACAGCAGCCATGCTGGGGGTTCTCACTGCTGGGGCATGAAGCTCAGTGCAGTCGTGCCACTCCATGGCAATGGTAGATCAAGTGCAAGTCTTTTTTCTTTGAATTAAATGTCCTTTCATTGTATGTGCACTGCTCGTTAAGTGCAGTCTCTGTGGGAAGGCAGAAAAACACATAATTAGTCATTTGTCATTAGTGTACGACAACGTTATATTTGTTGGAAAAGATCTCTTTCTCGCTGTGAAAAGTCTTCCGAAGTATTCCAAACAGATGTCTCCGCCTCATAGCATTTCCTCTCCCTCTGGAAGGACAGGCGGAGAGTGATTCTGTGTGGAAGACATTGATGATGGATGCCTTCTACTCACTGTATTGTTACATTCAGCACAGGGCACACAAACAACAAAGCACTGCAATGGGTCACTGTGCTTTCATGGCCTAGTTTCAATGACAGTGTTAACTTTCCATCAGTTACTGTCCCTGACTGTCTTCTGCAAGATTGATTGAATGAGAAAAGTCATCAGGTACATGCAGGGTTTTTTATGGACGTCCATGAATAGATGTTTTATCTCCAAGGGAGGTAAAATATTCATTTCTGATTGGCTGGTATTTGTATCAAAATTTTATTTTTTCTGCCTCACCTCACATTACATTTTGGAGATCTCTGCCTCTGTCATTATTTGCCAGCATCAGTGTTTCTCAAAGGTCAGATATCAAACACTTGCAACTCATGTTGTCCTTGGCAGACACACTGCTGAAAGTCTTTTTTGATGCATTTTAAGCTAACCTTTCCACCACATGGATACCCCTATAGAAATTCCCTAAAAAGCCTTGTGGTGTGTGTGTCTGTTGAAGCCATCAGATACAGTATACACACAACACAACATGGAGCAATCTCACCACATGAACTGATGTAAACACAACATCATACGGAAAGACTTTATTAGTAAGAAGATTAGTCAGTGAGGTACATACTGTATGTGGCTACATACATGCATTTATGCACAGAATGAGCTCAATTGAGGAATGAGGAATAAGCTACTTGTAGGCAAGAAGAATATGGCAATATAAGGATTTCTTATCTGAGTTCATACTATGTGGGACCAACATGCTGCATATGTTGCCTGTTCTATGGAAAGTGAATGTTGCACCCAGTGTCACGTATTACCCCCTCTCGCCCCCCCCCCACACTATATACCCGCCTGGGCCAACTTCCATCTCCCTCCGGCTGCCATAGGGACTCATTTTCTGTGCCATACATCCATATATCAATGGGCCGAAATGGGAGGACTATATTTCTCCCCGTACCGAGATCAATAAGCCATGCACCCACATCAGACAGTGAGATTTACTGCACAATGGTTTGAGTTATGAACACATCAGTCGGCTCCACCTCAGTCGCCACTCACCCCACCCTCCGTACGTCTACGGAGACCCTGAGAGGACAAACGTGAATCTCTGATCTCGGGCTAATCAAATATGTGCCAAAAAAATAAATAAATAAATAAATAAAATCAGACATGAGCTTGTAAGTGCTCTGCCCCATTTCAATGAGCTGTGGGTTATTTATAACCCATGTTGGTCACTCTCATGCCATTCCTGATGCATAACGGTGGCCTGCTCTGGGCAGTTTCTTCAGTGCCGTGTCTCTGAAAAATGGGCAACCATGATAAGCACATGTCTGTGGCAGGTCACCATGGGGATAGGGGGCTTTATCCAGGATGCAGTGGCACTCCTATGCAGCTCTCCATTCTTGTTCTATTCTTCTCCTGTCAGAGACCGGCAGCAAGAGGACCCCTCCAGTGTATCGCACACACACACACACACACGCACGCACGCACACACACACGCACACACACACACACACACACACACACACACACACACACACACTTTCTGTGCACTTAAAATACACTTCAATGTGATATGATGTTCTACATCCACTGAAGTGAATTTTTGGGGCATTAGGACAGTCAGTAAGATTGATATAGCCACAAAGGACAACTGAAAAGGACACTCAGAACTGAACAGAACACTCAGTTCAGTCAGTTACATACAGTAATACATGCTTCAATTAATTCTAAAATCGATCCAGGAACAGACAGTTCTTCTTGAGTTTGGACACACAAGGACAACAGTGTATCATAATGCACTATTCAGCCATTCACCATGGTCATCAGTTGAATGTCCCTAAATGACGTCTGTGCACTTGCACGGAGTATTGTGATAATCTAGTCATCTTCAAGAAAGCACTGCTCTGGCAGACTCAAAAACATTCAAAGCCATGAGGATAGTTGAGAGCTTGGATGCAACGGTTTGATAAGCCTTCCAAGGCCAAGGCAGACGTCATGTGAAAGCAGCTTCATGTAAAATCGTCTTAAGCTCATAAAAAGGTTCACTGCCATAGTGTTGCTGTTTAACATGCCATGCGTGTCTAACAATACATATGATTTGGTCTGTTGGCAGATTCCCCAATGCATCTTTTACTTCAAAATCAAATATTAATGTGTGAGACTCACAATGCTGTGAGTTTTGGATTGATTTTTTTTACTTGCTGCTCTATGTCCTTGGCATGCATGTAGTTTCTCTTGCATGAAAACACAATAATGGTTTTGTAATGAAATTAATAAATCTAAGTCATTTTTAACAAATGAAAGGAAACCGTATCCAAATTATAATGTAACCGCACTGTATAAGCCAAAGAAGTCCTATTTAGTCTATGACATTGGTGATGGTGTGCATTTCTTTTGTTAAGACTCCAAACTTTCCCACTAATTCTTTGTTGTGCATGTAAAGATGTTTTTATTAAGAAATAAAGGTAAAGTAACGATGAGACTATGTATATTTTAGAATTTGCATATGGAGGCCAAAAATAGCAGAATAAAATTGGGTTTCAGATGTGAATAAAATTGACAGGATTAAAGAAAAACATGCTCCTTTAGGTCTAGACACTACCTCAGTATGAGCAATGTCCTTAAAATAGTTTAGAAAATCAGACATGCGCTGCGCTGGTATTTCCTAATATCAACCGTGGTCAAAGTGAGGGGAAACACATTGAGTCAGTCTGTTTTGATGTGGGAGCAAAGGCCCAGCCAAAAATGGCCATCGGAGTCAAGAGCCAACAGGAGTCGATGGGACATTGTCACGGCCCCTTGTTTGCGGTTGTCTGGCTGTCTCACCCTTCAAAAATTTGGGGGTTTAAATGTCTGAACCTCCAAAGGCTCAAATGTATCCAGAGACTCACAGGCACGGGGGGAAATGGTCTTACATCTTACACTGGTTTCATGTCTGTTTGAAGTTGCGATGCTACACAGGGATGTAATATTTATGCCGGTGTAGACAAGTTCGTTTATCCGTCAAAATGTTTGTAGGAGGTCAAGATGAAAGATGAAATTAATCAACAAACATACATACCAAGGCCTCTGATTTGATCAGTAATTCCGAAATGAAAATGAAAAGTGTTTCATGAGATGTTTGTGCTATAAGCACATGTTTTCCCTGGAATTTGTTTACTGAAAGTTAAGGATGAAAATAGACTTTTAAACTAACTCTGATAACCTTCATTGGATTCTTAGAATGAGTCGGTCATACTGTCGCAGTCACACATCCCTCCATATATGGTTCATAAATGGTTCATCAAATTACTTTCTTTTAACACATAATAGATACTTTGCCATAGCATATTGCCTGGTGTGCTATTGTACATTATAGAGAGATAAAATTACTTGGCCTGCTGTGATATAATTTGAATGGTATACTTTCAAGAGGACTGGTCTTGCCTTCATTATTGCCTCACACACTGTGATTCAATTTCCTCAACAGTGGTTTTCTTCCCACTGGTGAGAAAAGGAATTGGCCATCTCAATCATTTTAACTGAACTCATTTGAAATTATTGAGCATCTTCATAAAGTAATTGTGATGGTTTGGAAGTGTCAGTTTCCACTATGAGTGAAATATGTCAATGCATTGCTGTCTTGTTTGAAAAAAAAAAAAAAACGTTGAAGTTGATGATCATATAATGTTATTAGGGATACATGTAGTAGTAGATGGAATAGTAGACTGAATTTGTGATGTGGAATTTCTCCCTGAACAATAGGAGACATATACTGTAGCATCGAACAAAATAATCCCCTTTAAAGAAGTAAAAATCTCCTAGCAAGCAGATTGTGTTTTTTTTGTCCCCTCTGACAACATCTTTAGCTTTGATATGCCTCTGTGGTGACAAGAAAGACTATTTTTGAAGACACCAGGTGTAGCAACACTGTTGTGCTTTGTGTTGTGTCCTTTAAAGCGAGGAGCTTCGCCGTGGCACTAATGATGTTCCCAGCACAGGTACACACACATAAGCAAGCAGTGCTGCCCTTTTGAGCCGCCAGCCAAGATGTAATTGGCATCACCATAATATATTTATCATTATCAATTTGGCAAAGGGCTGTCATGCCTACTGCAGCCGGTGTTGCTCCCGCACCCCAAAAAAGCAGAGGGCAAACGTTGAGAGATACATCATCGTATCAACATTGACTTGCTTAGCAAAAAGCATTAGGCGATTGATGAACGAAGCACCTCCCGAATCCAAGCTGTCGTGACACTTCCGCTGGCCCCTGGAGAGGGGGATCTATATATTGATGTTCTCGGGCGGCTATTCTTCTGGCTACTGTCACCTCCGCGGTCTGCCCAGTGTGCAAACGTACACTGTAATGCGATAACTGTCACAGAAAGTTACCAGCCATTCTTGCCAAGCGATGCATAAAACAGGAATGTTTATGCTACCGAATGAAATATGTAAATAATTTAGCTCCTCCACTGGAAATTGTTTTGGGTTGGCTTGTCTCTGGCGATGAGAAATCCTGTCTTCTAGGCAAAAAAAAAAAAATGGGGTGTGGGGATGGGGGTGGAGGGAATTTCAATTTCCTCCTTTTTCTCGCAAACCCACACACTTGACATTTTTCCATTCCACTTTAGAGGCGTCTTTGAGGACCATAAGCTGCCAGAAATTTCCATCTCTTTTCTCCCTCATTGATTTGGAAGAAACAGCAGCAGGCTGATGGAAGCTGTGAAGTAATTAGCACATTTTGCTCTGAGAATTGAAATCCAAGCTCTGGACATAAATCCACTCCCTGTTATCGATGAGCAGATTGAGATGTGTGTTGAGGATTTTCATAGACCAGCTCAGTACTTCAAAAGATCCACTCCCCAGTTTGAAATCCTACGAGTGGGAGTGTTTTTTAAAACGTCGGTTTGGGAAAAACCCTCCTATTCCCACCAGTCTTACTGTAGAGGTTTATAAAACAAATTAAGAGTAAAAGTTAGGGATAAATGTTCCTGGACCTCAACTGACAGATACTGGCAACGCCAGAGTCACAGGCTTGCTACAGCAAACTCAGGAAGCACTATAATGATGGAAAACAATCTGGAAATGCAGCTGGTCTGATCAACTGAGGCTGTATGACACTGGCAAGGATCAACCCCAGACATTCTAGACATTCTACAGACAGTATGTGACCTGAGTAATTTGACTCCGTTTTAATGCTCTTCCCGTATATATCCGAGCGGAAGATCTATTTCTCCCACAAATGTTAGATCGATGATGCTCTCTTTTATCTACCTCTGTGGATACCTATCAGCCTAAGACACAGCTGTACGATACAAGACACAGGCTGGAGCTGACTTGATCATCTAAAGCCAATGGTATTTGGGCATGGTGGTGAGTGAGCAGACATAGTCTTTCAGGATTCCCATCCCCACACACAACCTGAGAAATCAAATAACCTTTTTCAAAACTCTCCTTTTGTTATCTTCCTCTCATCATTCTCAGCCGTAGCCATAGAGACAACAAGGCTCAGGGGCATTAGGGAAACACATTCCAGTGAATATAATTGTTTTGTTGCTGCATATTTACAGCAGTTAATTGTACCATCATGCTAATATCTTTCCATGTGTTTCCTATTACGCTTATTAACAATGCATCCCAAATTCAATTCACTCATAGCATAAAAAATAACATGTTAGAAGACACACACACACACACACACACACACACACACACACACACAGACACACACACACACACACACACACAGAGAGAGAGAGAGGAGGGTGGGGGCAAACAGAGGGTACATTTATGAAAGACAGTTACAAGGGTACCTACCCTCATAAAATTAGTATTATATCATATTTCATTATCGTGGCCTATCTGCCATAGCAATTCAGTTCAGGACAAACAGAACGTACTGCATGAACACAGTCAACCCACTGGTTCTCAGGCTATCAGGCTCTATGGTAGACATGGGTGGTTATCTGGGAGCTGGTCAATGATATGAGCGAAACAACAAGCAAAGGCAGACTGGGGTCTTAAATATTTCAGTGAACACTGTGTCATGAATAAATGTATCTTTCAACAAAATTCCACTTGATGACTTATAAAATAATAACTCCTCTTGTTAAATCTTCAACATTACTACTTCTCAATAACAACAATTAGTCATATACCCCACAGTTTAGTTAAAAAAAAAAAAGATAAAATAAATAAATCTCATAATGTGTCTGCAATTACAATGCATGCGCTTTCAAGAGAAAATCTGCATGGAGTCCTCATAAGGACTGCTCCTACATAATCACATGAGTCACACACAAGATCTGTGACTGTGTTTACCTCTCCCTCTTGGAGGCTCTTTTCCTGTATATCTATGTTTTTGTATATTTATATGCACACATACTCACACATAAACACACGCTCGCATGCACACATGCAGGCACGGAAGCAAGCACGCACACACACGCGTGCACGGACGCAGACAGACACAGACACACGTATGTATATGTGTGAACACACACACACTCACACACACATAGACAGCATAGAGAGACAGAGACACATGTATGCACATATGTGAACACACACACACACACACACACACACACACACACACACACACACACAAACCCTTGGGAATGACAGCTTCAGCAAGCAGCCTCTCCTGGCTGAGCAGCAGGGGAGGTGGCAACAGTGGCTCTGTTTTGATCTGAAATCTTTCTTTTTGCTATCCGAGTCTGCCCAAACCCTAGGGAATCATCTCACTGCCCAGTGTGTGTGTGTGTGTGTGTGTGTGTGTGTGTGTGTGTGTGTGTGTGTGTGTGTGTGTGTGTTTGTGTGTGTTTGTGTGTGTTTGTGTGTGTGTGTTTGTGTCTGTGTCTCTGTGTCTGTGTCTGTCTCTATGTTTGTGTTTGCAGGGAACAAAGCATCACCTTCTTGACAAGTAGCTACAGGGCAAAAATGTGACGTGGCCTTAGTCAACAGCGCAGTGCAACAGAGCGCCAGGGTGATGAAATCCACCAGGGCTCCCCCCGTGGCTGAGATGAGCAAGCCGCAGGTGGGACTCGGCTGGAACCGCAAAGCAAACGTCTGTCCTAATAACACAGGAAGGCCTCTGCAGTTCAGTGTAAGTGACAGTCCTTCAGCTCTCACAGAGAGATGCTGTGAAAGAAAAAAAATATCTACATACGAGCCTGTGCCAAATATACTGTATATATATATATATATATATATATATATATATATATATAATATTATTATTATTATAATGATATAATGAATGGATATGTGACATACTTGTGGATACAGAAACGAGTCTCATACTATGTGCAAATGCATTAATGTTATGCTGAACTGACTTAAAAATGCTGCAGGTAAACTATCCTTTTTTTTACTAACCTGACACTGATCTCTTTGTCCCATACAAACGAGCAGCTGTGTGTCTTATTAAGTTGTGATGATTTTATCTCAAACAAGGGAGTTTTTACCCAAAGTGTCCCCTTCGTGATGACAGTTTGGGTGTTGAGAGATTTGCAAACATCTAGAGGGGGATTTACTAACAGAAATGAATAAGCCTATTAAGCATAGATGACTGCACTAATCACACAACTACCATTCTCTAAGAATGCCTGGCAGTAAAAGCACCGTAATAGGCATCCCTCTCCAGGTCTTTGGAAGCCATCTTTTAGATCATAAAAACTTCTTAATCCCCAACTTATTTTCCCCAAGAGAACCCTGTGGATATCAAAAGTAGTTTTTAAGACGATTTAATGCAAAATCCTCTACACGCACACCCGGTCGAACAGATAAATGATTTAGATAAGGTCTTATGTAAGGCTGAGGCGTCCTCTGCGTAGCGCAGACTGCTAAGTGTTGGCCAACTAGGGGCCTTTCACACCTGTATGCTGGCATCAGTATGCAAAAAGGGGTATTATCAGATTGTCAAGCTGCCATCACCCTGTGTCAATGTACTGTACCAGAGCTGGTGCTCCAGCAAAAGCATCTCTCATCAGTGAATCTCTAACAGAGCAGACTTGGGACAGATTTACTACAGTCCCCACAGTTGACATTGGACCCAAAAGTATTTTTGTCCCAGGAGGACAACCTTGCAGCTTAGGCCGCCACAAGTCTGACTGACAAGTAGTGAGGTCCCTACACATGAGCGGTGCACTCAGTATTAATGTAATCCCTTGCATGTCCTGTATGTTCGTATGTGTATTAGAGGCTGGCCTGGTGAGTTAAACAGGCCCTCGAGCCAAAGTGCTGAGGGGGAGAGTTTTAGCCGCTGTTTTTGCGATCGTGAGCGCCGGCTCTCCAGTGGGTTTCTGCTTACGCTCACGGTTTATTTGCATGCGGTATTTACCCAAGGAATAAGCATTCCATCTGGACCAGGACCGGCGGATTTGCATTATTTGTGTTTTTTTTGTTTTGCCAGGACCATTTGTACTTGTTGGCTGAAAAAAAAAAAAAAACACTTTAAAATTAGTTTAGAGTTAAGAGACTTGCAGATTGTGCAAATGACTGGAGATTTTGCCTCCAATACAAAATGTAAACCATGCTCCTTGTATAATGTTCATATCCTGTTACATAACGTTGTCAGACCACACCAGACTACACAAAAAAACGCTTCTTCATGAGTGTCTTTGCAAGTCATAAGTTAAATAACTATTTCCTGCAGGGTTCAAAGTAAAATCTTGAAGGATATCTTGTGGGGACAGGTCAAAGAAACATTACTGGCTGGAGATTACCCCAAGAGTCGGAGGCTGGATGTAATTTAACATCTTCAAGTGAAGCTATCAATATCATCATTAGAGTGCATTTATCACTGCCAAGCATTAAATTATGAGCATCAAGGTCAAACTGTGTTCAATGTAATTGTTTGAATATCAGCTGCAGCTACAATGCAGCTGCACCTCCTCCCAAGAATCACCAATGAGGGTAAAAAGATATTCAGGGTGGAAAAAAAAAAGATCTAAGCAGACCATGACACCATTAATGGGCCTGAGCCGTGGCAATTTCACAGCTTCCTGTGAAAATGTAATTTCCTCTGATAGTCCAGCCATGACACATTTATACGGATCATGCTACCATGCGCTGGGTTAGAAGCCAACGGAAAGCTACTGGTGTGTGTGTGTGTGTGTGTGAGCAAGATTTTTGGTTTATTTCCAGTATTGAAAATCTGTCATCTCTATAAAAACCTGAACTCGAGTGTGTTATGGATAAACTACTAAAAAACATAGTTGTGCTAAATGTTTCGCTCTAATTTTTGGACACTCGCATAATATCAGTTGCATGCCTGCCATAAAATCTGATACTGTCCACTACAACGAATGCTGCATTAATGGTGACTGCCCTGCTGATCTTCTCAGGGATGTATGCTGATAGCCGGCTTCCCAGAACCCCCAAATGACTGTAATCTATAATACTTTTTGCATTTTTAAATTGAGCCATTGTGCTGCTGGCATCTGGACTCGCTGGGCTGGCGTCTGCCCACGCAAGGGTTTCATGCCTGCCTTCCTCCGCCTGCATTAGAGATGTGTACCAAAGCATCGCGTGCCTGATGCCGGGGCTCTCTGGCTGTGAAGTGCGGTTCAGCTGCAGTGTGTTTTCCAAACAATGCTTTTCACACCAGAGTGGGGAGATGGTTTTCTCTCTCTCTCTCATTCTCTCCCACTTAGGGTTGCCAACTCTGAGAAAATAAAATACGGAACAAAAATAACGGGACGGGACGGGGGGGGGGGGGGGGGGGGGTCATTGGGGCCCACCTACACGTACCTCCACCCCACATCAAATTTTCATTATGATTATCACAATTATTATTATGCTATATTGTTAGACATGCACTTTCACTTCAAAGCAGTCAATATTTGAAGTGCTAAAAGTGCTTTAAGTGCTATGCATGTGTGTACATGTCCTATGCACATCAGAGGCCTGCTTTAATAATGTAAGATATAGTTCATTGCTTTTGCATGGTTGCATGAGAAATACTTCTGAAAACAGCAATTATATAGGTGCTATTGTTTCCCTCATGCAAGCATCATAGGCCTACTCTGGTATAGGCAAATGGAGAAAAAATTGATATGCTTTATAATGAAATTTCATTTGAATGCCAGAATGTAAAGATCCAGGAAACATAATACCAACTTTTGTCTATGGTAAACGGCCGAGCATATAGGCGTAGGCTAAATCACTTATCTGGAGATCTTTAAATGAAAGACTAAAGCTACAATCTTTTGACCATGTTATATTCAAATTTGACTAAACAATACTCAATGCTAAACAGTGTATTGTACAGTCTCTGATCTGTTTCCATGGAAGTTGCAAGAATCCACGTTGTTAAATGTCTTTACGTAGCCTAATTAAATAGTCTTCCAGGTTGAAGCGGAGCTTTGCCAACAACGTTATTATGTAGTTTCAGTTTCTGTCGCGCAAACGCACAACTGCATGCATTCAATGAACGCTCATACCACCACTTATGTGTATGACTCAATCACATCAAACTAGCCAGCATTTCCTCCTAATTGCAGAAACTTTGTTTTCTTTTCTGTCGGGACGCGGTTGCTTGATCCAGATCAATTGCGCAGCTAATTATCAGGTGAAGCACCGGACCTCACTCCATGCCTTGCGGACCAGCAGGCTCCACGTTGTGTCAGGGAGGTTTTTTTGTGTGTGTTTTTTTAATTGTAGTATGTGTGCATTGAGCAGTTTCTCAAAAATACGGAACAAAGAGCGTTCCGTATTAGTTCAATACGGAACAAGACTTTTAGGTGTCAAATACGGGACGATTCCGTATTATACGGAACGGTTGGCAACCCTACTCCCACTCTCTCTCTTTTTCTCTCTCTCATTCTCTCCCACTCTCTCTCTCTCTATCTCTCTTTGCGTGTGAATTCAGAGGGGATGGCATCCGTTGGAGAGCAATATGCCAACCTGACTGATTATTTATGTGATTTTTATGCTCTTCCGTGACTCACGCAGAGGCTCTGTGGTGTGTGTGTCTGACGGCGCCCCTCCATATGCAGCACATGTGTGCAGTCTCTGTGTTCCATCACCCACCGTCTCGCTAATGAAGCTGCGATCTGCCGATAACGAGGTTTCATAGCGAACGTGCGTGCATGCATGAGAAAAGTAAGCATCTATAGTCACGTTGGCATCAATTAGCAGGTTATCAACGACATCTCAATATAACATCAACATTATCATGATCACGGTAGAGGTGTGGGTGTTAATATCAGTAGGCTTCCACATCCTTGTGATCAGATAATGATTCCCCATGAACTTAGTTGAATAGTCTTTCTAAAACAGTGGGGTCCACAAGGAACATTACAGAGTGAAGAATATTACACGTTAAAAGTATTCTCTTATCTCGCTCGCCAATCTGGCGAATTTCTAAGGCTGAATAATTATGTTCTGTCTAATGAAAAATGTTTGAAATATGTTTCATTTATGTGTCTGCTCTTGGCCTTCTGCCAGACAGTCCGGATGTACAATATGTGCTTGGTATAGTATCTCCTTATGGCTGTGTGATTTCATTTCAATCTGAAAATATGTTGGTCTGTAATCTCTGGATTAACAACAAACTACTGCCTGTGGCTAAAATAAAGAAGGAAGACTGTCTACTGATACGTGATTTTTTTTTCCATTTTTTTTTTTTTCATGTGTCTCTGGAACAGCAGAGGTCATTTAGCAATTACTGGCGGGCTACATCAGGCATGGAATTGAAGTGTTTCGTTCGGGGGGCGTATGCTACAACAGTAGGCTTCCACTATAATCAATGGAACTGACAACACCAGGCGCAAAAGCGCCGCGCACATTAGAAAAGAATTAGACCAGTCTTCTAAAACTATTCTTTACGCTCTGTAAATGGAACACTGCAATTGCGTATCCGATGCAGCAGGGCTGCTAGTAAATCTTTGTGTCTGCATTAGTATAATTTTCAGAGGGTCTTTTGTGATATATGGAACAGTACGGAAACACAAGAACAAATGCATGGGGGCTGGAAGTTATTACAACCTTTAAGCTCTACCCTGAAAGGTCATGACCCCATAGGTATTCCCCAGGCACATCCCTATTCCACAGCCCACAGACGTGAGAACCAATGACTGTAGAGTCAGTACTTTACTGAAACCCTCCCAACCCAGTGCAGTTATTTCCTCAAACCGCTCAGTAATTGCTATTTAGATTAGATAGTGCAGTCATTAGGTGACCTAACTTGACACCAGTAAAGACCTTTCTATCAAGGCCTTCCTTCGACCCCTCTACTCCCAAGGTGCTGAACAGTCAGTGACCCCCCTAACCAACCCAAGCTCCCAATTACTGTAAATGTCCCAAGAGCAGTAAAGACACAATATACACCAAGGAAAAGGAATGGCTATTGAAATATTGATTGGGTCACAGGTAGTTGACTGTAATTAATTGCCCACAGCGTTTCTTTAAAGGCCTCCACTGCATCCATGGCTTCATTGCCTGATGCCCTCATCTTAGCCCAATGACTGGAGCATGGATTAGACCAAAGCTATGTGAGGCAAGAGGCCTATATAAATCAATGGGGCAATATTTTTCAAAGCTTACGCGCTCTGTTCCGAAGAGCAATTATTTGCCGTTAATGTACAGAGGGTTTGCCAATGTTTGGGTGACAGGCTCAAAAGAAGTGAGGGTGGTCTGGTGCGACCAGTCAAAGCACAGACTTAAATGGAATAAAAGATCCCTTTTATGCAGCAGAGCCAAACATGATAAAAAAACTTGGATCAGATCATGACAGAAGCAGATGGTTGTGTTCTCCTCCGGGAATGCCTTTGTGTATCACAGCACTGAAGCATGTCAAATAAGAACTCAAGAACAGAGCAGTTGTCGGATGTTTATGACGCTGTGCAATGTATGTAATTCACCTGCTGCGCAATGTGTTTAATTAAAAAAGCACAGAAATGCAGAACGTTTTTTTTTTGTTTAGGATGTTAAATGCTACACCTTGTCTCATGAATTATGCATTGTGAGTCTGAGTGCAACTGTGCTCAGTTGCCGTCCTGACCTTCAGATGTGTGTCATCAGGAATGTAGTTTACAGCCATGACAGAACAACATGTTACTATTAAGGGCATTGTATTGAAACATGTGGCTCTCTTGCTGGGAACATTACAAGTAACGGGTTCACTTAAGCTTTTAACACATAGGTTTTCTGAACATTTGTGGATTTCAAGATAGGGCTGTTCTCCTATACCAGTCATAGATTTAGAAAATTGATACCATAAAGCCAGAATTTTGTAGTCATTATGGTATTTCTGGTCGGTTCTGCATGTGTTGTTTATCATATCTGTATCGATGCATATTGATTTAATACATCCTGTTTAATTAACTTCTGCATAACCTCTAATGATTACATATCTATCTCTGTTTAATATAGTTTGTATTCATATTATTTATTTATCATGAAAATAAATAATATGAATGTTTATATTTTCTATTCAAGCTTTGACTGAATTGTGTTTCCTTGAGCTGAACATTGTAATGTATGCTGCAGAACATGGCGGATGCCTCTCTCTGCCAAGTGCAGAACAGGTGCAGCATAACCCAGTGGGTGAAAGCTGTGAGCCAGTGAAGTATGAACACAAGACAGGGCAAATAAACAAAGAAGGCGTTGTCTTGAAAACCACAACCACGTCGACTTAATTGTGAAATTAATGTACAATGACAGTTGTGGTAATATCCGAGGTTACCAAAATGCAAGTATGCAAACTGTTTAGACTTTCAGATCCATTGATATCAGGAGAGGAAAAGAAAATTGAACACTACAGTTTCTGTCCGGCGTGCAGGTCAACGATTCACGTCAGCAGAGAGATATAAAATCCTCCATTTCATCCACAGAAGGGGAGCTAGGAAGTGATGGAATCAATTTATGACGCCCGGTAATGACGGGAGATGGCTTAAAGCAGGAACAATC
The DNA here is from genome assembly GCF_963854185.1 of Sardina pilchardus. NCBI lineage: Eukaryota > Metazoa > Chordata > Actinopteri > Clupeiformes > Clupeidae > Sardina > Sardina pilchardus. The sequence continues at coordinate 22,809,226 of NC_085001.1, forward strand.
TTTTCAGCCATCAAGTTCACAAAAGAATAGGAGCGGGCCTTGTCACTCCGATGAGGAATTGAAAAGGCCAAAAGTGTTGTGATTAAGCGCTGATTAGGGACCCTTCGCCAGTGAATGTTTTCCATTAGAAGTAATTGCCCCTCCTTCGGTTTGAAAGAGAAGATTAACTTGCCTGGAACCCCGGCAAATGAAAAATCCAGAGATAGAAAAGAACATCTGAAGCACAGTTAGATTGGCAAAAGGATATTATCCAGAATTAATTAAGAATAGGATGAAAAAATAATGAGGGAGGGAGAGAGAGAGAAAGACAGATAGAGAGAGGTGAGTCTAGAAAGAGTATAGCAATCCTAAATGATATTTTAAATGGTTCAGAAAATATCAATTAAGACTGCTCATTGAACATTGTTGTCTATTAACCTTGATGTTTTTCTGCAACATTTCTTTACAACATAATGTATTACTTGGGCCATTTTATGTTTGAGTTGCTACCCCTCTTAGTAATTTTCTACACAGTTAACTTGTGCTGCAATGAGCTGCAATGCAACATTGTTATGCATTTTCCCATTACAGCAATTTCATTGTTAGTAAGCTGTTAGCTAGAATCGTTGAATGGATGATTAAAAATGATTTATCTATTTGAGTGGATATGCTGTACTCTCACAGCTCTCCTGTCAAGATGTATAGACACCTCACCTGATGCTGACTGCTCTACTTCGGCCCTAAGCATTCTGCTGGGTCTGCCATTGGCGTCCACTGTGCTTGGTCAGAATAGTTACTGACTATTCTGGAAGTTGATCCGTTTTTAATATCAATGGCCCTGCCTACAAATCATGTTGTCTCACCCAAGCTCCATTCTGCCCTCCGAGTGTCTTTATCTTTATGCAGAGGAGGGTGCCAGCCCTGCTGTGAATCTGGTGCTGAAACAGGAGACGTTTAGCTGGTGATAAACCACTGAACATGAGCATCAGCCAGCACGACTGCAGCCCAATGGTTGTTTGCTCATTTAAAACCCAAGGGGAGAAAACGTTGTCACAGTTACTGGATTCCAAATAAAAGCTGGATTTCCAATTATGTAAGGTAGGACGGTCCGTGTATGCTTCGTTCATTTGATAATCAATTAAAGGTATACTATGCAGGATCGGCGATTTCATCGCCGGTTTCGCTTTCACTTTTCATTTTCGCTCGTTTTATGCTTGCATATTTTTCTGCAGAGCTTCCCCTACAGCTTTAGCGTGTATATTTGACAAAACTCCTCAATCGGTCAGTCTGCCGTGCCTTTTCATGAGACTTTACATGACACTTCCTGGAGTAGAGCATGGGTGCGTGCCCGGTGTCTTCTGAAGTTGCAAGTGTGGTTTTACCGCTACAGACCACTAGAGCGGCCAAAAAAAACACTGTTCGACCGGTAATGACCCATTTAATCATATATAACAGTATGGAACGAATTGATTAACTGAAAAACGTTGCATAGTATACCTTTAAGAACCAAAAATCAAAAAATCAAAAAAATTACTTGTTATTTCATTATTTGTTTATGAATGTGATACGAAGAAGAAAATAACGCTTTGTTTTTCAGACTTTTGATTTCGTGGTCAGATCAAAAGTAGAACATTTAAAAAACGGACTCAGGGCTAACTGATTTTGATATTTAGCTTTTTCCGATTGCTGTGTGACCTGGAAGTCAATTCAACGTCACTTTCTTTGTCTTTCAGTGCTCAGTGTTGCCAATTTAGTGACTTATTTGTTGCTAGCTTTAGCGACTTTTGGCAATTTTAGCGACAGAAAATATTGTCTGGCAAACCAGAATCTGCGCGACTTTGCGCAACTCAGTGTCATTGTTGAATCGTCAGAAAATCATCTCCCTTCTCGTGCCTGTTTTCTTGAACATTGCATTCGCCCAAATCGTTGCTCCGTGATAATAGAAGTAGGCCTAGCCTAATGATTAGTCTGTAGTATCCAAGTTAATTAGGCTATGTTATGGCATGGAAGTAGGCTACGGTGGGTTGACACACTGACGGTTTGACGCCGAAACGCGTTTGTTTTTTAGGCATGGTGCTACAATAAAGAATAAAAAGATAACAAACTAGTGAGTGCGGTTCTTTTGCACATTGGAATTCCCTAGAAGTGGCCACTTAATTCACGCACATTGAATTGTATTACAACTTATCGCCACGAGGTGGCAGTTTAATTCCGCTGCAGCATTGCCCCGGTGTTATGTTTTTATGTCTGCTTTTCCCCAACTACTGGTTTCTTTGCGCATGATCGCATTGCTCACAACATCTGCAGGAGTTTTCTGTGCCATCACTAAACTACAACCACTCGGACGAAAGACATGTGAAATATAGGCTATGGGCTATTTTAGCAAAACGTGGACCACAACGTCATTCACAAGCAGAGCAAACAATTCAAATTAGAAAAGCCTATAGGTTTCTATAGATTATCAGCTGAGGGGACGTTTAGGCTAAATAGCCTATTAGCCTAGGCTAACCATAGTGTTTAGGTTAAATTGTGTATATGGTAAAGTTATATTCGGACTGGTCTGACAGAAGCAGCAGCTGACAATGGGAAGTCAATAAATAATTTCCGGGGTCACAGCAATCGGAAAAAAATAAATATCAAAATCAATTTTGTCCCTTAGTCATTTTTTCAAATGTTCTACTTTTGATCTGACCACGAAATCGAAAGTCTGAAAAACAAAGCGTTAATTGCTTCTTCGTATCACATTCATAAACACATAATGAAATAACAAGTCATTTTTGTATTTTTTGATTTTTGATTCTCAATTGAATATCAAATGAACGAAGCATACACGGACCTAGGAAACAACATGTGCAAAGTTTATCAGAATAGAGAGCAGAGATCAGATATCAACATTTGTTTGCCAGAATTTGAGGACTGCACCTTTAAGAGCATAGTTTTCGAATCGCAATTCATCAGATACGATTATGTGAGTGCAGGTGATCTGACCCAATCTTAGGTGTTTTCACAACCTTCCTGACTCTGAGGTGTTTGCACTGATTTTCTCGCACCCCATCACCTCAGACAGACATCAAGCAGTCTTACTATGGGAGATGAAGAGTCTTTGGATTGTTTACACTATGTTGTCATATTTATTCATTTTTCATCAGAATGTCCACACACCGACAGTGTTTGATGAGCATTTGGCTACAATCACTGCTACAACTATCTTCCTAAATACCCAAGGGATCTGAATCTCCACAGAGGAACACATTGCAAAATCTAATGAGTGTTAAATTCATATTTGTTTTTATGAAGACTGTTTTGTATTGCTATTCCAAATGCTTAAATGGCAATTATTATGTTTTATTTTTTTTTCCAGTTGAATTGAGAGCTATAAATGCAATGGGATTTTCAAAATGGCACAATTATTCAAGGGTTTCTTCCATTAGAAGCTTCAATGTTATGAGACATATTTTGTTAGAACCCTTTGGAAGACAAAATAGGCTGAAGTGTTTTTCAGCTGGTGAAATGTTACCGTAGTTCTCTTTTTATGCTGGGCACAGAGGTAGCAGTGTATGTTTTGGTCCAGTGAAATGATTTAGTATTTTTACCTTGTAATATTCTGGGTAGACTCCAACTCTACCAACAGGAATTACAATGCTTAATAGGTGTTTATAGAAATCTTGTCAGCTTGTTTGCACACCAGAATGAGACAATAAATATAATTCATCAAGTTTATATTTGCCCCTGGTTTGTAATGAATTATAGCTGCCTCCACCTCTGGTGCAAACCACAGGAAATTGGGAGGTCGTATGAAAACTTTCAAGAACTGTGCAATGTTTGGTATCAAAGCAAGCTTTGAAACTGTACTGCCAAGTCTTTCATATATTGCCATGCCTTACACCGTAAGCATGTGTATTTACTCTGAATGTTAGAGTTGTTATTTGAAGCGGGCTCCTGAGCGTCTTGACAAAAATATGCTCCTCGAGTCGCTAATCCATCTCAAAGTCAAATTCCTGAGTCAAAGTTTGTTACACACCTAAGAACATACATCTGTCAACCTGACAGGTGCCCACCATCATTTGCAAAACTGAGTGGGGCACTGTGACCCTGGCACAACAACAGGGTGATATCTCACTCAGCTCATGATGTGGCTTGGCCTCAGAGGATGTCTCCTGCCACATGATGGCATTATGACCCTTGATAGTAAATCCTAGTTGTTTGTGACTGAGGTCTCCCCGAAAGGGCTCCTCCACATGTGGGCAGGCTGTTGGTCAAAACAAGGTTGTCAGAGAGGGTTAAAGTGGAGCGAGAAGCGCAAACGTTCGACCATTTACACGTTCTGTTTTCGCAAAGGGGAGGGGGACGAAATCCTTTAAGCAGACCTAGAAAGTGACGTTACATTCACACTGAACTGCTTACCGAGATCGATATCCCACTATGACGACTTTGCGACACGCCTCTTTAAGCAGACAGGAACTGTTCGAATTTTGCTTCCATAGAGATGCATTATGTTGCTCTATCTTGTCAGTAATGAAGGATCTTTGGTTGTATATAATGGAGAGACCACATCTGCCCATCACATGTTACTCACAGGAGTTAACAGGAACACATACTGTCAGAATACCTCAGAGTTCTACACGATAATATAACATTATAATAACATTTCAGCCCTGTTAAAAAAAAATAACAAAATACACCTGTCTCATTCCTACTTCAGCTTTATAATGTGTTAATTCTGACACTTTGCTTCCCTGATGTGCACAAACTGGCACCTTAGTTATCTGAAAGCACAGCGCACGTCCAAATCATCTGGGCTTATTGAACATTCCGTGGGATATGTGTCAACAGAATAAGCTGACATGGGTGAAACGGCAGACATTTTAGCATACATGACACAGACACTCAGCTCTGTAAATTATGCACTCTACCCCCTTATCATCCATTACCAAACCAGCCTTCCTAGCCAAGGCAACAGAATAAGTCCACATGACAGGCAACATATCAAAACCAACCAGCCCCACTGGTTTATCTAATCTCTTTCAAGCCACCTACTCTGATAAACAGGCAGGTGGTTCCCTCTTTTGTCGGGCCATTCCAGTCACTCTTTTGCTATCAGCTTTGTGGCAGTTGTATAGGTTCAAGGGAGCCTTTCTTGCTGATAAAAGGATCCTGTACCGACTGACATTTGATATTGAAATTTGAAATTTTCATGATACTGGTCGGACTGGAATGACTATCATGACTTTCTACACATGTGAGAAGCCATGATCCTTTGTGATCTTGTCCTGTAAGAGCCAACATATTATGCAGTGGCATCTACAGAGCAGGGCCCTGACACATTATGAATGGCTTTTGAGGAAGGAGGCAATGCAATATTGATGCCAGTTTTGTCTGTTGGAAATGATGATCTGTTGCAACGTGAGCTGATATTTCAGAGCACATGTGCCTGGTGTTCTACTTAGATGTTTTGGCAGATTGGTTTTCTTTTCAAATAGATTTCGCATCCCTCTACAACCCTCATTTGATGGGATGTGTGTTGTGTGTTGAAAGGTGCATGTCAATGTGTGACAGAACTTTGAAGAATTTTTCAGAAAAATATTACAGGAACATAGTGGAGAGATTTTTACTTCACAACCCTATGTTCACAACACATAGGAGATTTTTTCCCAGTATTACTATCTCAGCTATTTTTATGATTTTATTTTACTTTACTTCAAAATATCTTGACAATTTTTCAAGGCATATGATGCCAGACAGAAGCATGCCTTGAGTGCTCATATGCTGAGGTTTTCAGGTTGGCTCAGGGGTGCACAGTAATGGCCTTCATCTATTATGGTTTTGTCTATTTTCTTACAGAGAGGTTTGGTCAGCCAAGTCTGTCATTATTTATCTAACAAACCATACGGACACACACACACACACAAAAAGATGCTTTACATACGGCACACTGCATTAATATTTCCACTCACAATTTCTGATATTGCTTCATTTACATTTGCAGATGTATAATCTTGTGTTGATGTGTAATTCTTGGCAAGAACGTAACACGGCGAGGTTTCCTTGTCTATGTGCCGTGCGCCATGTTCACCCGACAGGGCCAAAGGCGCACTCGTAGGACCGAGCTGTCAGCGGGCGCGCAGACGTATGGTAATATACGTTGCCCTTTATCACTCCACGTTCAGTGATAAGAGAGAAAATCTCATTACGGCGCCCGGCTGCCCCATCTCTCTTCTTTAGAGTTTTGTCACACAGTAATGAAGCAATCATCTGGTGCGTGCGCTTTTGCCAAAACATCCACGCGGCGACCCCGGGCCGCGTCTGTTTTTCGCCCCGCCGTATTTTCTTCCCGGTCAGTCAAAACAGGCGTGACGGACTGACATTTGAATTGAAAGCTCGATAATGGAGGAAATGTTCTTCAGGAGCCATTAATGTGCTTGTGCTGGTTAGCCTGGGAAGAGGTGCCATTAGAGTCCTGCTCCCTGCACGTACTTATCACTGATGATGAGGATTGTTTGGTGTTCATGTTGTGTTTAATGATTAAAAAAAGTGTGAAGGGTGTACAAATAAAGAAAGAAAGCAAATGATAACGAACGGAAAATAAATAAATAAACAAACAGCTAAGGCAACAATCTGCTCTACCTGCTGCTCTCACACTCTGGAATTTAAGCCCCTTTTCAGTGACACTTAAGACTGTTATAAGCCCCCCATGCCCACCCTCCACCCCCCATCCTGAGCAGATAAGTGGTGGCTACACACCACCACATTAGCATGTTTATTGCTTACTGATGCCCCTGCCACAGTCATTTTCATATCAAGCTCCACGTCCACACATCCTCCAGCCTTTCTGCCTTATGTTTGGGGGAAGGTGGTGTTTATTAATAAAAAATCCCCCTCCTTGCCTTCCTCCCCCCATCCCCGCCTCTCTCTCTCTCTCTCTCTCGCTCTCTCTCCCCCCACACTTTCTCGCTCTCTCTTTCTCTTTCTCTCTCCCCACACTTTCTCACTTTCTCTCTCTCTGAGTGGATGCTCTTGCGGTGAGCTTAGGTCCCGGTATCATGCCTCAGCAACTCCCTCTCTCATCCAGCCATGCACCGCTTGTCTAATTATGGCTCTCAGTATCACCCACATGCTCATATCATGCTCATCCCCTTTCAGCCAAGCATCCTTTCCACTTCTCTCTCTCTCTCTCTCTCTCTCTCTCTCTTTCTCTCTCTCTCTCTCTCTCTCTACCAAAAGGAACTTTTTCAGAAATATGTTAACACTGAGAACTATGAAAACAGTTCTGTATAGGTTCAGTGAGACTGAACAGTTGCAAAGCAAAGTGTATATCATATAGTTTGTCTGTTGTGGTAGTAAAATGACTGAATATGAGTAGTTGTTTGGTTAAATATTTCAAGCTTCTTAAAAAAAATCAAGTAATTTTTTTAATTCCAGTCCTTTCGAAAATATACAGGCACATAAAGGTTAATATTTTCTTGAGGGGCTATTGCTGTGTTGTGTGGTTGCAAATGAGGAAGTGAAAATTAAAGCACCACTGCTTTTTCACAAAATTCAATATGTCTTAATTATGGCTTAATTGACTCTCGTCCCCACATAATGAGTTTAAGTATCATAAGGGAAACTCAATATTAATCTCAATCAATGGGATTTTAATTAAAGTCTAGAGGCCACCATTGAATGTTGCCTCAAATTTTGTTTTGTGATGGCCTTTCAAGCTTTGAATTTAATATGCACAAAAAAATATATAATTACGGAACCACAGACTTTTGAAGACAGCACAACATTCCATGACCGATTTATTCTTGTGTCTGAAGACTCAACACAAAAGTCTGTTCCCTCGGTTAACGTGTGATATGGATGGAGTAACCATATAGTCCCATGCACCTCATATGTCCTCATCTCCACTTCCACATGTCAGATGAAGTGACAGAGTGTATACCAATTCTCATGTTAGAAATCCATGCTTATCCATCCATGTTTTTGCACTGCATGTAGGCATGTATCTGACATGTCTGCTAGTGACATGTATTTCACTAGCATTTTTCCAGTATGTTCTACTGTAGATTATTTGGTAACACTTTATAATAACTACACACAATTCATCATTTATTAAGCATCTGTGAAGTATTAGTTAATGGTTTGTTCATCATTAGTAATTTATTGTTCATGCATAATTCATCATCAGTAAAGCATTTGTTCACAAAGTTATGAATGGTTTGTTCATAGTAAATAAAACAAATGTTTGTAAATACATGGTTTATGCCTTATAAATAATGAAACAACCATTTATAAATGAAATCATCTCCCTATTATGAACCAGTTACAAACTATTAGTAAATGCTTTGATCATCATTTGTAAAGTATTACTCCTATGCTAATTCTCATACTGTAATTCATGATTAACTCAGGAGCTACAAGTGGTTAGTTAATGATTTTTGTGAGCTCATCTAAAGTGAGGACTGAATATGCCTTGCTACATATTTACAAATGAGTTATAAAGGTTACACATGCATTTATTAAGACACTTTCATCCAAAGAGACTTACACTATCAATGAAATTAAAGAGCAAGGCCACAATGGTGACACCCGGGGATTGAACCCCCAATTCTTAGGCTTACAGCATGCTAGCCCAATGCCTTATCCACTACACTACCCCTGCCCATGGCTATTCTAGCTATAAATTCAGAAATATAAAACAGATGCGCGTGTTTGCTTTGAACAAACATTTATAATTGTGTATAGACATGATTTACAGATGAGAGTCAATTTAGGAATTATGCTTCAAAATTAAGAACACCGCATTTAATAACATGCTTAACAGTGTGTAGTAGAAGACACTCTTGCATAGTTTTATGTGTTTTTAACTGAGCGGATGTTATGTTCTTCACTTCACAACAAACAATTAATAAACACCAGAGTAAAGTGACAAAGTGTTTTTATTTGGTTAACTTCACTTCAGTATACGTCAGTCAATTATTTACTTGTATGCTTTAACTCTCTAACTGTTGTATCAATGCGCTGCTTAGTGCTACATCAAATGTAGTCATACGCATAACAGGAAAGTAGTCCTCTGAAAACAACTAAAAGTAGATCCCATCACTTTCATGATGGAAGCAGAGGTGGTGTAGTGGTTAAGGAGCAGGGCTATCATTCTGTTGCCTGTTCAGTTGGGGGTTCAAATCCCAGCTGCTACGATTGTGTTTAATTTAATTGACATTATTGTGTATGTCGCTCTGGATAAATAGTCAGCTTAATGAATGAATGTAAATGTAGTATTTACAACTTATTTGCAAATGTGTAGCAAGGCAGAAAAAGTCCTCACTTTAGATGAGCTCACAAAAATCATTAACTAACCACTTGTAACTCCTGAGTTAATCATGAATTATAGTATTAGGAAGTGGTTTATATAAAATCCTTTCTAATCATTAGTGCATTATGTAACAACTGTTAAATAATAATAGTATTTCATTAACAAAATGTTATTGCATGTTATATTAAGTATTAGCAACAATTTATACATATTTTAGAAATAGGCTTATTCACTGTGAACAAACCAATCATAACTTTGTGAACAAATGCTTAAGTGATGATGAATTATGCATGAACAATTAATTACTAATGATGAACAAACCATTAACCAATAGTTAACAAATGCTTAATAGATGATGAATTGTGTGTAGTTATTATAAAGTGTTACCGATTATTTAAATACTTGAACACAACATGGTAATGGTGCTATTACATACACTCTTTAATGTTGCCCCTTTTTAACATGTCATAGTCAGAAGAATATTGCTTTATAACCTCAATCAGAGGAAAGAAATGGCAATGAATGAAACAGACCTTTTCCCTTGCAGTAGCAGTCATTTTATGTGCAGTTACCACCATTATTTTTATATCCTCAAAGCTGAATGGGAATCAAAATGGGAATTCATTTTCTCCTTTAATGGAGAAAAAGTAATAAATGAAAATGATCTGGCTGTCTGAACATATCTTGTAGTGCTCTGAGTGTTTTTCTTCAAACCTTACTTAGCACCCTTCTGAATTTGTTATTGAATTATACTGGAGATACCTGTTGTCTCCTCTAATAAATATGCTCACCTTGAGCAATACCTTTTCAATTTCTCCAAAGGCTGTTTGTGGTTTGAGTTTTGATGACATTTCATCATCATTGTGAAACGATGATAAGGCAGTAGGCAGACTTCAAGAGAAGTCATTTATGCTTTGTTATAGGCTATGCTAAAAACATAAAATGTGTTATGGTTTGAGAAACACTTTCATATTTTCAGTTCCATATTGCAGGAACTGCGACCTATGACCTACGAAGCTCAATTATTTATTTGCTAACAATTTGCTAACAATTCGCTAAGCTACCCACTCTGAATGTTGTTGGTGTCTTCTCAACCACTACGTGCTTACCCAGATTGTGGTCATTCTCGGATGAATGGCGACCAGCATCGTCATTGCAATGGAGTGTCTTTGGAAGGGCCCATGCGGTAATGGAGCAGGACATCTTGTGTCATGCCTGTGCACTCGTGCCCTTGGCTAGGGTGAGGAGGCGTCTGGCACCGCCCCGTCTGCCGAACCAGAGCTTGAGCTGCAAGAGGACATCCCCATGGAGCTGAGTTGACTCGCCTCACTGGCTATACGATTCCTTCTGGTCCTGGAGCTACCACGGCCAAACACGCCACCCGTGGTCCTCCCATGCGATTCCCCCCCCCGTCCACTTTTCCACTTTGGCTACAACTCAGACGTGGGAGACGAGTTCACAAGTTCGGATTCTCAGACGGCCCAGCCAACTATCAAGATGCTGGGGGTTCACTAGAACTTCACTAGATAGCCCAGGGGGCCGTGGCTAAGCTAGGTCTTCCGGCTTCGACACTGCCGGTGCAGGAGGCTTCCCTATTGGATAGGGAATTTTTCAGTGTGGGGCCATCCAGAGGCCCTTTCAGACCTTTTCAGATCTGGTATGTCACACACAAACTAGACCCATTCACAGACATCGCCGGTTGCTGGTTTCTCCCCTCTGCATGAAAGCCCTTGCTGTCTGGAGGAACGACGACTTCCTCAACAGGAGGGCGCCATTAGGCAGTGGGTCATGCCGTGTCACGGTGATGACGGATGCATCGACCACGGGGTTGGGTGCAGTCTGTCAGCCGATGGACGCTGGCCTCATGAGCAGGCCAGGTCCCATATAAACGTGCTGGAGCCCTACAGTATGCGCTCATCTCGACGCTCCAGCATTTTCTGCCAAAGCTGAAAGGGCAACGCGTGTTGGTCAGGACAGACAACACAGCCGCGATTGCTTACATCAACCATCGGAGAGGGGGGGGGGCTGGGGGGGAGTACGTTCCAGGTGGTATTACGCTGTTACGTCCCCTGCTTACTTTAATGTAATGCACGCACTGAACACAACTTATTAAACCTCTCTTCTGCCAAGGCAAGGCTAGAAAACCAAAATATGCCACTTCACGGCACACGGAGATAGGGCCCTAGCACTTTGAATGGTCTCAACCACCACATCAGACAAGACAGATCTCTATTCAAATATGTTCTTGATATGGAGTGGTGAAGGATAGTGTAACTGGTAAAGGTGTTAGGGGGTTATAACTGGTCATACCGACAGATTTCAGATTGCTTCCCCCTGAAGATTTTATGAAAACTTTGTTAAAGATCATTGGGTAGATCATTTCATTCCATGTGTGTTGTAGAGTGCTTTGACTTACGTAATAGAGTAACACTGAGAAATAGGTCTGTTCCCTACTCAAAGAACTGGTGTTACTGGAATCTTGCTAACAGACTAACAGACAAACCAACAGACAAACAGACAAACAAACCCTGCCTCCCGGATCCAGACGGTGATCCAGATCATTCCCAAAACATAATATTTTCTTCCTTGGGTCATTTCAGACCTTTCCTGAAAATGTCATCGAAATCCATCCATAACTTTTTGAGTTATCTTGCTAACAGACAGACAGACGAACCTGGATGAAAACATAACCTCCCTGGCGGAGGTAATTATGGCATAACAAACAATGAAGAAGAAGAAAAAAACATCAGTTAAATTAGTCAATTGGTTATACACATAATCGACTGAATTGCCCATGGGCAATGATACCTTAAGAGAGTGACTGTGCACTGCAGGATGTCTGGAGAGCTCTGGGAGCACAGTGCAGTATGATGCTGTGAGTGATCTCTCTGAGCAGACGCTAGAAATAGCAGATCAGTGGCTCGATGGACTTTTGATGGCGACATGTCTCTCATGGTAGTTTGTTATCTGTCTAGAGATCCTTAGCAATCTCTCAATCCAGACACCAGGCAGCTAATATTAGAATGGCATCTCAGCAGCAGGTTGGTGGACTTGTACAGCAGATTACAGTCCCAGTCCTCAACAATTTCTCATTGAAGTAGCTAAGCTCATGCATTTCATGGATGGATGGAATTCTCAACAGAGATGTTGATCCAAGACTGAGCTTTTCAGTCCAGTAGGGTAATGTTAACACTAGAGATATTAGCCAACTGACTAAAAGGGGAAAATGTCAAAATGATTAAAAGTTGCCTCTATAAATAACTTTGATTAAGTGAGCATTACATCTATCTATCTATCTATCTATTAATGCAAGGAACGTCTGTCTGTGTGTCACTCTGTCTGTCTGTCTGTCTGTCTGTGTGTTCCACGCATAACTCTCAAACCACTCATCCAACTGACCTAAAATTTGACACATGTATTGCTAATGACATGCGTGAGTGCAGTGCAAAGTTTGGTCATGTTCGGACAAAAAATGACAAAGATATCGTTAAATTAAACAAAATACAACTCTGCCGCAATCCCACAATTCTACCGCTCTCTGCACTAGCCACTCCCCCTCACTCTCACTTACTCCAGCATAGAAACAAAAAAGCCCATTTCGCTGACAAACTCCGTGTTCATGGAAATTACGATGTCTCACGTAAACAACGGACCGTTTGAAGATTGTTCATGTTGGATAAACATGCTGAGTCCTACACACATGCACCCATGTTGGTAAGCAGGCTGTTAAAGTCACGTAACGTTGCATAGGCTACTCATCAACAACCGCGGTTGCCTTGCGCTTCATAGCACTGGCATGGCCATGGCATAGACGGGCCATGCATGCGGTTAGCTTTAGGCTATCATTTCCCAACAACAGCAAAAACGCACGGGTATGTAATGTGTCTAATAGCCATTAGCTGCAACTCAAACGCCTTTCCCCTTCACTTTTTTATTACCTTGCAAAGAGTAAAAAGCTCTAACAGCACGGGCCTGATTCTCATCACCAATCTAACATGATCTACCTGCATCAACGTCATTGGGCAACACGTTTCTTGGAAAACATTGTTTGCACGGGCACTGCACTAGTTATATTATGAAAACACTGTAATACTGTAATACTTATTTACCTGCATACCTGTAACCTAGGAACTGTTCAATGACAGAATCAGTATCATATGTGATATTTAATCGTATGTGCAATATGTAACATGTAAAATATAATTAATTTGAACAGTATTGTAACTGAATGTCCCACAATAAAAGGTAGATGTACACTTGCATCAGTGTTCCTCTGTGATTGAAGAATTCTCTATTGCACATACAGTTATTTACTCTATAGAACCACCACATTCATTTCACCAATGCCTGTAAATGCTAGAAACAAATGGCCACAATTATGTAATCAATCCCACATGGGGAAACAATGTGCAAAAGACTGGATCAATCACCCTTCAGTCAGTCTGACATGTCATTGTGCAGGGGTCAGGGAACCAACATCCCAACCATTGCCAATGCACATTCAGTCAATTATTGTGCCATTTCCATGAACTCAAACCATAAACAGGTCTGACCGCAAAAATATGGAGGAAAACAGCCTGCACAGATAGATCAGAACACTCTGGTGTTGCTTAGCCAAGCGTGTTTGGAGGATGACGGTTAGAGCGTGCAGATGCCTGAGCGTGTCCAACCTGGATAAAAGAGGCTCTGTGCTTTGGCCTACTGATGGAGCGTGTACCTCAAGCTGTGGAACCAAAGTTGATGCAGACAGCAAACCCATCTGTGTCCCTACAACGGACACACCACCAGCACACACCACAGACACCAGCATTCCGGATTAAGGGACTGCATTGAAAGGACACTTTGTCTTCTTTTCAACTTTTAGATCAACTTTTTTTCCTGTTTTTCTGTGTCATTCTTGTTTTTTTTTGTTGGTTTTTTTTCAGGGTTAGACATAGCCTGGCTAGCGACTACCACTTCTCAAATGTGACGTGGTCTAGCAACCATACAGTACGTTCATTTTCTCACATTTGAAAAAATGCCCAGATCCGTTCATTGGGCGCCACGGATGTCTATCAAATGTGTCTGTGCATAGCTCATCATGGTCTTGCTTTCTCCCCTGTTCTGTGATTGGTCACCAACATCAAGCAAAAATGTGGGTATTAGTTTCCAGACTGCTTTAGCAGCGTGAATGAAATCACTGCGCAAGGCAGGATGGGAACACCCAGGCTAGGTTAGACATGGAGTCAAAGATGATTTTAGTGATATAAGGTGACTTAATCTCAAACTCTTCATGTGTTTTGCCCATGATCTCATCCACCTAATGGGCCATGAAATTGACTTCCATGGATGTGTTGCAGTGAGTGGGTTGCATAATACAAACGTTGGAATTGCAGGAGACATAGAGGTCAAAGGTTAAGCTGTGGATTACAATGCCATGCCTATACTAGGATGTTGGAATGTATGCCTGTGTAATAATATAATAATAAAATAAATGTGTTTCTTATGCAACGAATAAGAAGACAGTGTGTTGATATCAGCTGTATTTTGTTATCAGTAAGGCGAGAGAGATGGCTGGCTCTAAGTAATGATTTTTTTTGGTGGAGGCATGTTCTGTGTGTAAGTTTGTTGGTTTTGGTATTTAATGTCTGTTTGTGTTTCCTCTGTTCGCACAACATTGTCTGCATTTATTATAAATTCTTGAATTCTGCAATTACTTTTGGTGAGAACAGACTGTCTCAGCTATCTTAAGTTACGCCAGACATAATGAACACAACAAAAACTCATGGGGACAAAAACTGACCTGGTTACAGTTTCCCCAAAACTCACTACTTCATGAAGAGAGCCTGGGAACTCACACTGGGGAAATAGGTCCAACCCTAGCATCAGAACAACTTTTCAAATAATCATTGGTCCCGTCTAACCAATCACATCAGGGATTTGTTGCTTTCTACTTTGTCTAACCTTTACAGACTAAAAAAAAAAACACAGTTAGCTGTATAAATGGTTATGGTCATGGTTCACGGAAGCTTTAGTGTACGGAAGCCCTGAACCGCAAGTGAAGAAAATAAAAATGAGATGTTATCTTGTTATTTCGAGATCATATCTTGTTATTTCAAGATCATATCTTGTTATTTCAAGATAATATTTCATTATTTCGAGATAATGCACATGTAAAAAAATTAGAACAATAAAAAAAATCTTTCAATTTTTTTTCTTCAGATTTTATCCTGTTATTTCGAGATAATATCTCGTAATTACGAGATACTATCTCGTTATTTCGAGATAACACACAAAAATAAACATAAAATACTTTCAGATATTACCTCATTAAGTTGTCGCAATAACGAGATAATATCTGAAGAAAAAAAAACAATTTGGAATATTTTTTTTTTTTTAATTCTTATTTTTATTTTTTTTATTTATGTGTATTATCTAGAAATAATGAGATTATCTTGAAATAACGGGACATGATCTCGAAATAACAAGATAACATCTCAAAAAAAAATTCTTAACTTGCCGTTCAGGGCTTCCGTATTTGTGAATGTCAATAATGAATAAATATATATATATAAAAAATAGATTAATAAATGTACACATTGTTTGCAGGCATTGCTATACAATTATACCACTGCCACTTTCGGTTTTGAACTAGTAACATCCCTTCTTGTTGCTTACTGGCCCTCCATCTTGATGGCTGAGGGAAACATAAACACATTGAGAGGAGCCAGACTAGTATCAGTGAAAGGATAATGAGTGGGGAGACTAGCCAGGCAGGACCACGCTGGATAAAAACTGCTGCAACTTCAAAAACAAAAACTGCACAATAGAGGGTCTGTATCATCCATTAGTTAGGTCATATTAAATGCTATTCAGATGTAAGCATACCCCATCATGTTAGGCTTTTATATGCCTGTAGTGCATCCAAATGGGCGGTGGAATCAGATGTGGGTATGTATGCAGTTATGAGGGCAGGCTGGTAGGACTGCATCAGCATAAAGTGCTGAGTGCGCTGAACTGAGAACCACCATCAACTATGAGGCTGCCAGGAGTGTGTGCTTGGACCAGCAACCACACACACACACACGCACGCACGCACACACACACACACACACACACGCATGCACGCACGCACGCACGCACACCCAGAGAGAGAGAGAGAGTGAGAGAGAGAGATGAATAAATGCACCCCAAAAGGGTATAAATATTGGAGATATTTCATGTGGTAATTCATGTATAGCTCTAATTACTAATTAAACAGTTGCTTATACATATTAATGTAAACATCTACCTTCCTTTAGAAGACTAATATGATGGTTAGCTGATGAATGACTCCCAGATTTATGGAATTCTTTAAATGTGTACCAGCTCCTATGCAGTCTCACTGAAGACTTCTTTCCCTAAAACTGAAACTGAGATGTTGCCTTTCGGAGAGTTCCAGTACACTTTAAGTAGCTCGGTTCTCTTTTCTTGCACATTCACACCCTTAGCATAACCTCTTTTTTTCAATATTATTTTTTAATTGAACTAATTAAATCCAATTTTATTGCAAATAATGAAGAGGACAGGTGTGATGCCTGCACTGCTTGAACCTGAACAACAGTAATAGGCCCAGTCTCTCTCTCTCCTTCTCTCTCTCTCTCTCTACTCTATCCCTTTTCACTTCCACAGTCTATATTTAAAGACAGCCAACATCTGACGCTAAGACAGCACCTGTGATGAACACCCTAAGGGAGTCTGACACCATTCACATTGCACCATTCAGAGGTGCCAGTGACTATATCTGAACCAGGGCAAACCCTGGCATATGCGCAGCTGTTCTCTACACCCTCCATGCCCCTGTCCCCATGCAGCCTCTCCCTAACAGCCTCTCTTCTCTCTCCACACCCTCGCGCACACAGATACCTGCTAACAGAGTGAGGCCACTCCACCTCCCCCAACCCCTTGCTATGGAGCACACCTGCATTGTGCTGTGGAGAGGCGTCCCCAGTGAACGCCGCAGAAGCATGAAAAGAGGCGCTGCTCAAGCAAAGTAGGGGATGAATGCATTTTAAAGGGCCGGGGCTGTGACTTTTTGGACCTCCTGTTGCGTGCCCCTTTCCGTATGTTTTGCCGGCAGGTTTAGTGTGGGGCAGTGACACACACTGCGGAGATGACAGCCACTGATGCGGATTCCAGTAAAAAAGCAAGACGAAGTGTATCCTGCGTGAGTTATACGCTTACTCACCCTAGCGCGGTTAGATAAAACAAAGCAGCCGTTAAAATGTAGAACGCCATGGTAAAAAAAAATAAAAAAATAAGAGAGCGAAAGAGAGAGAGAAAGAGGGAGGGAGAGAGTGAAAAAAACAGTAGGAAACAAATCCTCTCCTCCAGCAGGGTTAGAGAGTAATGCTTTCCAGGCTAATATATCACAGCTAATGCTCCAGGTGGGGCTGTGGACGCCCACTAAATCATCATTGCTAGCATGAGATAGATTGGCGATGAGCCCCCCCGCCGTTAAGTGACAGCACTGGGGGAGTCGTGGAGTCCCAGAAAGCAGGATTTTATCTCGAGAGCATGAATAATGAAAAAATAGTTTATAGTGCCCCGTCTGTCCCCGGAGTGCAGCCGAGATTGCACAATCCCTGCCTACTGCATCATGCAAATCTAGGGTAAGAGGTGTTTTCACACTTAAGCGAATGTGCTGTTTCTAAAGTACATACTCGCCGTGATGTATGTATAAGTATGCTTTGCGTGCCATTACATGAATATATGAGGGTATAGAAAGGTTTGGTTTATGACCCCAAAGCATGTAGCAACATCCATCTTCATGTACTGTATCTGAATGTTATTTGAAGGAGATACTTACGCGCTGCAATATCTGGTCATGTTCTTGAGGAATTTAATATGCAACTGTGGAGGAGTATTTGATTTCATATGACAGCAGGGGTAGGTCATAGAAACCCCCAGGTTGCTCTTTGTGTCATGTCATGTATCCAAGCCATGCATCCCCCTTATTAAGGGCACAACTGAGGATGTTAGTGCAGTGTACTACTGTGTAAAGTATAGTGTTTACAGTAATCTCCCCACATATAAGCCGCATTGTGTATAAGCCGCAGAACAGTGTTTTATGCAAGTTAAAAGAAACGGAACCACATTGACACCATATTAACTGCCCCCCTATCTTAACCTCATAGCTGAAGAAATCATGCAAAATCAATGTATAAGCCGCGGCTAATAGTTGGGAAATTAAGGTAGTTTTAGAAAACACCTTCTGGTGCTGCTGAGATGACATTTTGAAACAATATTACTAGTTTGCACCATTTTGAATTTCAGGACAAGATTAGGACAATTTTATTCCGCTATTCATACACAAAAGCTTTGAACATGATTTAAAAAGTGGTTCAGTATGTGAGGATAAGCATAAGGTGAACCATCACAATTTTGGGATGTCAGGCTGTCGCTGATGTTGCAGCACGCTTTATCTCAGACGCCCGTCCTTATACTGGAATGACAATCATCGTCACATTTTCCTTTCAGATCAGAGCAGATGGTTATTTCTCTCTGCAACACATAAAAAATGTCCTTCACATTCACATTTTCAGAACGTTGTGTGGAAGCTGTGGCATAAATTTACCCAGAAAAGATGAGAACAGAGAGAGAGAGAGAGAGAGAGAGAGAGAGAGAGAGAGAGAGAGAGAGAGAGGGACACAGAGAGAGGAAAAACTGCATTCTAGGCACTTCTGGCATTCCTTTATAACCTCTGATTCCTCGTAATGTCATAGAAATTGATTTCATCCTGCTTTTCTGAGTGGATTCTCTTAGTTTAGTTCAGCTCCGTTTCCCTTCTCCCTTCGAGAAACACATGTCGGCTGAGGATGGAAATGCTTTCACGAGAGTAGCTCGCCCCAAAGCAAAAGCCAGCGCAGCACTGAATACTCCCGACACCCCCAGGCACGCTACAGCAGAATTTAATAGCATCAATATATTCATATTGATATCCGCCATGAAATTAATCCATTTATTGAATATGTGGCAAATGCATTAAGCAATGTGCTAATTATGTAAAAGCCAGATGTATAGCCAGCTACTGAATGCTTAATGTGGCTATGTCTGTGAGGGGTGAGGCAGTGCGTATTGTCAAGCACCATCTCTAAAGTTTTCAAACGCTCAAAAGACTTGGCCTTTATTATATCAGCGTTACAAACTTGTGATGACTCAACAGAAACTTAAAAGACAGTGCAGAAACCGACGTGCACACTAGAAAGCACAGATGACACGGATTTGTATCGGGCTTACACATCTATGCGCGCTCTTGTAAATTTAGTCTGACAGTTGTGTCTGGAATCACACAGAAATGTATCAAAAAGTCACACTCCGCAGAGTTCCATTTTCAGGATTAGCGTTAGCTGCTGAGTTGGCGAAAACAGTATGAGGAAAAACTATTTTGGTACCAGATAAATAAGATGTAGACCCACAACAACTGGGATGTGGATGGCTACTGTAACAGCTGATTCTGGCATTGGTAGTTCAACTTATAGGGTACTGCACTGTAACGTCAAAACAATTCTATCACCATGAACAATTTGAACTGCTTTGAATTGCAAGCAGTGTCTGCTAACGTAATTAAATGTACCACAGAGCGGTACATAATATGATCACCACACACTGCAGCTAGGCTGTTGAATTGATACCATGTAACGGTGCTGCTGCCCGTTACCGTTACACTATCACGCAAACAAACCAAGCACGCACGTAGTTTCAAACATAAACAAACCAAACACGCACGTATTTTCAAACATAACACTTTATTTTTCACACTACGGTTCATCACTCGACATCGGTGGGAACCGGCATCTGCAATACATAAACAAACATAACCCCATTAGTGACAAGCCTCACATATCACAGGATTACAGACTAAACGAACAATGGAACAAACTCTTACCTTGCAGCCGGTGCGTAGGTTACTTCCGCGTCTGAGCAAAGAGGGCGACGGCAGCTCCCGAGGGACATTTGAACTTTGGGGCGGGGTGACGTCACCGCATGGACTGATGGTTGTGTGTTTGAGAAGAGGGGTGTTTGGGGCTTGTGAGTTAGTTATGGTTGTTTATGGGGATGTGTGGGGATGTGTGGGGCTTGTTTAGTAAATGATGTGCTGTTAATATGGTATTGTCTGTATTTATTGACATTGGAGAGGGGAATGTATATTTGTACAGTTAATTGATTAGATGAGAGTGGAATGGGTTAAGCCATGGGGATAAGTGCTGGGTGGAAGATGACTGAAGCAGTCAGGTCTGAGATGGGGTAGTGAGAGTACCTAGTATAGACCTGGGGGGAAATGCCTGGAGCTAGTTTTGTTATTCGTTTATTATTTGTTTGTATTTTTGAAGTCCTTCATTTTTTATTTAGAATTATTATTTGGAGTTTTTTTTTTTTTTTTTCTCTCCGTGATATTTCCGAGCATCTGTGAGGAATAAAACCTTTTTCCATTTTTCAAAACCACCCTGTCTCCATTCCATCTCCGCGAAGCCATCCAGACAACATTTGGTGTCAGAAGAAAACTGGAAGGCCTCAACGGGAGACAGTGGTGAAGATGCCAGGCAGGCCAAAGCCATCCAAACAGGGTGAGATCCGCCCTCAGCAGGAAGAAGACCAGAACACGGATACGGGAGAAAAGTCAGCTGATAAGGCAGCAGCTACAACGACCATGACAAACCCAGGAGAGGGAGCAGTGGGGGAATTGGCCTAATGAAGACATTGCTGCAGGCTCAAGCAGAATGAGATCAATTTCAGCTTCTTCAAGGCCAGGTTGGAGACCTTCGTGAGGGCAGTGAGGCGTCGCGGTCAAATTCACCCAGACCACCACCAGACGTAGATGGGGGCCATGAGCTGAAGTTCAAGGAGCCTAAGCTTCACCCGCTGGCCAAGGATGATGACATCGAACACTTTTTGGCCACGTTCGAGAGGGTCGCAGCAACGTGCAGGTGGCCAGAATCCACATGGGCCATTAGACTGGTGCCACTGCTCACTGGAAAGGCACGCAGTGCATTCGTGGCGATGGACATTCAAGACACTAATGACTATACACTGGTGAAAGAGGCTATCCTGAAAAAGTACAACATTAACGTGGAGACCTACCGCCAGAAATTCCGCTCTGCAGTGGTCATGCCAGGTGAGACGCCTAAAGAGGTGTATGTTCGACTGAAAGAGCTTTACACAAAATGGACAAGACCGGAGCAGCATTCAGCAAGAGAGATCGGTGAGATGATCATCCTTGAACAGTTTATGGATATGATGAATCCGGAGATGGCCATCTGGATCCGGGAGCACGACCCTAAGACAGCGGAGGAAGCAGCCAGGTTGGCGGATGTGTTCCAGTCAGCTCGCCAAAGCACCAGAGGCCCTAGATGGACTGCAGCAAAAAGTAAGTCTGATGGGGGTGGTGAGAGTCGTGGTCAAGCGGGTGAGGGGCCTACTAGTGTTAATCGCTGGTCAGATAAAGACAGACAGGATGTTAGATGTTATCACTGTGGGCAATGGGGTCACACTAAGCCAAACTGTCAAGCCAGGAAAACACAAAACTCTGCCATCTGTTACATGCCTAGACCACACACATTCTCCCCTCATGCATCACACTCCCACCACACACATCCCAGTCAGTTGGTCCAGGTCCTTGTTAATGGTGAAGCTGTAAATGCCTTAGTAGACACTGGTAGTTCACAAACATTAGTCCATGAGAGTTTGGTCCATGAGGAAGAGAGTAGGGGTCATCACTCAGTGAAGGTATGTTGTGTCCATGGGGATGTCAGGAGCTATCCTATAACTGAGATATACCTTACGGTCAGTGGCCAAACCTTTTTCATGTCAGTAGCTATAGCACCCCAGCTGCCTTATAAGGTGGTATTAGGTCAGGACTTGCCAATTCTTTGTGACCTTATCCCCCAGGCTAAGCACTGTAATGTAGTCACACGATCTATAAAGGCTAGGGAGGAAATGAGCACTCTCCCCTTTTGTGATTCTGAGTTGGAGCTGGATGTGGAGACTAGGCCAGAGAGGCAGCACCTGTCCAGGCAGGAGAAGCGCAGAGAGCGAATAAGGGGTGGAGCTGGTCAGAGGGTTGAGGAGTGGCCGCAGCCAAAGTGGGAAGTGGAAATACCTGTGAATATTGCTGAGTTGCAGAGACAGGACAAGACCCTTGAGCCTTGGTTTAAGAAAGCAGCAGGGGGCAGTGGAGACTCACACAGAGCAGGGAATCTCTTGGAAGAGGGAAAGTACATCTTGAAGAATGACATCTTGTACCAGGTGAAGGGGGAGAATGAGACATTGGTGGTGCCAAGTCCTATGAGAGAGAAAGTGATGACCCTAGCCCACTCTATCCCATGGTCAGGACATCTAGGGAAGCACAAGACCCTTGCTAGAGTTGGTAGCCGGTTCAGTTGGCCCAATCTGTACATTGACATAACAGAGTTTGTCCGTACATGCCCCGAATCTCAGCTCACCTCAGGGAGAGCAGTCCCCCGTGCACCTCTGCATCCACTGCCAATCATTGACACACCTTTCACACGCATTGGGATGGACATAGTAGGCCCTTTGGAAAGAAGTAAGCAGGGTTACCGTTACATCTTAGTGCTATGTGATTATGCAACCAGATATCCAGAGGCGTTTCCCTTAAAGAACATCAAAGCCAGACAGGTGGCCAATTGTTTGGTACACTTATTCTCAAGGGTGGGGGTGCCAAGGGAGATAGTCACAGATCAGGGCACAAATTTTCTATCACTTCTGTTGAAGCAAGTGTATGGTCTCCTGGGGGTTAAAGCAATTAAGACCACGCCTTACCACCCCCAAACAGACGGGTTGGTGGAGCGATTCAATCGTACCCAGAAGACCATGCTCCGCCGCTTTGTGTCACAGACAGGAAAGGATTGGGACGAGTGGCTTCCTTATCTCCTGTTTGGGGCAGCCGTGGTGTACTGGTTAGTGCATCGGGCTTGTAACCGGAGGGTTGCCGGTTCGATCCCCGACCAGTCCACCACGGCTGAAGTGCTCTTGAGCAAGGCACCTAACCCCTCACTGCTCCCCGAGCGCCGCTGGTTGGGCAGGCAGCTCACTGCTCTGGGTTGTGTGATTCACCTCACTGTGTGTTCACTGTGTGCTGTGTGTTCACTAATTCGGTTAAATTGGGTTAAATGCAGAGAACTGAATTTCCCTCACAGGATCAAAAAAGTATATATTCTATTCTATTCTATTCTATTCATACAGGGAAGTGCCACAGGCTTCCACAGGCTTCTCCCCGTTTGAGCTCCTTTATGGTCGGCAAGTGAGAGGGCCGTTGGACCTGTTGAAGGAGCTCTGGGGGGGGGCAAAAGAAGATCAAAAGAATGTGGCACTGTATGTCTTACAGATGAGAAGCAGGCTGGAGGAGATGTCGGCACTGGCGCAGCAGAACATGGAGTTGGCACAGAAGAGGCAGAAGACCTGGTACGACAGGAAGTCCAGGGAAAGAACATTCAAGCCCGGCCAAAAGGTGCTGCTGCTGCTTCCCACCGATGACTGTAAACTCTTGGCCAAGTGGCATGGACCCTACGAGGTTACTAGGAAGGTCGGTGATGTCACGTATGAGGTCTTCATGCCAGAACGGGGTAAGAAGAAACAGATCTTTTACATTAATCTTCTAAAAGAATTTCATGACAGAGAGCGGGTGGAGATGCAACTGTTCGTCCGTGCTGTGAGTGAAGAGGAGGAGCCAGAGGAGCAGTTCTTTCCAGTCAAGCCGACTCCAGGGGCCGTTGATCTTTCCCACCTGGAGGAACATCAGCAGGACCAGATGAGGGCACTGGTGGATCCGGAGTTGTTCCAGGAGAAGCCCGGGCGGACGGTGGTCATAGAGCATGATATCATTCTGCAACCAGAGGCATCCCCCAGCGGAGAAGCTACCGTGTGCCGGAGAGGCTGGTGCCAGCCTTGAAGGAGGAGCTAGACATCATGCTGGCCTTGGGTGTCGTGGAGCCTTTGTCCAGTGACTGGTGCAGTCCGGTGGTGCTGGTACCAAAGCAAGACGGTACCATGAGGTTCTGTATCGACTTCCGGCAGGTCAACGCACTCAGCAAAGTGGACCCCTACCCGATGCCCCGGATTGACGACTTGGTGGAACGCCTGGGGAGGGCTAAGTACATCTCCACCATTGATCTATCCAGTCAGCGGGCAAAGGAGGTGACTGCATTTCGGACCCCATTTGGCCTGTACCATTTCCAGGTAATGCCTTTTGGCCTACAGGGGGCGCCGGCCTGTTTTCAGAGGCTCATGGACAGGGTCCTGGCAGGGGCCCATGAGTTTTCTGCGGCCTACCTGGATGATGTGGTCATATATAGTACCACCTGGCAGGACCACTGTGACCACCTCAGACAGGTCCTGGGTCGTATCCGAGAGGCGGGTTTAACCATCAACCCAAAGAAATGTGCCCTGGGGAAGAGAGAAGTCAGCTACCTGGGATATGTGATTGGTGGCGGTGTCATACGTCCACAGGTGGAGAAAATTGGGGCTGTCAGCAGCTGCGCACCACCGACCACAAAGAAGAAGGTGAGATCTTTTCTGGGGTTGGTGGGATGGTACCGCAGATTTATTCCTAATTTTTCCGAGAGGTCATCTCCCCTTTCAGAGCTCACCAAGGCGGCGGCACCAAACCGAGTGACCTGGACGGGGCAGTGTGAGGCTGCCTTCCAGGACCTGAAGGGGGCGGTCTGCAGTGATTCCATCCTGCTGAGTCCAGATTTCGACCGGCCCTTTATTGTTCAAACGGACCCCTCTGGGGTTGGCCTCGGTGCAGTCCTGCTGCAGGAGGTGGACGGGCACCGGAGACCAGTGGCGTTCATCAGCCGAAAGCTGTTTGAAAGGGAGCGGCGGTATGCGGCGGTGGAGTTGGAGGCCCTAGCCATCAAGTGGGCCCTCGACTCCCTCCGATACTACCTTCTGGGCAGACCGTTCCAGCTGGAGACCGACCACAGAGCGCTGCAGTGGCTGGAGAAGATGCGGGACACCAACTCCCGTATCACTAGATGGTACTTGTCGCTCCAGCCCTACAACTTTACGGTGCAGTATCGCCCTGGTGCTGCAAACAGGGTGGCGGACTTCCTGTCCCGCATCCCGGAGGATGAGGTGTAGGGAGGATGGAGTTGGAGCCCGGCATGAAGGGGTGCAGCTTTTCTCTGGGTCGATTGGTGTCGGCTGCAGAGGGGGGGGGAAGTGTAACGGTGCTGCTGCCTGTTACCGTTACACTATCACGCAAACAAACCAAGCACGCACGTAGTTTCAAACATAAACAAACCAAACACGCACGTAGTTTCAAACATAACACTTTATTTTTCACACTACGGTTCATCACTCGACATCAGTGGTAACCGGAATCTGCAATACATAAACAAACATAACCCCATTAGTGACAAGCCTCACATATCACAGGATTACAGACTAAACGAACAATGGAACAAACTCTTACCTTGCAGCCGGTGCGTAGGTTACTTCCGCGTCTGAGCAAAGAGGGCGACGGCAGCTCCCGAGGGACATTTGAACTTTGGGGCGGGGTGACGTCACCGCATGGACTGATGGTTGTGTGTTTGAGAAGAGGGGTGTTTGGGGCTTGTGAGTTAGTTATGGTTGTTTATGGGGATGTGTGGGGGTGTGTGGGGCTTGTTTAGTAAATGATGTGCTGTTAATATGGTATTGTCTGTATTTATTGACATTGGAGAGGGGAATGTATATTTGTACAGTTAATTGATTAGATGAGAGTGGAATGGGTTAAGCCATGGGGATAAGTGCTGGGTGGAAGATGACTGAAGCAGTCAGGTCTGAGATGGGGTAGTGAGAGTACCTAGTATAGACCTGGGGGGAAATGCCTGGAGCTAGTTTTGTTATTCGTTTATTATTTGTTATTGATAAGTTGAAGTATTATTTTTGAAGTCCTTAATTTTTTATTTATGATATGATATTTCCCAGCATCTGTGAGGAATAAAACCTTTTTCCATTTTTCAAAACCACCCTGTCTCCATTCCATCTCCGCGAAGCCATCCAGACAACATACCACAACTCATTAATCGGAACGCAGTATTTTAAATTTACGCCAGTCTTGGAGAGATTACTTTGAGTGGCGTTACCTTACACTTTGTTGTTTGGTAAAGTGCAGTAAACTCACTATTTTGCAACCCCCGGTGTCTCTCAACTTAGTAACCTACCTAATAATATTGTAATAAGTGGGGGCTCGTCTGGGATTAGACTAAAGGAGTGGTGCATATAAGTTTAAAGGAACCGTACAGATGAGTGTTACCTCATAACATGTTTTATTTATTATTTGTTGGTGTATGTGTTGTGTTTCTATCTATAGGCTTATATGTGGTGTTCTGTGCATTTTGACAGGTCAACTTTGTATGATAGGAATGTGACGAACTCTGCAGGTTCGTCTGTTTCCCCCTGCTGGTTGTTTTGTTTTTTTCCACAGACGCTGACGTCCCCAAATTGGTCTTAATTGAATACCTGCAGGAGGTGTGCCAGCACTGAACCAACGGGCTGCTCTCTCGCAGTCTTGGGGAGATTACTTGGAGTGACATTACCTTACACTTTGTTGTTTGTTAAAGCACAATAAAACTCGCTATTTTGTCGTTGCGACGCCCGGTGTATCTCAACTTTATTACAGTACCTAACAATATTGTAATAACATGATCACACCTTAGTGTTGGCCAGGACTCCCCGGCAGAAGAGATATTGTATCTCAATGGGACCTGACCTTCCTGGATATATTATTTGTTTTCTTTGCAGTGCTGCATCTGTGTGTAATAATATAGAATCCCATATATATCCGATTACTCCCATTATGTTATGTGTGTGTGTGTGTGTGTGTGTGTGTTTTAGTCGACAAATACATTCATATCTGAAAGGATTAGGCTACACTTAAAATTGTGGCTATATGGAAAATAAACTAAAACGTTTTGAATCAGTTCTTTGGATGCATTGACACAGTAATTGGATAGTTTCCGTTTGCCCTGCAGCAGGACAACTTTAACAGGTCAGAATCAAGACCGCTGCAGGCCGTTTAGGTGCACTGAGGGTAATTGCTTTGTGCTAGTCCCTCCAACACACACCACCCCACTATACAACACACACCACCCACACCACCCCACTATACAACACACACCACCCACACCACCACAATATATACAACACACACCACCCACACCACCCCACTATACAACACACACCACCAATAAATAGATACAGCATATACTGTCATTGTTATGAATGTGAATCTATTATAACATTATTATACTTTGAAAATGCCATTTCTCAAAAGCCAAGCTATAAGACATTTATCAGTGTTTAATGTAATGAAATACCATAATCGAATGCATGTTTAATATATATTCTAATTGGTTAGACTTTGTTAAAGACTCTCAGAAACTAACTACTTCTTGATGTATAAATGTCATCAGCAGTCTTTCATCCCTAGAACATCAACTGTAATTATGTAAACAAACTTATGTATATTAGACATGTGATTTACTAAACCTGTGAGTGATGAGTGTGGCTCCGAAAAGGTATCTGAGGGTGACGGAGCAGAGGACATGGAGGAAGTGAACTCTACATTGCAATAGCCACAAAAGTGTTTAAGAGCATATTTTAAATGCAGAATAACTCCATTTCAGTCATGGTGTGCTGCATGTACACAGAGATCTCCAAAGACATCTTTCACATGTCAATGCAGATAGATGCCATGCATCTGGCATAATAATAATGATCACATTATAAAAAAAGATGGCATTCCTCAATACACTGACATTGGAGCAGAACATTGCATCTGTAAGTAGCCCAGCAGTGTAAGGCCATTCATCATTTTCAGATTGAATGTCAGCCATCTCAAAACTGACATCAATGTATCAATAAATGGTAGCCTATGTGTATGCGTGTGTGTGTGTGTGTGTGTGTGTGTGTGTGCCTGTCTGTGTGTGTCTATGTATCGTGTGTGTGTGTGTGTGTGTGTGTGTGTGTGTGTGTGGTGCGTATGTGTAGTGTGTGTGTGTGTGTGTGTGTGGGGGGGGGGGGGGGGGGGGGGGGGGCTATCCAGCCTCTGCAAAGTTCCTTTTGTACTTTTCCACTGTCTCTAATTGTTATGCTCAACAGACTGTCATGAGTCATTTAAAAAGTGCCTGTAGGATGTTGTAAGTTCAGTGTGAAGAGCTTTAAACAGATCATAGATATGACTTGAAGCTGAAGGGGTTGTACGTGTGAAATGTTTGACAGATGGTGGACACGCAAATCATCACATCAACTGATTTGCACAAACCTTGATGAGTTTGGTGAGTTCTGTCTATTTTTACAGTGACGTAATGGATAGCCACCCACATACACTGACATAACACCACACAGAACTGGAGCAAGCAGAATGTACCAAGCCACATATCAGCAGACCTATACTTCCCCTGACCAACTTGGGACAGCAACCAAATGCCCCCTCAAACGGTTGCTCTTCTAAACTAGCAACTCTTGATTAGCAGAGCATATGTTTATTTTGGGGATTTGGCAAGCTAGGCAAGCGGCAATCTCATAGCGACAACTGAATGAACGGAATTTTCTTTCAAACTGAAAAAACTGGAAATAAAGAGCAGACACTGAATATGTCCAAGCCCCCGAATAATGTGTGTAGGTGTTTTCAATCGGTGATTGATGATTAATCACAGCTCAAAACATAAACATTGTGATTAGTTTGTCAGTTTTGATTATGGTACCTCCAATGGTTTAGATTTAAATAGCCAAGATATACACCCTGAATTCAAGCTGGTTAAAAGCTTTCAACAAGTGAGCAAGTTGATTTAAACTCTGGTCAGAATCAGCCATGCAAGCACATTTGTTTTGGCCAAGATCAATACTTAATTAATAGTCCCCTGACAGCACAGACAAATGATTTATTTTACCAAGAGACTCTAATTTTCCATCTACATTATACATTCATATTTAAACTCACTGTTACAACTACAATTTATATTTCCAATAACGGGAAACAGAAGAAAGCAATAAAGGGAATTTAATCTCTGATTAGAAGTAAGTAATTCATAATTTCAAGAGCTGAATAAATAAGGGGTTTTATGCTACGAAAGCAGAATTTCAGCAAAGCCAAACAAAGGAAGGCTATTTTGATTTGCTAATGTTCTTTCTTTTTCACACTCACTCACTCTTTCTTTATTTCTTTCTTTCTTTCATCAACACATCTTTCTTCCCTCTCTCTCTCTCTCTCTCTCTCTCCATCTCTATTTGATCTGCTGAACCATGACAGCATGACAAACTGAGGAAAAGGGAGAGAACCTTTTTAAGGTACCAAGTCATCGGCTACTGTAGAGGAGACATTGTGTGAAATCACAAACTGTGGCCTCCTACATGACAACATTGTCATGTTAGATTACCCATCAGCCTGTTGCCTCTGCCAGCGACTCCCTCCTCCACCCCCCCATCCTTCCCCACCGGGAGCCGACGGAGAGTTAATGGTATTTTGCCTCAGAGCGCCACAGTCTCCTCGCACATGTCATCACACTCATTGCAACCTATTAAACATCCCCTTCTGATATCTGTTCGCCCGTCGAGATGCATGACTTGTCTTGCACCCCCCAGACCCACCCCACTGCTTTGATGTAATTCCGCATTTTTAAAAGTACACTCTAGAAACTCCCCTCTTGTGACACGAGTTGCATTTCTCTGTTGTAATTTAAGGCGAAAGGCAGCAACTAAAATTAGTTCGATAAATAAATAAGCAGTAAAAGTAAGTAAATAAGCAAGTGCAAAACACCTGCCCTTAAATAACCTCAGCTGGGGAGGAAGTCACGGAGCGCCTCCACTGGAGTTTTGGAGCAGACATCTAAACAATGCCACTCCCCCACAGAACAGGATATGATTTAATAACGGTGCATAATTAAAGAGCTCTAATGAAACCTCTCTCCTGGCTAATGGAGGAGAGAGAGAGAGAGAGAGAGAGAGAGAGAGAGAGAGAGAGCAGAGCAGAGAAACAGAGGGCCTGTTATTATAGCTCTTCACAGATGAGCCTCTGTGAGACCATAAAGGGATTATTAGACTGATTCCACGAGTGCAGTCCTTATGAGCTGGCTGCTGATGGGGAAGTGCTTGCCTACTATGTCATCAACAGGTTGCAGAAGTTACTGTCATCAAACATCCATGTGGATGATGTGAGCCTTTCCAGTTGAAAATTGGGTACAGGAACGGTAGGCCTACAATTGTTTCATGGACAGCCTGATTCCTGAATTTCATACTTATTTCACAGGCATCCATCATTGTGTACAAATTTCATGAACACAATTCCCTGATTTGTATGTCACAGTTTCTTTTTGTCACAGTTCATGAAAGACAGCATATGCACGACGACACAAGGCAAAATCAAATCAAAATCTGTCAATAGTCTTTTAGCAATTAGTCATTTTCCTAGAATTAGTCATTTTCCTGTCATCTCATGATTATTAGATATACATGGTTATTATATTAGATGTACATGTACATGATATGATTATGAGATTATCAACATAAAGAGCAAAGACAAAAGAAACACGCTATTACATGTTTATGACATAGATATATCAGTCTTATAAGCATTCAAGTCAGGTGTCATTCATATTCATGAATACAACTCAGCACAAAATAGGCTATTGTTGTCATGAAAATACTGCAAACGTGGGCTTGTTTTTTGTTTTGTTTTAAAGTGAATATGGATTTTGGGTGTTGAACAGGTATAGTAAGACAAAAAAGACAGCAAGACAGAGGGATGCTTGAGACTAAGCCAATTCAGGACAAGCTGATTATGTGGCTTACTGTAATCTTCAAATAATGCATTTTATTTCATCCCTTCGTCCCAAAGTAATCCTCAAAAATCCCATTTCAATATATTGGGCAAAGGGATTACTGAGCATTTGTTTTTTTAATTGTCTAGATGGTCACACTGTAATAGAAGATCATTACGAAGCTATTAGCATTAAGCATTAAAGCTGGCTAAAGTTGCATTTACTTTGCAATTACCAGGCTGGGCATTTATATAGAACACAATTAGCATGTTAAACGCAAAAATGATACTCAAAGACAACACGATTAAAAACAGCCTTGATTAAACCAGTTTTAAACTATTGTGTCAGGTCTCTGATTGAATTGACACTGATTTAATCTTACATATGCATGTAGCCTACTGTATGTTTGTGTGTTTTGTGTTATGTGAGTTTATAGGGTCATTAATCTGTAGTGTGATAGGAGGCGACTGGTCTGGGAATGCAATTTACACCAAAGATTCACAGCAAGACTCGCTCCAATGTTCTATAAACAACTTGCTACAACAAACCTTGTAAAAACCATGGGGTTCACATCAGTGCAACAACTTGCAACAGGACCCATGTTTCTGAAGTAAGAAAATTCAGTATCAAGCAGACAAAGACAGTTTCAGAGATTATAAAGCATGGTAAGACATTTATTAGCTAACAACAGTTCAAGACTACGGCCGGAGACCCAGCGTCAGCACACTGCTTAGGGCAGTGGCCTACTGGGCCTCCCGATAAGTGTGTTCTCTCTGCATTTAAAGGCCTTGCCTCCTCTTGATTGAATCAAGAAGAAAGGCCTCATCAACAATGATCAGTCACACGGTCACAAGGTTGCATCATCAACATATGTTCAAAAGGTCACATGGTTAGTTGGTTGACAAGTTTTGGCGTGAACAGAAGCTGATGTTCATGTAAATGATAAAATATTTCTACTACATTTCCCCCATTTGAAAGTTTCACACTTTCACACAATACGTAAATCAAATGCAGGTTGCATGAAGCACAATAATGACAATACATTGGTGATATTTAAAGCAATTCAAACATGAAACACAGGATAGCTTACATGTGGAAAATAAAACTGGTTAAAATAAAAGCTAATGTGGCTTATCGATAGAGGCGACCGACCCCTCACAGAGGAGTTGTGTAATAACACATAGAGCTATTTCCAGGACACAAAAGCAATTCTCCTCACTCAATGTTTTGTCAAAAAATCGGGGAAGCACGTCTGTGTCCACTATTAAAGTACGATTTATGTCAAAACGTTTGGATCCTTGCTGTTTGTTCCACAGATATAGACTAGGACAGATGATGCATTTGTACAGTACAAAATCACTGGCAATTGTCAGAATTGTTGCCCAGTTATAGAAAATCAAAAATCAAAACCCTAACTTCTTCGGCAGTTCTTCTGTTAAGAATTTGTCCCAGGCCACGGCTAAAATAAACAAAAAACAGAAAATAAACAAACGTAGCGTTGTTCCAAACTTGAGCCTTATGAGTGCATAATGTGAACGTGTAGCATTGATGTTGAAATGTTCATGTAATGTTGCGATCCTTGATGAATCTGCAGCGTGACAGTTAATTCAAAAGTCTCTTTCTGTGATCCTCACGGTCGTTGGTGGTTGATGGTTTCATGGCCCGCGCCGTCTTCCTTGATTCCAGTTTTCAACTCAAGTCTTTCACGAGCACTCAAGCACTTGGGTCAACTGGGTGTGTTGTCTTTGGGTGTGTTGTTGGGCAACGCCAACCGTAGCAAGTTGTCTCCTCTTCGTGTGGTGCATACTGTAAATGTGGAGAACGTGTATAGGTGTGGGAACATTGTGTTTGTCTCTTCCTCTTCGTGTGGTGCATACTGTAAATGTGGAGAACGTGTATAGGTGTGGGAACATCGTGTTTGTCTCTTCCTCTTCGTGTGGTGCATACATGTGGAATGTGTATGTGTCAAATCAGTGTATTTGTCTGAAAACCAGGGTAGACCACCTGGCTATCCGGATCCTTGCTGTTTGGGGTTATTCTGCCCACAGCAAGTCCACTATTGTAAAGTAATCCAATCTTTCTTGTGATGTTGTGTCCAAGATCCTTTGTGGAGAGGTAAACAGAACTTCCAAATGTGTTGCAGCTCTCCCAAGGATACGGTGAAGTGTGATGGGGTCTTCAGGGTGTTGTTTGGGATCAAGGGTTTCGTCCTGTCCCCCTTTTGATAAGCTGTGTCTTTCACCATCGTACTTCTCTTCCAACCATGAGTGGCCAGCGGAGGAGGTGGGATGTGCGTCCAGGACGTCCCCGGGTCTCTGGCTTTGCTGAATGTCTGGAACAGATCTTGAAAAATATTCTGGAGCAAAAGGTTTTAGCTGTAACACTTTTTCAAAGCCGACCTCAGCTGCAGTTAGGCCCTTCTTCTCAGTTATCTAAAATTCTAAAACACTCAAACAATACACATACATGAACTTTGAGGCTTGTCCTGCCTCAGGATATAATAGTATTATAATGTAATGTAAACACTCCCTGTGATAGTGGTAACATTTCTAGTGATGGTAGTAATAGTGTAAGCATCTCATTAAGTTAAAACATCTCATCCATATTATCTTGTGAAGCAACATTCCTTGAGGAGCCCAAGTCCTCAAAACTAATCCAACAGGCGATCTAAACACGTCATTGTTATCAATTATCAACCATCCCCCTTCGGATCTGCGGCACACTCTTGCCCTCCAGATCCGCCTCTGAATTGATAACAGAACAAGCAAGTATATAACAATGTCGTTGTGTGAAAGAAAATAGGCCTAACATTGGGAGGTTCTGGTTGTAGACATTAAATACCATCAGCTTGTAAATGAAATAAAATAATCACAAAATAACAGTCAATCAATGAAACGACATAACACTGAACTGTTCAATTGTTTTCCAATGAAAGTAAAATAAATCAGCAGTTAAAAGGGGCTTGCCCTGGTCAGGATGACAAGGACAGATGAAAGGGTAGGCAAATGGGACAAGTGTTAAAAAAAAAAAAAAAACAATTGTCAGTCCTGATTGCATTAAGCATTAGTTCAACAATAAAGATACAAATCAACAACAAAAGCTGCTTTGACATGGCAGAGATTTATAAAAAAAACAGTATTCAAACCCATTATAGAAAAACAAACCAAACCAAACAAAAAAAAACCTGATTGTAGATCACTAAAGAAATTAAATCCGTGTTACCCATATTGAACTGTACACACGGTTATGGTAACCATTGCAGTAGCCTAACTGAAAAATTGCCTTTAGTACAAAACTGTGTATTACTATTTTCCACATACACATGTTCTGCACAAACACTCACACATTCACACACCCTGGGCCCATATTGACAAGAAAAATGACAAGACAACAAGACAAGACACACTTATCATGTTAGTTGCAACACATAACACTGAATATAGAAAACGTCAGGCAATAAAATATAAAAGATGGAATAGATGTCTATGGGAAATAGAAATCTTTAGTCAATGTGTTATGTGTTTGTTGAATAAAATGAATGTGTTGTGCATTGCTCCGGTGCTATTCACCTATGTTCTCTCTCTCTCTCTCTAAAAAAAAAAAAATATGCTCCATGTTAAAACTATTGATATCATTCTCTAATTTAGGGTAAACATGGCAGTCATAAAGCAATTGACATTAAATGGCTCTGAGTATGGGTATTTAAACTCTAAACTATAAAACAAAAGGTGAAACACAACAGTCTGATTGCTGACGCGTAGCATTCAAAGGTGTTACAAAAATCACTGGCATAAGATGATTTGAAGTAGGCTAATGGGCTATCAGTAGTGATACAATGACGCAATTGTGCTTCTATTGACATAGGGTGACAAGTTTCATCCACTCAAAGATGTTGTGTAGTTATAATTCTCAAAAAGCTTTTGAAGGGAAAAAGAAAAGATTAGCACTAAAAAGGAAACGCGACAGGGTACCCTCAATCAGTGGCTAGAAGACCCAAACAAAAACAATGCCACTATCATTATCTACGTGTGGTCCACAACAAATTAATCAGACAAAGTTTGGGCTATACTGCATAGTTTGTTTATGCTTGCAAATTGTTTGAAATATGTTAAAACGGGTGAAACATATATATAGGTTACCATCGCACAGTGTCAACATTCGAAAAACTCATATCTGAATCAAACTCTCGTCTACATTTTCCAGAAATGCAAAGGCACAATTTACAGAAACACAGAGTGTTACGTTACACACACACTCACACACAAACATACACCGGCACACTCTCTCTGTGTCTTAGTGACACAAATGCCCGTCGGCATTACACTATTGGCAGTCATTAATGAAAGCCACAATACATAATAATAGTTGATAATAATATTAGGAAATCTATTCGGGACGTCGGGAAAGTGCTACACCTGGGGTGCGTTTCTAGAAAAGTTAGCAACAGCGTTGTTTAACCACCGTGGTGCGACGCAACTTGCTATCAAACAACGACAGTGTAACACCTGTTTCCAGAAAGCATCGTACCTGTGTCGCAATTCGCTACCTCCGTTGTTCGAACACCGTTGTTCCAACAACGTTGTTGAGGACCCAGCGGCACATTTCATTGGTGGAAAAGGTGTCAACGTATAATACCCCACCCACTAGAAATGCTCCGTCACTGGATGCCTATCACTTGTCTTTTATAGATTCTCCTTTCCTTCCTCGATCCTCGTCCTCACTGAATGATAGGGCGGCAACAATGGGATAGAGGATCGAGGAGGGATGTTGAGAGGCACCCACTATGTGTCGACGAGTCTAATTTAAACCCAAAGTGATTCATGCTGGCATTATCATTGCTATCAGAAAAATATGTAAACCTATGCAAGCACATGAAACAGTTTGCTTAATCTGTCCAATATATGTACTTATTTGTGTGAAATATCTAAAAAATATCTGTACAAAATATATATGGCCTAGACTAATTACAAATTATCACAATACTAAATCGGTGTCTGGTGGTTCAGCTGTTGCATGTCAGTACATTGCGCACGCGGCACAAGTTCGCATCTTACCTCTCCATGTCACTTTTGAGTAAGAGCAGGCATACCACACACACAACAATAGGTTAGACCCTAAATATATTTAATTGCTTTACATCGAGTGGCCAGGAACACGACATCAGTTTAATAGTTCCACGACATTACTTATTAGGGTTATTTCCACGTTTCACTAGTCAGAAACAAAAGCATGTGTGATGCATACGGGAAAAGAACCTACGATGTTGAGGTGATAAGCCACCTGCCTTAACCACTACACTAATGAACGGTGTGCTTGAGCAGAGGGTTTGTCAATATCATAACAGTAGCCTACCAAAACGCAAACCAACACGCAAATGAACGCAAGGTAACACACGTAGCAAGAATGAGCCCAACTGTATTTTACTTTATATTAGCCTACAGTATAGCGCAATCATTGAGTCACGAGAAAACAACAACTTAGTGATTTTTGGTTGGGCGCTTGTGATTTTTGGTCAGGCGATCTTGCACTGACGACATCACCAACTGGAACTCCCAAGGTACGACACAGGTGCGACTGCCCAGGGGCAGTAGTTCAAACGACCAAACTTTGCGTCCTTGTTTGCGATTGAGAGTTTGAACTACCTTTTCTAGAAACACCAAATTCAAGAACGACGGAGCGAACTCCCAAGATTGCGACGCAAGTTAGCAAACGACGCTTTCTAGAAACGCACCCCAGATCGGTTAGGCCTACATCAACACCATCAACATCTGCACAGTCTAGATGCTCAGGAGCATAAACAACCTACTTAGAGTAGTTAATACACACAACACAAAGCTTACACATAGGCCTACATAAAACATGCGCGCTGGACGGACCACAGTTCTCACACTCACGAGAACTGTCTTCTGCACTCTCTCTAGGCAGGCATACGCTTATATTTCCACCACTCTCACGGGAAATATCTTCTAGGAAAAGCCTAGGAACACACTACAATTCTCCACTCTCAAGAGAATTGTCTTCTAGGGAAGGCCTAGGAACACACTACAATTCTCCACACTCAAGAGAATTGTCTTCTAGGGAAGGCCTAGGAACACACTACAATTCTCCACTCTCAAGAGAATTGTCTTCTAGGGAAGGCCTAGGAACACACTACAATTCTCCACTCTCAAGAGAATTGTCTTCTAGGGAAGGCCTAGGAACACACTACAATTCTCCACTCTCAAGAGAATTGTCTTCTAGGGAAGGCCTAGGAACGCACTACAATTCTCCACTCTCAAGAGAATTGTCTTCTGCAGGAATTTTCACGAAATAAGAATTACACTTTGGACGATGCTAAATCCAGTCCACGCTACACAATTTAAATTTAGGCCTATCCGTCTAAGGATAGGGCTTAAGGCCTTCTCTGAATTATAAACACGACTTTAAATGTGTAAATTCAGTATCTTACCACACTTTAGGTCCCTTGACTGCCATCTATCTGCTCATGGTTCGTATGTCCTGCTTCCTGACGATGGGCCCCAAACGCCGCCAGCAGACCAAGTTCTCTCTCTCTCAAAAAAAAAATCTGCTTACTCTTGTGGCCTCCATGGCGACGTTTGGTTTCCATCCGCTCAGATATTGAGGACCCTTGCTCCGCAGCGCCAAATGAAGTAAGAAAATTCAGTATCAAGCAGACAAAGACAGTTTCAGAGATTATAAAGCATGGTAAGACATTTATTAGCTAACAACAGTTCAAGACTACGGCCGGAGACCCAGCGTCAGCACACTGCTTAGGGCAGTGGCCTACTGGGCCTCCCGATAAGTGTGTTCTCTCTGCATTTAAAGGCCTTGCCTCCTCTTGATTGAATCAAGAAGAAAGGCCTCATCAACAATGATCAGTCACACGGTCACAAGGTTGCATCATCAACATATGTTCAAAAGGTCACATGGTTAGTTGGTTGACAAGTTTTGGCGTGAACAGAAGCTGATGTTCATGTTTAAAGTAAATGATAAAATATTTCTACTACATTTCCATGACAACAACTTTGTTACACTACTCCTTGTAGCCAGATAAGAACTAGCTTACTGGCTAGTAAACCAGCAAAGTCAACCAACCAAACTGTACACATTCACAACTTAATATGACAACAAGTGAAATGTGTGACCATGAACAATTTGTTCCCCAAGATCAGGTCTTCCTGTCTTTTACTTTCACTGTGTCCGTCCCTCCACCCTCGTCTAGTATAATCTGAGATGGCATAATTTCCATCTTTAAATCTAGACGACCTATGACATGAAGTTCCACCACAATATACATCGTACACCATCCTTCAACCTCTCCCTGTCTCTGTAAAGTTGTTGATATGATGAAGTGGCCATATTACTTGTCGCTCTCTTTAGATGACAAAGCGTTTGCGCCCCCGCGTCTTGCCATACTCAAATTAAATTGTGGTGGCTCCCCTACCCTTTCCTTAAACTAAGCTCTTATCCAATACCTATCCTTACCCTCATACAGATTGTAGTCACTACCAACCCCAAACACCCACACCCCCTCCTTAGCCGAAGACAACCAATGGCATGACATAGTAGGCTATATATGTAATGTAAGTTTAAATAATTTCACAGTGTATTGCTCTGACACTGAGATATGCATGTGCAATCAACACTTGTGTATTGACTGTATGTCTGATACAGAATGAGAAACACTGAAGGCTATCATCATCATTGTTCCTCATCACCACCATAGACAATAATTAAAGCAACACTGTCCTCAGTATAGGTTGTCTGCACTGGATACTGTAGTTTTCCCAACCTGATCCCTCTTCATGCCGTCTGCTGCACATTTCCACCAAACTATTGGAACCAATTTTAACATCTACACTGTATCAATCTGATTAATACCCGTATTATCATCAAATGCCATGACTGACATATGGGTCTATCTCATGGTTTCCTGTTATACTAACCATATCTGTTTGCTTTTGATTTTCTTTTCTCTTCTTTCTTCCCCGTCCCCATGTTTATCTTTCTACCCCATTGGCCATAAGCCGATGGGTCTCCCCACATGAGCAGGGATCTGCACAAGATTCCTTCCTGGTAAAAGGGAGTTGATTTTTTTCATTGCCACCATCATCTTAGTGCACTTAGGTGGCTCTGTTATTGATACATTTGAATCAAAAACATCCTCTCACAACATCATATATTGGCAGATGTACCAAAACAAATATCACCATTAAGTTGAAGGTTCTTACTACCTTCAAACTAATGAGTTTGTGTGAAGCCAAATGAAAGAGAATGAAAAATAACGACACTATATTGTATATACGTACATGTGTATATTCACATTCATATCCACTCATTATTCTTCATAAATGAGGTCATGGCCCAAGTCATCACACTGTCCAAGTTGTCCTACGCAAATCAATACCTTGTTTGGCATTTGCAGTTCCACCAACAGGAGAATTTATACTGATTTATACAGCGAGCAGACAACTCACAGCCAGTCTTCAACCTGTTTCCTAAAAGGCAGACAGAACAAATAGTCCCTGTCATCTCCAAGACATTCATCACACCCCAATTATGGCTGACAATCAAGCGGCGTGAGTGGCTAACGACGCTCAGCTTGTTTCGGACCTTATTCCAAGTCCATTTCAACACCGGCCCATTTATCATATACAAATTATGCCATTACCACTAAAACGGATCTCAGAAATGTCACCAGCACATCCGTTCATTTCTCAGGTGGGAAATGATTCATATTCCATTAAGCATATACAGAAAAAAGAGTGTCTATCCTGCTCGGAATAAATGTTCCTGACCTTCATAAAAATGAGATTTTAAATGCAAATTAGAGCGAGAAGGCACACCGTGTGGCTCATCAATAGCTTAGGCATGAATACCAATGATAAATGCATCTGCACAAGAATCAATAGGTCCCTGATGACATGACCCGCAAATAAATATGGAAACAAAAGTATAAATCATAGAATATAAATGGCAAAGTCATAGGTGCATCAACGGTATGTTAAGTAGCTGTTTGATGAGATGTCCTAAATCACGATTATAAGACTCTAAACTAAACATCGAAGCTGAGAGGTCCATGTTGAATTCATGACACAAATTTTAATGAATATGGTTGTGCTATCCTACAGTACATCCACTGCGAACACAACCCAACCTCTTGTGCGAACAACACATGATATGCCATATCATGTTTAAAAGGGTTAGACAATTAATTTGTCCGTTGGCCACATTTTATTAAAAAGAAATCACTGCACGATAGTACTGTACATTATGTGAATTGCTGTTGCTCCATGCAGTTGTCTCAATCAGGCATACAGACTGACTGCTGTGACTCAGGGATTAAGCTGACAACATCTCTGAATATGTAGAGAAAGTCTAGACCTCTCTGACACAGTCCACTGGTATGCCTTTTATACAACAGGAGACCTCTGCTTTCACATCTAGTGTATCTGGTTTAGTGGTGTGCTGTGCAACCTACTGTAGCTTTTTTTTACTTGACTTTGTTGATGTGCTCTCTAATTTTGATGTCACTTTACTCACTCTCTGAAATGCCTGTCTGTCTCACTGAGGTGACATTGGGGAGGCTGTTTTTGAAAAGGTTAATGTAGTTTAACAGCAACTCATTCTAGCACCTGTTTATATCTTTCTCCACTTTTTTGTGGCAAGTGTTTTTTGATGAAGATAACCTCAACAACCTTATGGACAGTCATGGTCTTGCTTCTGTCTATTAGGTTTGAGAAATGAATTATATACCTATCATGTAAACCACTAAATTATTCCACTCTGTCAGTTCCTGCAGTGAAACTCTGGACTCAATGTTTAACAGACCAAGAACTGTCAGAAAGCAGATTAACAAAGTATTAAATTGACTGGTTGAGAAATGTGCAATGTAGGCCATTGGTAGACATATCCCGGAGATTACATCGCATTTGTTCTAAAACAAACTTCCAGTGTCATAAAATGAACCAAATAAAAGATTCATTTGCAGAGAGGGAAACACAATCAATGGGTGAACTTATCAGGCATGGGATAAATGATCTAATAAAAGCAGCACAGTGCTCGGCATAATGAAAAACCCCATGGATAGTGGCAAACACGTTGGTTTTCAGCGGTGTTAGTTATCGCAAAAGACATCTCATAACACGCCCATAAGAGAAAACTAATAAAGATCTCTCGCACATTTGCATAAAATTAGCATATTCTTCCCTTCTGTTTGCAAATGTGTATCTAGGACAACCAGAGTTAAAAGCAATATCTGAAATTATGTCAGGGAGGATGAGTCAATTTTATGATGGCGACACACAATGGGAAGTTTTTTCTTTGCTTTGGGAAATCTTGTGTTTTATCTGACAGTGCACAGTCAATGCTATCTGCTGAATTTACATGCCTCATCGATTTGTACATTTAAACTTGCACTGTTACTGCCACGCTTGGTCAGAGCTAATTTCAAGGCAAAGTTGCCGAGCGACATCACATAGTACATTATGGTGCTGATAATGTGCTTTGCCTCCAGACCTCGGGTGTCACAAAATGTGGTTACTGGCATGAAGAAAAAAAGTTGAAAATATAATCTAATAAATACATGAGGCAAATCTTCTTTGAAAAAGGCAGCTATAATTGCATTTTTAGTTCACCTTCCAAGTATGCATTTTCAGCTTAGTAAACTAAAATGTATGCTTGTTCCATTGCCACATTTGTTGTTAGTTCCTTGCGTTCTTCAAACAATTAAACGGTCAAAATAACATAGAGAATATTAGGGGTTGAAAATCTATTGTGACTGCCAAGCCGTAGCTGAAATACTCTTGTCTTGTACTCACTCCAAGGCCTTGCAGACTTCACTTCAAAGAATATGACAGCAGTGCAGAGTTGAAAACTAAATGGGCCCAATTCACTGAAAGTGGCCATTGAGGTTGGCAATGCATTTGGAGAAGCCCGACAAAGGTAATGTCACATTTTACTTGTTACTGAAATTAGAAATGGTCCAATTTTTACTATGACTATCATTTCGAGAAATTATGTGGTGCAATTTAGTTTCAATGAGTTGAACTTTTC
Organism: Sardina pilchardus; assembly: GCF_963854185.1. Classification (NCBI taxonomy): domain Eukaryota; kingdom Metazoa; phylum Chordata; class Actinopteri; order Clupeiformes; family Clupeidae; genus Sardina; species Sardina pilchardus. The sequence continues at coordinate 22,851,337 of NC_085001.1, forward strand.
TAGATATTACTCTTCCCTTTTCTCCTTTTGTGGCGCTGAAACGTTTTCAATTACAGGGTTGGTGCTGAGAGAAAATAACAGCAGTTGGGAGAAAAAAACAAGAGATGGGCACCAAAGTTTATTGTTCTTTTTTTGCGCAGGAGCTGAATGGATTTTGAGTACTCCTCTCTCTTTCTGAAAAGTTGCCCTTCTCTTGGATTGTCTCCAAGTCATTGCACCAGTCACTTTAATGAATAGGCCAGCCGGAGACAACCTGTAATTATTTGTGCAGACTGTATTTTGAACAAGTTCGTTTATCCCGACGCTGACAACTCCAATCGTCAAGTGCCAGCGCGCGGAGATCGACGAGGTCCTGATTAATGGGGCGGGGGTTGCCTTCCAGGGTGATGCCTCGGCGAAGTGAAAACTTTCTCCATCACTGCCACCATCACGGCAGGGGGGTAAAGTTTCCGCAGTTCTCAGTCATTGTTTGAAACAGTCCATTGGCACCTATTTCAAATGAAGGATAAGTCCTCCATTAAATGCTCTTTCATGAATGATAACGTTTGACACTGCTCATTACCCCGGATTCATTTTTGTCGATCATTTCTTCTTTCTGTAGCTGTGTCTTTGACACACATCATTCATTATATTAAGATATTTTAATTGACCTACTTAACTGTAGATTAAAATTGATCGCTGCCCATAAAAAGGTATGCTCAGAAATAAAATATATGAAAGTCAACAAAAAGTTATTTGTTGTGGCTTTTACAATCTGATGAAGGCCCAGGCTGAAACATTATTGTTTAATAAAATAAAATAAAAAACACACATTAATATGGAGCCAGAGTGTGTGACACTTCTTTACCTTTTACCGGTGGCAAATACCTTGCCAATAGTCCTCGGTGTGCGTTGCACTTAACTTGAATATGTGTTGTGGCTTTGTCTTCATGTTGTGCTTTCATCTATATTTATACCTATACCATGAAATATCTTCCCCCGGCCCCAGGCACTTTGGCAGTGTGATATTCCTGCCATTGGGCCTACATGTTGCATTAATGGATCTTCCACCGTAATGTCTTCAAAGAGTGTTGTAGTGAATAAAAAAGTTGTGAAGAGTGAACTTCCTGCCTCTATCCCCTAAGCCTAGAGTGTAATTTGTGCCTCCTGCATTTGATTTCACCTTTCACATAATCATGAAGTACAATTTTCACAAACATAAACAATATACATTTCAGTCAAACTTATTGTTGGAAAGGTCTCGGAGAATGATTAGCTTGCAGCTACACAACCATTAAGTACAGTAAGCTCTGATGAGAAATATAAACAGATGACTTTGAAACCTTCTTTACATACACAATAAATGAGGCAAAACATAATTTAGGCATTTGCTCTGGCAGGTTAATTTAGGTTGGCTTCAGCATGGTTGACCTGGACAAGAGTGTGAATATGTTACTGCAGCTAATATTCCATGACTTTTTTTTTGGTTTAAGATAGGATTTAATTATGCAGTGATAGTGCATAATGCATTGCAGTCTTGTTTATGCATGACTTTCTTACCCTAGGGTTTTGTAATTTTGTGTTTCTTTGTTTCCTTTGTAGACAATTTGAATGTGATTTTTCTGGGCTCCTCACCCAGAGTCCTTTCTTCTCTACAGTCATTGGGGGAATTCAGGGGAGGTTTCATCATTATTGACCTAGCCAACACGTTTAATTTGGATATCATCACAAGCAACTGCTTGCTGGGTGAAATGGAAATGAACAGCTCTTTTCCAAAATGCTATATAGGCTATATATATATTATTTTGTTTTCCAAGTAATTTCAGTGGACCTGTAATTGGGTTATTGTTAAGTCAAGTCAAGTCAAGTCAAGTTTATTTATATAGCACATTTCATACATAGAGATCATTCAATGTGCTTTACATAAACAAAAAACAAACAGGAATGTTGTTAATTGATTTATCTTTACCCAATCAAAACAACACAACTGCACTTTTACGGATATTACCTGAAATACACAATTAAATTACATGACGTATTAATGTTTTCAAAAATGTATCTATAGCACATTGGCATGTGTAACTGAATATGTAATATACACTCGTAAAATTCTACCCTCTATTTTTGCGCTGTGTGATGTTCATGATTATCAGATCATTACACAATGGTGCCTATATGGATCATAACTACTATGCGCAAGTTATTATGACTGGGGTCAAAGTTCAACATATTTTTCACTGAAATCTGTCTCTGCGCTCAAATGTCATATTGTGTGTGTGTGTGTGTGTGTGTGTGTGTGTGTGTGTGTGTGTGTGTGTGTGTGTGTGTGTGTGTGTGTGTTTGTGTGTGTGTCATAGCCTATTTCAAGATTTCAACAGTCAATAACATTAAAGTGCCCTGGTGTTGGCTCATTGACTTAGACTTCCAGCAGGGGCCTAACTAGCAGTGAAATTAAAATTAAATTGGTGTATTAACCTCTTACCAAACCTTTTCAAAAGTATAGCAATCTTGTAAACAAAGGTTTTAAATACAGTGCCTTCCTCATTCCAAAGAAATACATGTCCAAGCCGGATTAGCAATTGCATCTGCATGCCTGTGTTTTAGGGACATTGGCTTCAATGGCCTCTTAGCCAGCCGGACCTGCAGAGCAAATCTCAAATTTGCTTATAGGTCATGTGGGTAGTCCTAGCCCAGTTGTTTTGTGTTTTTATTAAGTTTAATATTATCTAACTCACAGGGTTTCATCGAAATCTAGAAAAGAGATGGTATCAACATGATTGATAGGTCCAAAGTTATCCCCACTGAACTCATCAATCCATCACACTGTATTAGCTGTCCCTGTGCTCTATTCCCAGATAGGATATTGACAGATAGGAATCAATAGCTGTCAAGGTTTCCATGATGTTTTGAAACCACAGCTCATAAAAGGAGCATGATATTCCCAGGTCTACCAATAATAACACTGACACTGGTAGGCCAAACACTAGTAGCAGTGTGCAGAATGAAGCAATTAATGCATTGCCTCATTAGGTTCCAGTCTATAACACTGTTTAGTATGGGGAAGGCAATACAGAATATAAGTAGAATGTTTGAAACATGAACCAAAAACCGGTTTCTCACACAGTAGCTCATACAAATGTATGCCATATGTGTTGCAAACTGCTGTTCTTTAGTTCTTTTTAGTGTTGATGAACTTTTGACAGCAATTAGTGTTACATATACCCTAAAATGACTAGATGGTATTTCATGGCCAGTACAGAGGTCTAGGGACAACTCAAAATGACATTGAAGAGCCAAAAACAATGAAGCGATTCTTCCCATTATAAAACCTTCCTCCAACTTCACTTCACCAACTAATTGCAATAACAATGGTGTTTAAAACAAAACTATTTCTCATTAATTAGTATTTTGTGTTTAATTTAATGTGCATGCGATGTGGATACAAGAGGAAAACTGACCCCCAGACTGAATATAGAGGAATCGTGTAAATGTACTGTAATAGATGATAAATAATTTAAATGAGATAAAGAGCCAAAGAAAAGCCAAAGAAAACTCGGTACAGTCAGCAACTTTTTGGAGGTCTCCACTGGAGGCCTGAACTTTTGGCTGAAATTGGTGCAATTCTTCAAGGAGAAATTACCTTTGGACTGATGAGAGGAAACGTTGGCCTCACATCAGTTCTATGCTCACAGATGAAAACAACGAAGGTGTCCAAGAAAAGAACACCAAACCTCTTTTGAAAAATGGAGGAGGCTCTATGTTTTGCCGCTGCTTTGCCACATCTGTGCAAGGCATGTAAAAGACATCTCATGACTCTTAAAGGCATCCTGGTGTGAAACATGCAGTCGTGTTTCAAAGTGGGTTTTGAAAATGCCAGTTAACTTTTTACCGTTGTCATTTAAAGAGAAACTGTGCCAGATTTGTTTGCTTACTTTGCCTTAACCAATCAGAGAAATCTGCAAGCATAAAACGAGCTAAAATGAAAAGCGAAAGCGAAACCGGCGATGAAATCGCCAATCCTTGCACAGTTTCCCTTTAAAAACAGCGTGGAGTGGACGAGCCCTCAGCCGCAGTCATAGCTCCTTCAACAAGATATGACCAAAAACACACATGGAAATCACAAGAGTGAGTGGACTATTCTGAAGAGGCCCTGTATGAGCCTTGACCTAAATCCTATTGAACCTGAGTTACGCATTCACAGCCTCCCCCTATAGGCCTCTCCCATAAGTGCTCCCATTTGAAGAGTGGGGGGAAAAAAACATAGCTCTGGCACAAATAAGAAATGCAGCAAGAAGCCTGCCAGGGATCAATCCATCACAAAAAGAAGCCCTGAGCATTGAGGACATATCCATCTCGTGTCACAGCCATTTGTAAAAGTGGCACGCTTTGCGCTGTAACAAGAGAGTCCATCGATCTCGGCACAGCCGAGCTGGCATTGTAGCGCTCTGGCCCCGGCAACGTTTTGTCATCTCTCAAGTCTCGCAAAGGGGTCTCACGCTCTTTAGTGACCGACATGCCCCTCAGTCCCCTCCCCGTTGTGGGAACACTCACCTCTGAAATGTAAAGCAGAGTGAAAGGGGGGAAAAAGGGAGGTCGGGGGAGAGGAAAAGGAAAAGAGAAGGGGTAAAAAAAGAGATTGGAGTCAATTTTTCACTGACGCAAGGGAGACGTCCACCTAGCAGAAGATAATGGAAACCGCCGTCTCCAAGGCCTTGTGAGAGTGCAAAGTGAGGCTTGCCACAGGGATCCAGAGTAGCGCATGCTAAGGGTAGCTAATCCATCAAGCCAAACCTGCCTCCAAGCTCTTCGGCGACCCTGAAATCTGTCTGTGGTTTTAGTTACAGGCTTCGTGCTTTGTTCAGTTGTTGAGTGGCTTTACCCTTCCAAAAAAAAAAAAAAAACAGGCTAATCCTTTGTGCGAGACTAATTGATGGCTCAATTTCAAAAAGTGTAATATTCAAATAAAAACCTTCAGTCCACAGTGTGCACATATAAATATTTCAGAAAATATGGCCTTACTGGGAGAAGGATGGAATGCATCAATTTTCTATGACATCCCTTCAGCAGGTCATACACAGCATTATACTTTTCATAGGCGCACTGGTACAGTTTCTGACTTACTGGCAAAGCAATCAAACACTGAACAGATAGTGCAAGGAAGCGGTGCTTGTGTGAAGTACAGGCGAGCCTGTGGCTCAGGTTAAAGTACGGGTCGCACGCTGGTGCCTTCTGGCAGCGGGGATGAATCCCCTTGTCCCGCGGCTGTCAATGCGGCTTAAAAACGCTCGCCTGCGAGTGATTCCGCCTGGCAGACACACAGTCAGCCAGACGGACAGACGGACGCGAGGGCTGAGGCGGAGCTGCAGAACAGTCCCGGCCTTATTAAAATTCTGCTGCTCCAGGTGTCCTAATCTACTGATAAGGCAGAGCTCATAATCCATCAAAAGAGATTGCGGGGCTAACAGTTTCGTTTACCATTGAGGAATCATCTCTGGGATTTTTTTTTTTCTCTTTTTTTCCGCCTATTTTTAAACTTTCTCTTTATAAACGTTGAGCTTTAAAGATTAAAGCAAGTCGGCCTGTCAGTGAAAAAAGATCCTGTTATCCTGTCATAGTTTTTTGAGATATGCAGTTCAGTAGCTTTGTGCTGTTGTGATTATCATTACTTTTAAAAGTTTCATAAATATTTGAATAGTTTGCCAAGTTGAGTTTATACACGTCTGTTGCTGCATTCCCTGATACATGTCTAATGACTTCTGCATTCATTTTTACTGATCTATTTTGTATTACTCACAGCAGTGCTCTGCTCAGTAGGCCTCTCAGGGTACAGTATATCTTCTCATGTTTGTGATGCAAAATTGAATGTGAAACTTAGAGAAAAATATTTACTTTCCCTGGTTGTTTATCATTATTATTTATTTATTTTCCAAGATGCGAGCCCAAATTATTCTTCAACCTGTGAAAATGCTATTTGCAGCGCTTCGCTGGACACACTGGTACAGGTCATCGGGTCATCTTCCCGCCCGCACCAGCGGAGGATTAGTCATTCAGCTCCAGCTGTATACCAGGTGAGTTTGATGGGTCTTTCAGTAGCTGTGCACGCCCAGGCACCATGCATCACCGATGGACCAGGGCCGATATTCACCAGCCAATTTCTCAGAGGCTACTCCTCAATACCCAGACAGGCCAAACCTTTCACTGGCAATCACGCATGAAAAAGCCAGCAGCGATCAACTGCACCACAGCATACTATACGCTATAATATCAGGCTCTTTTTATTGCTGTAAATTAAACCTCTTGAAGGTATTGGTGCAAGAAATGCAGTCTTATGAAAAGTGTGCACAGTTTATCCCTGCATAACCCACAGAGGACAAGAAAAGTTTCCAGGATATTTAATTTGGGGCTGAGCTGAACTCTTAGTCAAAATTTCATACGCAAGGAGCCGATCTCTATGGAACTAGCCACTGACCCTGGCAAAGGTCAGACTCAGACTAGGGTCTCATCCATTCTAGTATCTAGTTGCTACTGGAAAACTTTATCCTCAAGTATTTACTATACTTTCACTCACATGTTGATGTCATTTTATCCTGAAGATGAAATAGAGGTAAACACTTTGATATTAATTCTTGTTTGGAATGTATTAGTATCACCGAACACTGCAGTATTTTATCACTGTGACACAGGCTTCTCTCTCATTACCATGGAGCTAATGCATCTTCATCCGGCCACAACCGAAAAGTTTGCACCACACGTAGTTGGTGCGCTGTCAGCATATATGAGGCATCTGCTTTTACCATTTTTAATGTTCTCATGAATATTGGATGCCTGCGAACACGGCACCCATGAGAGAGTGACAACGATCATTGCGTTTAAGAGCACAACTCTGCCAGAGCACTTTGGTGAATGGTTAAGTGCTGACAGGTTTGGAGAGACAAACAGAACATCAGAAAAGTCCATTTTCTATTACAGTCTGATTTTCTTTGTGTGTGTTTGACAGCTGGCCATTTATGTGGCCTTTCTCCAAAACTCTAAGGTGATGTTGTCTTTTGTTAAAAATGTGTCGCTGCTAACAGTGGTTCGTTCAATTGTTATTTACGTTCCCATCTAAGCCCTAAAACAAATCACAGGCAATGCAGCCAAGAATTAACACAGAGAGAGGAGCAGAAATGTGTTATAGTGAGATCTGTCTGACGAAGTTCACATCTGTACTTAATTACTCTTACACGTATAACATTTATAATACAGTAATAACTGCATGGCCAGTGGCACTAGCTAGACCAGTAATCCCAAATATGATTTGATTGTTCTTTCAATCAATAGTTTGTGAAATGAAGTTCACTTTCTCTTTAAATCTACCATAGTTGACAACAGCTTTGAACAGCCAGTTCCCTTAAAGTTGTTCTGAGTAAGGGATAATGGACGACACAGCTTTCGGTTCACAGAAATAAATGCATGGTCGAGGCGGTAAAAAGGCATTTACACCTCAAGTGCATTCATTTCTGTGAACCGAATGCCATGAAGTCCATTATTCCGCTTATTTCACTGTTGCCACTTGCGTTGTTATAATTTTCTGCTATAATTTAAACTGTATAATCGCTAAAAATTGTTTGTGGAACTACATATTTCTGCCACATATCATCTCATTTCTCAACTTGCAGGATAAACGGCCCTTATTGGTTCTAAATGGATGGTTGTTGTGGCCAAAGACTAGTCGCTAGTTCCATCTCTCCTGTTGTCAAGTGGGCATATCCTAGGATTCTGATTAACCTTAGCTTTGAAACATCGCTATTTTACTTAGCCTATTGCCATCCAACCAGTTAAAAGACACATCCATTATAGGCTACAATGTTGTTCTGAATGTCAGCATTTTACAGCTTGGATGCAACATGACAGTTAATTTGAACTTCAAAATGATGAACGGCCAACAAATTGGACCTACTTAATAGGTGCGCAAATAGCATACGGTTAATACACATTCTAAAAAAAACAGGGCAATGGGAAATCCAACCAAGCAGTGGAATAGGCAATGTTACGCGGTTTCTAAGCTGAAACATTTTTTTTGTCACATACTGTACATGTACAGTAAACATCACCTCACATCCGCTAGCTGCCGGGGTCTCTCTTGACAGCCCAGGGTCCAAAAACAGCGACAAAAACAACTTGGTTCAGCCTGGACCATTGAATCATAACAAACTGTTCCAGCCAATCACCAATGAGAGGTGTGTTTAGGAGAGTGTGGAGAGTAGCCAGTGAGTTAGGGAGGGAGGTGGAGGGAGTAGTGAGCTAGCTTTGTTTGAACGTCAACAGAAGTGACTTTACACAGCATCGCGTAGAGCACCTTTAAATGAGAATTCTCACAGAGAACTCTGTTTCTCGAGGTCACCGTAGGCTATACTGTTGGCACAGAAAAATAACCAAAACAATCGGTTCTACCTTGCTAGAGTTGGAGCTAGATGCTTGTTCATGAGCCCCCATATTCGTGCCCCATAGTGTAGCACTGTAGCTGCCACTCTAGCTGTTGGCTGCAGCAACTCGAACTCGAAAGATTTCTATGAAAAATCACCAGAATTCTCCTCTAATAGTGATGGCCAGAGAGAGAAACAGTAATATCGAGGAAACAACATTTTACATTTTCTTTTCTTATTATAATGTCTAACCTCTACACAGAAATATGGAAACAATAACATCACATTCATAGTGTCTCTAATATTATCTTAAATAAATTATGTAGTAGACTGCATATTACCATGTTATTATAGATAGTAAATCACTGGAACTGCATTAGCCTGAAATTAGTGGCACACGTAATGTCCTCTGTTTTAAATGTGAGAGCTTATGAATGAGAGATTCTTTGGCATTATGTGGCCTTACCAAATAACCCTGTGGGGGCCTTACTTTGAATCTGATCGTACGTAAATGTTCTCAACAATATTCTATACATTTGGATTTGTCCATGGCGTATTTAATTCAAATGAAAATACATCTGCTATTTGTCTTGTGAAAGTAAGGACTGTCCACACTGTCACTGTCCCTGAGCAGTTTTCAATACAGCTCTGGCTAATAAGAATGAAAGAAAGGTCAACACACTATCATGAAAATGACACAGAGAATAATATTATTGCAGGTCGCTTTCAGAGCGATTTTTTTGGAATGATAGAAATGCTGACAGCCCATCAGAATTCATAGAATATTGGCATCACATTAATGACAATGGGAAAATTCCTGAGAGGCTTTACAGAAGCCTAATTACAGAAGTCTACCATAATCATCAGCAGTGTGGATGGACCTTTGCATTATGTAAGGTCTTGAATGTTAAGATATCATGATCAGATTGATTTGGTTACATTCATCCTCACAGATTCAACTCTGTCATCAGCCAATTCCCCTATACTAGTCAAAATGGCCAGATGAGACATACGTGTAGTTGGGGCACAACCTGACTTTTAGAAGCACTGAAACAAAGAACCATCTCCTTCAGAAGTGCACCAATTTGCATGGCCTCCCCCTGAATTAATTTGGTGCCCCCAGGGCTGAAACCAGCTATTTGTTTTCAGCAAGGATACCCTCGGTGTATTCTCATCTGGTGTGGAGCAACATGCTAAAATGTGTGAAGAGAAATGGCAGACATGCGAGACACGTCAGCTTCACTTAAACTCCAACACATCACTTCTACTTTAGTCTCTCTCTCTCTCTCTCTCTCTCTCTCTCTCTCTCTCTCTCTCTCTCTCTCTCTCTCTCTCTCTCTCTCTCTCTCTCTCTCTCTCTCTCTCTCGTCCCTTCTATGGCACACTGAAATGGCAAAGTGTGCTGTTGTATATTTTCATATTTGTTTTTGTGATAGCAAAGAGAACTGTTAAATTTCACACCACACTAAACAATATTATGCAGGACAATAAAAGGCAGAACACCCACAGAGGGACATCAAAGAGACCATGTGTTACAGTGAGGCTCTGCAGCCCCTCAAGAAACTTCTCATACCCATGGCTGCATGTAACCAATGACAATTTTAAATGACTGTGACCACATTAAAGCAACAAACACGCACATAAACAAAGTGCATTTTTTTTATTATTGTTATGACTCCTGTGTTGAGCAGATCACATTAATTTCCCAGTGAATGTCTTGCTTTCTTTTTTCATTAGTGTGTGTGAGACAAGGAGTGTGTTAGAATGAATTTCTCTTTCAGCATCAAAAATTGCAGCCAACAAACAAAATAAGTTCTCGTTCGGTTTGCCGACCCAAATTTAAGACTTCTAGATTTCTAAAAAATTACAAAATGGCTGCCTGTGTGTTTAGTCAGCACTCAGTCTTTCGTGATAAAGTAAACCTGTCACTATTTTGTGCAGTGATCCATCCATCCATCTATCCATCCATCCATCTTCTGGCTTGATCTAAGATGCCTGAAGATGAGGTCTAGTGGGTCCCCACTCTTTTTGGTCTACGCTCAGGCCTGTTTATGTGATGGGTATTATTTTTAGTAATAAACAAACCCTCCCTTCAACCCTTCACTTTGATATAAACTTTTAGTACTGCGCTGGCAAGATCTGAGCACCTGCTTCAGGGCTGCTTGAAGCTTTGTAATGTGTGTGTGTGTGTGTGTGTGTGTGTGTGTGTGTGTGTGTGCGCGCGCAATATTAGGATGCGGGAGATATTATTCCAGCCACATCTGAAACACTACCATCAGTGGGATTTATTATCAGCATTTCTAAATTGTGTGATCTGCACACTCTCACCCTGCTATGTTAGTTTGGTAGTGCCAACTTTAGCAGTTTCCTCTGCTCACAGCTTTGAAATATGACTTGTTCAACCTCTCTGCATTTTCAAAAATGTCTTACCCGAGGAAAAAGTGGATTTATTTTTACATTAACATAGAGGAATCGGGTACATTTGCGGCTATAGCTGTTGGTGTAAAATCTGTTTCCATTACGAAGTTATGGAGTTACTTTCACTTAAACAAAAAAAGTAGTTTCTCACCAAATGTTATTTCTCAGATCAGTTAGAGGAAGTAGATTTTGACAAGTTTGAATCAGATTGAGTGGCTATATTTCCTTGTGTTCTTGTTTCCTCAGAATAGTGTTCTACATAAGTCCAGGCTTGTGCTTACACATACCTTGAAGAATGCTTGTCGAGGCAATGATGAATTAGAGCGGTGTTGTTACTTCTTAGCCTTTGCCGACTTTCCTATCTTATCTCTTTGGAAGCCATTTGAAACGTGTAGGTTACTTATGCATTGAAATAAATCATCCCTTATCAATGCTCATAAAACAGCATGTGTTCTCACACCAACAAGATGCAAACCAATAGGGGTGCCCGTTCGCAAGGCGCTGGAAAGCAAACATTTCCTATTCACACACAGCTCGATGCTGAATGCATTAATGAATCCCAGGTCAGGAGATCTAAGTGTGACTCCACTCCGCAAATAGGCTAACATGCAAGAGCACGAGCTAGTGTGAGCAGAGTTCGTGTCTGATGGAGATACATTCTGTGCAAATCCTGAGCTGCCTCCTGCTCTTTAATCTTAATGGAGTGTGTGAAACACAGGTGCACCTGTGCCCCTGATGGTTGGTTTTACATGTGTATACTTCATTTCATGTCTGTTGCAATATTAGATATTCTGCCACCTTCTGTTATGTTTGGTGTATTACCAGTTCTACCCAGAATGCTGTTCTACCTCTACCTGCTCCCCCTTTTAATAAAGTAGCTGTCTGACCAGCATCAAACTTGAACATGGTGACCCCGAAATTTGAACATTGTGGCGTTATGCGGCAAATCCGAGGGAATAACTTCATGGAAACTTGTGTGTAGTGCTTCTCGGAGAGGTATGTATATGGACTGTTTATCGCATCTTCGAGCCAAATATTCAGCTAGATATCTCGGAGTGCTAGACCGACGAGTCAAGCATGGCACTACACTACAAACCTCAGACGCAAGTCGATTGGAACTCCAGAGATGCTTATAGTCAATATCGTTTGTGGCGCAAGGAAGTTGAGCGAATTATTAATGGCCCCCTCCACGAGGAATCTGAGGAAGTTAAGCTAAACCATGTATTCATATGGGCTGGTGCGCAGGTTGAACGGCTAGTTGAAGCCAAACAAGCCGAAGACCCTACGTGTAGTGTTGCCAAGGTAGACGAGCTGCTAGATTGCCTAGATGGAATTCTCACACACTCGACACACTTTCGCGAGGCAAGAGAGGACTTCTACAATGCAAAGCAGACAACTGGTGAGAACACCACTGCATTTTACAGTCGCATTCTTGAGCTGCACAAACAGGCTGAATTTCCTGTGGGCTCTGATTTCCTCATTGTGGATAAATTAATTCATGGCTGCACTAATGTCGTATGCAAACGAAAGCTAATGACCAAAGAAAAAACAGTCACTGTAAAAACGTGCTTGGACGTGTTACGACGATACGAATCTGTTGATGCTACAATGCAGCGTTTTACCGAAACACAGGTGCATGCAACATATTCTCACGATCCATCTCGCCGATCCCAGCAGCGGGGAGGCAAGCCAAAAACAAAGCAGCCAACCGATCCCCGTGCTGTCCATCGTGAGTTCAAGCCTGCAACAGGTGACTCAAACGGGGAATGCAGATGGTGTGGTGGACAAAGTCATGCTCGTGATAGATGTCCAGCTCAAGATGTGAGATGCAATTTTTGCAAAAAACCAGGTCACTTTGAAAAAGTGTGTAGACTTAAAAAATCTGTCAAAACCACTAATGCAGTTCAAATAGCAGACACTGACCTGAGTGCAGAGGAAGACGCATGTGATCACGCCTATGACATAAGCACTGTTCAACACACAAATGTCCATGCACGTGAGGTAATGGCTGATGTCACTTTTCACACCACTGGTGACCATTGTCTACAAGGAAAGGTAGATACCGGAGCAATGACGACATGCATGCCGATTTCACTCTTGCCTAAAGTGAACATCAAACAACAATCCCTACTCTGCGCCGACATTCGACTGCGTAGTGTTACTGGAGCGAGCATACCAGTGAGTGGCAAAATCAAAACAAAAGTCACATGTAATGGCATCACCCGCACTGTTGAAATTATCATTACAAATGCCGGTACTGAGCTTATACTCGGGCTCGAGTTTTGCAAACAATTCAAACTTGTCCAAATATCTGATGTGTGCATTCAGCGAAACATTAATGTTGAGGCTGTACATGTTACAGAAGAGTCTGATGTCGACTATGAGTCTCTCCAAAAGAAATGGCGACGTCACTTGCCCCTGGGAAAAGAGACAGGCGATCCCATGGAGGACTTGAAACGCATATTTCCTGACATGTTTGATGGTTCAGTCGGTCTGTTCGACGGCGAGGCAGAATTAAAGCTGACACCAGGTGCCACACCCGTACAACTCCCCCCTCGTGCAGTTCCAGTGAGTGTACTCCCCAGACTCAAGAATGAATTAGATCGCATGGAGGCAGAAGGGATCATACGCCCATGCCCAGAAACAACTAGCTGGGTTCACAACCTAGTAATCGTTGTCAAAAAGAGCGGTGATATCCGGGTGTGCCTTGACCCCAAGAATTTAAACAAATGCTTAGTGCGCAACATTCATTACACTGCCTCATGGGAAGATGCCAAAAACACTTTCAAAAATGGAAAATACTTCTCAACCCTGGATGCCAAAAGTGGCTACTGGACACAGATGCTGAGCCCAGAAAGTCAGCCATTGACCGGACAAATGGACAAAGCCCTGGCAGGTGTCCCAGGCACATTTCCCTGTGCAGATGATGTCAAAATTCAGGGATCGACGGAAGAGCGTCACGACATCCACCTCCTCGAGACAGTGAGCCGAGCCGAGGCTGCTGGGATCAAGTTCAATCCAGACAAGTGTCAGGTGAAAAAGAGACGAATTGAGTACTTCGGAAGAATCATTTCACCAGATGGCGTGGAACCTTGCCCCAAAAAGGTGAAGGCCATTCTACACCTGGGCGCTCCGGAAAACAAGCAGGAACTACAGAGCTTCCTGGGGTCAGTCAATTTTATGTCTAACTTCATCCCAAACCTGGCCCAGAAAACAGTCAGCATGCGTGGCCTCCTGAAAAAAGATGTTCGCTATACCTGGACTTCGGATATGCAAACTGAGTTCGAAAGTGTCAAAACGGGGATCTCACAAGCAATGAAGCTCACGCACTTTGATCCTGCCAAGCAGGTGGTTATTGAGACAGATGCATCCCTCAAAGGGCTTGGGGCCGTCCTTCTACAAAATGGACGCCCAGTGAAGTTCCTAAGCAAGTCACTTACCCCAACTGAGAGTGAGTATTCAAACATAGAAAGAGAACTCTTGGCGGTGCTTTTTGCATGCGAGAAGCTGCACGTGTATGTGTTTGGAAGACGCGTCAACATTCACACTGACCACAAGCCACTTGAATCCATTTTCAGAAAACCCATCAGTCTGGCTCCACCACGCCTGCAGAGAATGCTTCTGAGACTCCGCACCTACGATGTTCATGTCGAATACGTTGGTGCCAAACACGTCCCTCTCGCAGACACACTCTCTAGGCTGGTCAAACCTGGCTCGGACCCGACAATTCCAGGCTTGGATGTCAGCATCGCTCAGGTCCTCAAGATAAGGCATACGCGCCTGGCGAACTTGCAGGAGGAGACCAAGTGTGATCCTGTGCTCTCCACACTAGGCCAGCTGATCAGCAATGGGTGGCCTGAGAGTATGCAAGACCTTCCAGACACATTGCAGCATTACTGGTGCTTCCGAGACGAGCTCTCATGCACTGACGGCCTCATAATGAAAGGTAGTAGAGTAGTCGTCCCATCAAAAATGCAGGCAGACACACTACAACGCCTACATGATGGCCACCAAGGCTTATCTGCCATTCTCAAGCGAGCTCGACGTTCAGTCTACTGGCTAAATATGCAGAATGAAATCACTGATCTTGCCAATGGCTGCGAGGAGTGTCAAATACATGGTGCAAAGAAACCTCGCCCACCAGAGAGGCAGATATCCACAACCAGACCCATGGAGGTTCTGGGATGCGACCTAATGGACTTCCAAGGTCAGCCCATCCTGGTGTCCATAGATTACTTCTCTGGCTACATCTTCATAGACCCACTGCGAAACAGCACCACCAGTGTTGTAACTGCCCGCTTGAATGACAACTTCAGGCGTTTCGGCCTGGCAGAGAGGGTCATATCTGACAATGGCCCATGCTTTCGATCAGACCAGTTCCAGAAGTTTTGTGAGCTGTTTGAGATTCACCACACCACAACCAGCCCCTACCACCATCAAAGCAATGGCAGAGTCGAACGTGCAATCCGAACGGTGCGTAACATCCTCAAAAAGTGTAAGAATGACACTGAAATCACACTAGCCGTCCTGGCCTATCTTGACACCCCAATCAGTTCAGACCTACCATCACCTGCGGAGCTATTCCTCAACAGACGCATTAACACTCGGCTTGGCCAGCCACTGAACTCCACTCACCTCACTGAGGAACAGAAGCTCAGTCTCACAGACAAGAGATCAGCCCACCTCAAACCGCAGCGTACCCCTCAGATACGCTACGCGCCACAGCAGCCTATCTGGTACACCGAGGACTGCTCATCAGAGTGGAAAGCAGGTTACATAGACATCGCTGACATGCATCCAGACTCCTACTGGATCATCACACAAACAGGCAGTCGACTCCGGCGCAACCAACGCGACATCAAGGTTCGATATCCATTCAACCCACCATCAGCGGCACCCCATCACACGGAGCTCAACTTCCCCGACAGCGGCGACGACGCTCCACCTGTCTCCACCGACGGTGAGGTGACCAATCCGGTTGCCAACGAGTCCACTCCACATGCAGCAACACCTGTCGACTGTCCAGTCAACATCCCGGTCCCCTCGAAACCAGTGCCTCCAGAAAACCCATCACCAGCACTGAGGCGATCTGGTCGGGTGACCAAATCCACTAAAGACCCCAACTTTGTGTACTCTACGTACAAAGGCAGGTGCTGAGGACCTAGCCTACAGTAAGACATGTCCTGGGACCTCTGTCTTACAAATGTATGTTTGTCATGTTTGTCAAACTTAAAAAAAAAAAAAAAAAAAAAAAAAGAAGAAAGAAAAGAAAATGCTGTTGACAATCCAAGTGTTACTTGTTTTGCACTTGCACTCACCTTAGCTGTGGACTTTTAGTTATTCCCATGTAACTTCATTGAAGGTGGAACATTCATTTTTTTTTGTTGTAAGCTTAGCCTTTGCGTTGTTGACATATTGGCAGTGCTAAGGCACCACTTAAAAAGGGGCATGTTGCAATATTAGATATTCTGCCACCTTCTGTTATGTTTGGTGTATTACCAGTTCTACCCAGAATGCTGTTCTACCTCTACCTGCTCCCCCTTTTAATAAAGTAGCTGTCTGACCAGCATCAAACTTGAACAATGTCAACTTACACTGGCGTGGGACCATGCACTGCACTCATTAGTATGCTTAAGACCTAGGACCATCCAGGTCTTGTTGACTGAATTTTCCATTGGTCTATGTGTTTCTTTCAGTGTGTGTGTGTGTGTGTGTGTGTGTGTGTGTGTGTGTGTGTGTGTGTGTGTGTGTGTGTGTGTGTGTGTGTGTGTGTGTGTGTGTGTGTGTTTGTGTGTGTGTGTGAGTGTGTGTTTGTGTGTTTGTGTGTGTGTGTGTGTGTGTGTGAATTTGTATGTATGTGTGTGTGTGTGTGTGTGTGAGAGAGAGAGAGAGAGTGTGTGTGTGTGTGTGTGTGTGTCTGTGCGTGCGTGCACAACGCATGTTGTGTGTTTATTTGTATGTGCGCTTTGTGCAAATTTCTGCCTGCTTCCATGTTTGCGCTCCTTGTTTACTTGATGGGCATGCAGTTGGAACCTTGGGGGCAAATCCATCACGCGCCCAGACTCCCTGAACTCCGCCTTGCGTGCTGACCCAACCCCTCGGCCTTGTGGGTGAAATGCTACAAGAGGCTCGAATCGAGCTCATCCTCCACAGGCTCGCCTGAGTTTTCCCTAAGGCGCCGTCTATTTGAGGCGCAATTAATCGCCTTCCAGTTTTCCCGACACTCGCTCACCCATCAGCCACTGGGACTCCTAAACAGCGTGGTCGAGGTGCGGGAGGGTATTTTTTTTTCTCTTTCTTTCAAAAGAAAAAAAAAAGCCAAAATGAAAAAAAGGAGGGTTAAAAAAGGAGGTCTATCAAAACACTGCCATCGAGCTGGCATCTGGACTGATGTCAATGCAGGGGTCCCTACGGAGATACGAGCTGATTCTCTACAAACAGGAGCGAATGGCTAAACAAACACAGTGGCTCATCGGGCGGCACCGAGATCACAATCAAACACAATTTCATCAATGTCAGCGAGTGATTTATGGAAGGTTTGGGATGGAGAAGCTGCGGCAGGATTAATATCTCGGCGAACTGAACCATTGGGATGGAGGGTCGTGACAAATGACTGGCCATTAACCCTGGGCAAAGTGAAGCTACAGTACACAACCCATGACTACTGTTAAGCATTTTCCGTGAATGAACGAGAGTGTTGTAGAACTTCCAGGTTCCGTCTGAAACAAGCACCATACTAGACATAAGCCACTTAGACTTAGAGAACTTTCCAACTTTTCTTTCTTTTCTGAAGCATACAATAAGATTTGCAATGCTCGCTCAGACAGATGGCTGTGTGAAAATGCTAGTAAATCATGTAGCAGATAGCTGATTTGACAGTTATAAACACACTACAAAACAACTTGGACCGGCCAAAACACCAACGTACATTATGCAACAAAGGGAGATAAAACAAACTGTAACTACAGTATGTCAGGATAGTGCAAGGCAAGGCAGGCAGAGATGTACACTCTGTTTAGATATTTTTCCCCTAAATTGCCTAAATGCTGTGTGGAGATGAGAACATAAATCCTGCCATTCCAAGTTTATTGTAACCTTTATCATTCTACGAGGAAAGAAAGGAGGGAATGCATTTAAATTGCTTTTTGTTGTTCTGCGGTGCCTTGCTCCTGCTTTTTGCTTTTCTACCCAGAGAGTGGGGCCTCGCACTTCTGATGAGTCATCAACTAAAATCATCGTCCAGTTTAAAGCTGCATCAGCCAAATTAACTTTGTTTAATCAAAGGCATCAATGAAGTGGGGGTGGTCTGTCAGAGCCGAATTAAAATATGTTTCATTGCCGAAAGTTTTGCCAGTAAGAGCCTACTGCGGCATTGGCCAAACAAGAGAGCAAAACATTCCTGTTTAACTGATGGATATACTGTATCAGTAAAAACTTGCAAATGATACTGGAAAAGAAATATTTGGTTGTGTTTTTATCTGAGGAGCAGGAATGCTTTGGAAACAATGGATTAAAGGCCCACTCTGGCAAAAAAAAAAAAAAAAAAAAAACTTTTCAATCTTTTCAACATGTCCATTAAGACATATCACGAGTGATATAAATAGTAGCGTAAACATCATGGCTAGAACTAATGGCTTAGACTGGCAGTGCACTAGCTGATGTTTCAGAATAATGAGTCAGAATAGATAGAGTTGTATAGATAAATAACTTTTCTGAAGATTTTCTCATGGAAAAAATAACATCTTATGTGTGAATCTACCAGCATACAATGAATTTTCCTTAATCCCAAAATTTCCCTTGGGATGAATGAGGTATCTATCTACTGTATCTATCTATCTATCTATCTATCTATCTATCTATCTACCTAATACAGAGAAATGATCACTAATCTTTGCCAGGTTGGTAATGCCTAGTTTTGCATCAACCATCATCATCAAGACTCTATTAAGGACACAATCCCTGAATATCAGAGATAACACTCTTAGGTTAACAAAAAAAAAAAAAAAAAAGATATCAGAGAAATTTCAGATATTATCTCGTTATTTCAAGATACTAAATCGTTATTTTGAGATATTATCTCATTATTTAGATATTATCTTGTTATTTCGAGATGTTACAGTTATCTTGAAATAACGAGATATCATCTCGAAATAACGAGATAATATCTGAAAGTAAAAAAAAAAATTTACTAAGTGTGTTGTCTCGAAATAACAAGATAGTATGTTATCTCGAAATAACGAGATAATATCTGAAGAAGAAAAAATTGAAAGATTTTTTTTT
>NC_085001.1:22875418-23007918 GCF_963854185.1 Sardina pilchardus
ATATAACCAGCTATGTGCAGAAATGGGGCAAAAAGAGCACTCCCAGTATTCGTATCAATTTGGGTCAATATTACAGCAGTTTTCATCAGACTCCTTTGGTTCACGCTTGGTGCAGAGACCACCCCAGGTTCAGTTTTTTTTCCCCCTTTTCTTAAACACACATTCCCCACTTCTCAGTGCACTTGAAGCGAGTGTCGTCAGTGTAGATTACACACACCAGAGCACGCTTCCCATGGCAAAGGCAAACATCTTGTTTCTCTGAGTTATCAGTCCAGAGTTCCATCTTGTGATTCTGATGCAGGCCACAGAGTATACAATACTCTGTATTCCATTATATATTTATCAGATATAGGTCATAAATTCTTAGTGTCCCTTCCAAAATTTGGGTTCGGTATGGTTTTGAGAAAATAGCGGTAATGGATCAGAGAAGGTGTGTTAGTCATCGAGGATAAACTGTGATGGGACATGCAAACATACACTGGCAGTGTGGCAGAGTGCAATAAATTCTAGACTGGCACCAAAACATGAAGACCAAAAAACTTGGCTGGCAACTGCACAGAGGAATAGTGCACACTGACACAGTGCTACGGTGGTGAAGGCGTCTGGTCAAGGTCAGAAGGACGTTGTCTGAGTCATTACTCGTGGATGGGAGTCTTGGCACATGCCACTCCGGCGTCTGGTGCTACAGACCCGCTCAGTGGGAAGGCGAAGAGAAGGCAAGGCGAAGCGGTGACCCACAGGTGGATGTCGAGGGGTCACCCCTTCAGTCTGTCAGTGGTTATCTATGCTCATGAAGGACTTAATAATATGCACCACAATGACTTTCTTACAGTGAAAGTAATGCATTGCTTCGCTGCTTCAAGACACAATTGTATATCTTTACAGAAGTGAGAGATGTTGATAAATTGTGTACTGTAGCTGTGAATCACTCCAAACATTTTCTGCCGCATGCAGGGTCATTAAACTTGTATGACTCATAACCAGATCATTTAACACCTGTCTTGACATGTGATCTCACTGATCAAAGCTTGCAGACCTGAACTTGCTGTGCCTGCCTAGAACACACAGTCCTGTTTGTACAAGAGCTGAAACACATCATTGGATGTACCAGGTCACCCTGACATGACAGCAGCCCTGACCACAACAGCAGTCACCTCTTGCGTGAATGTGTGTGTCTTTGTGTGTGTGTGT
Organism: Sardina pilchardus; assembly: GCF_963854185.1. Classification (NCBI taxonomy): domain Eukaryota; kingdom Metazoa; phylum Chordata; class Actinopteri; order Clupeiformes; family Clupeidae; genus Sardina; species Sardina pilchardus. Next base: position 22,876,610 of record NC_085001.1, read on the forward strand.
GTGTGTGTGTGTGTGTGTGTGTGTGTGTGTGTTTGTTTTTGTATTTGCCCTTATGTATGTTTATGTGTGTGTGTGTGTGTGTGTGTGTGTGTGTGTGTGTGTGTGTGCGTGTGCGTGTGCGTGTGCGTGTGTGTGTGTTTTCTTTAACTGACCTCCGTTCACCTCGTGGATTACAGGAAATTATGACTTCTGGATCCTTTTACTTTTCATTTGTTTAATTGGAGTCATTTTCAACTGCAAGGGATGCAGTAAATCAGATCAGGCTCAGCGCTGTGGAAAAGCACACCCTCCCTTGAGCTTAATAACATTATAGGGCATGAAACCTGATGAATTGGTTGCAACACTGAACACTCAGCAAGGCAAAACCCAGAAAACCAATTAGCATAAATTTGTAATTCTACAAACTGCAACAAGCTCAAGCATACAGAGTATTTCAAAAATAGACTCAAAGAAAGGTGAAAAAGGGAAAAAAGTGATGATATAAGTGGCATATATTCTGTATATATTATGTGCTAATAGATTATATGTAGTCTAGATGATTATATATTATGCATGCCACTTTCATCAAATGTTTCATGACCCTTTATGTGCTGGATATGACCCATTAGGACCCACATTAACTGAAAAGAACATGTGAGAGCTTTATTTTGTTCACGTCTAAAGTGTAATGTAGTTTTACTTATTCATATGTGCTTTGTTCATGTCTAAAGTGTAATGGAGATTTTTACTTATTCATATGTGCCTCAAGATTCATACATGGGACTCTGTTTTAGTGATCGGAAATGCCTGGTCAGAGACACAAGTTTAAGGTGTGTCCAGTCCACATTCGCTAGTTAAACGGTATGCTTTTGTGATCAGAAGCCAAACACATTGTTCATCGTTAATCTTAATCAGTCATGGGTGAGTTTTGGGTGTAACATCCAATAAGAGTGACATCTACAGTATCATTCCCTTTAATATCAAGCAGCACAACGTCAAACAGTGCAACTCTAGTTTGACAGCGCATTTGATGGAACCTGCTAGCACACAAGGCCGTTTATGCAAGACAAGGATTCTACTAAACTTTGCTTTACTAAAGCCTGTATGGCTAGCAAAGTACAGCCTACATGCATCTGCACTCACCTATTATTTGAACTCATAGACAAAGTAAAACTAACTTCACTATGGTCTCAAAGGCAACGACAAAACAGTTATTAGAGTGCATGAAAATGCACTCTACTGTTATCCGATATCTTCTGATTATTTTTCTTCTAACGAATTTGTGCGTCTAATTTAGCCTCAACCGTTTAACGTAGAAACTTCATTCAAACTGTGTTGCGTAGATCTTACTTATGTGTCTTCAGCTATGTATTTTTCAACTTTGTAACTTTACACTTTTTGAACTATGAATTGAAAACTATTACAAATTTCTCCATAGACTTAACATTGCGCCGCCATGTTGGATACCAACAACCAGCTACTTCACGGGCATGGTACGCTAGTCCTTGGCTAACTAGCATAGCTACAGATGGTACGGGTTGAGAATGCTCCTTTCTTTCCCGCACATCGGGACTCCCGAAGCATCGGGACTTTAATTAAAACTGCAACCGCAAGGGGGCAACATAAGACCGCCTTAATAAAATGAAGGTTCGGCTCATACCGGAAAACACGGAAAAACCCGAAGACACCGCGCTGGTGACAAGCGGAGAAAAGAGACATCACGCTCGGCATGTCAGATTGCAGTTTCAGAGTTTTCGAATGTTTTACAGCGTACCTCACAGCTGGCTCTCTCACTCGACGTAGCCTATAACTCAGTCAGTCCAGCAGAGATGCCAGAGCAACGTTTTGGTCAATGGAGAGGGAGAGAAATGCTCCGCATATCCGTCTCATTTAATCATTAAAATGAAGGTGATGACTGGCGAAATTATAATCAAACGACGTTTCAATAAACCATTGTTGAAATTAATGAAAATGGTTTTAGAAGCCTTCAATTCAACCTGAAAGACTCGATATAGGCAACCTTAGATTAATTCATTAATTCATTACGGTTACAAGACCGCATTTCCGTGAATAGGCTATTATTGTCAAGGTGAAGACGAAAGAGATGGACAAGATGGACATTTAGGCTACATTTATGCTAGGAATACTTAGAAATGTGTAGGCCTATAGGCTATTTTAAAACGGAGGCATGTTCATTTTAACCGGCGACGCTGGGTAGCTTACCCAGCACTTTATGACAGATTTTGTCCCCACCACTTTTGACAACTGAAAATAAAATGTATTTAACAGAAATATCTTTAATAGGCCTACATGCCTATCATGTCACTTTACTTATAACCGTAGGCTACATGCATGGAGAAGATCGCGCATTTTGTAACATTGTAACAATGGATGGTCAGATATGCGATAGGGCAGTGAGGGTGATTCATTGTAACCATCGACTAGTAGGCCTAGCTCCGCAAAAGAAGTTTCTAGCAACTTAGAATATATGGATCTCGTTATGCATGTTCATGTTGATTCAGAGATAGACATAGACTACCGTGAGCTACTGTGCGTCAATATAATAGCATTTTATCATGTGGTGAATTAATGACTAACGTCAGTTTAACATGTCAGAACTTTTGATCGGCGTTTCAAGTGCATGCCGCGAATAAATGAACTCGACTGACTGAATCCTTTATATTTCTTGGCTAAGTGCGAAGAGATTGACACTCGAACTGTGGCGTAACTGGTTGAGGCATCTTAATCATACGTCAGCGACCGGGGTTCAAAACCTACTCTACGAACCTCCGGAACCCATTAAGACAAGAGGCATTATTTTATTAAAAAGTTTTGCGATTTTTTTATGATTGCGATGTCTGCTGAAAAGAAAAGTTAATATGTGAATTCGTGGTTCAGCGCACACACACACACACATTTTCACATTTACATAATAGGGCTCGGGCACACGCCTTGCATTCTAGGAATATCGCCGCCATTTGGTAGCGCACTGAACGTAATATCCATTCATTCAGATGCACAAGACAAGAAGCAGAAATATAGCAGCGATTTATTCTTTTCCTCTTGCGATCGTGGGTTGCACTGTTACACCCCACTACACAGCAACATACTACCAAGAAGGCAAAAACTAAGTAACAGGAACACACTAAAAGGCGGGAGTAAATCCATAGTAATCCATAGTAAACTAAGGAGTGAAGCTGCCAATGTGGCTGTGCCCGCGAAGTTTTGATGCATGATCCCGAGCCCTAGTGTCAGGAAGTGTCTGTCGAGAGAGAGGGGGGAGGGAGGCAATCGTCCTCAATGCCGCATATAGGTAGGCTATAATGTCTAGTGAACTGGTTAGACAAGTGTGGGGGAGGGGGAATGATCGCACAAGACAATTGCTCTTCATGAAATGGGTAGTCTCACAGACGTTTGTCGATGTTTAAACGTAGCCACTTGCGAAATCGGACGTGGCACATAGAATTATTAGGCTACTGGATTTAATATAGCATAGACTTTGTTCATCCTATATTAGCCTATATTAAAATGTAATGTGCTGCGGGGAAGCATTGGGGAAGTCAGTTTAAGTTGTCCTGTAACAATTTGCCTCTTATTATAATCAAGAGTATGCAGCCACTACGCACATAATAGTCTAGGTTACGGGCGGATGCGAGCAACCCCATGCAAAAGAAGGCCTTAAGTTAACGGACTGAAGGCCTGTTTACATGTCAAACATGCATTAAATCTAAGAAACGAAAAACACAAATATCATGTATTGTGTCGTAAACAGTTAATGACTTCGTGGCCACTATGCGCAACTGCATCGCGTAGTGAGCTGAAGGATAGGAGGACCGACACTTATTAACACAAAGCTTTGTAAAGCACTAACAACCACCCCTCAAAGTTCATTGTCCATAAGTCCAAACAATAAGTATAAAAATCCGACCATCCAAAACGATAACGAGATCTCCCAGTAGCCTAGTCCTTCCAACAATCTCAGCTTTTGCGTTTGTTAGATAAAAGGCATTCTGTCCTGCTGTATTCCAATGAGAAAAAATCATCCTCAAGGTAGGCTAAGGGTCACGGTAATGCAGCATGCAGGAATCTATATACACACAAAACGAATGAATGGGTTATATCGGCCAAAACGAACGAATGGGTTGGGAGAGTCGTCTGGCTGTGTCAGCAGACTGCAGTCGGTGTCGAGGGGTTAAATAGCGCACGTACTTGAATTTTAATCTGAAGAATACCACGCGAAAATAAAATCAAATAAAAAAAAAGGATTTCAAGTGTGCGAACCTTTTTCCATTTTTTATGATTTAGCCTACTCTTGTTCTGCACCTTGACCGGGGATGTGCACAAACTTTTTTACTACCCTTGAATTTTAAACCAACTCTTCTCTAGCCTATATCCTATAGCCGTACTTTAATAATCAGATGTTATGCTCATTTTTGTAGGCTACACCTCACCGGCAAGCACGCACGCAAATGCTGCTTTTGCACATCTACAATATTGGCCAGGCTATATAGAATAGGCTTTTAGGACTGTATTTTGCCTTCGTGCAACTTTAGTTGTGCTCAATCTAAATTATTGTCAGTAAGGATAGGTCATATTACCAAATGGCGAACCTCGAAAATTATTTAGGATATAGAGCCGTGTCCATTACGCATGCAGTTATTTTTTAGGCTATTGTTTAATTTGAGTGTTTTTGTCTACCATGGCAAACATAGTTGAAACGTTCGCTCTAAACTTATGTATTTCCAATCGGCTTTCACAAAACCGATGAGGTCCAGATCTCAGTGGCCTCATAGCTGCCTACAGCCATGCATAGTAAGCCTAATGATAGCCTTATAGTTATGACATTAATAGCCCATTAATGACCTCATGTCGAAATGGCACGTTGTTTGAAAAAAAAAAGTTAAATAGGCCTAGGCCTACCGCCAAGTGGGGATATGTCGGAATGAACAGCGGATACCATCTGGGTTGTAAAACATTACTGTATTCGTTGATCTTATCGATGCAGTCCTTGCGGCCACTTCTCCCCATCGTAGGAAACTTTCTGCTTAGTGTTGACAACACAAAGGCCTTCACGTTGTGTGGCAGTGCTTGCTTGCCCTTCGATCCATCCCAGTTGGTGGTTTTGCACCTGTCCCTGAGTTAAAGTCTATATGAGTAAGCGCTTATGCTCTAACCGCATAATAAAAGAAGCACCTGCAGCAGTGCTTATGGCAAGGCTATTAACACCTGTCACTGAGCTATGGACAAGCAGTTATGCTCGAAAATTATCATAATAACAGACACACCTAATTGTATGGCTCTATGTTTAAACACATCAAATTAGCAAGCATTTCCGCAGCAACGTTTGCTTTCTTTTTCTGTCGGTCCGCGGTTGCTTGGTCAATTGCGCAGCAAATTATCAGATCACCGGACCTAATTTCACTCCATGTCTCGCGGACCAGCAGCAGTCTCCACGTTTCGCGGCCCATAGTTTGAGAAACGCTGCATTAAAGTGTCATTAGGTTGTAGGCTATATGTTTAGTGATTTCTTTGTGTGTTTTTCATTGTAGTGTGTGTGCATTGAGTAGCCTAGTTCCTTAAAATACGGAACAAAGAGCGTCCGGTATCTGTTCAATACGGAAGAAGACTGACTATTACTTATATATTTCTCATAACGAAACGCGAAGAAAAAATACGATGACTGACCATCTCGTTTCTCCGCGTTTCCCCCAATACCATGGCGACAAAGAGAAATAAATATGATTTGACATTTAAGCTGATTGCTGACAAATTTGCCACACAATTCGGGAGAAGCAGCGGACAGGAGCGCCACCACAAGCAAGCACTTCTAGCCCAAATTAACATGGCAACGTTGCCTATGACTAAAGTGTCTAAGTAGGCTAGTCCTACTAATATTACATTTGATTGGTAGCATGTTTGTAGCGCGCCAGTTTACCCATCCCCTACATCAAAACAGCTTAGAATCAATCAAAGAATCAGCTGTGTCGGCGTTAGGCTGTAGGCGATTTTCTATAACCATTTTCATTCATTTCAACAATGGTTCATTGAAACGTCGTTTGAATAATTTCGCCAGTCATCACCTTCATTGTAATGATTAAATGAGATTAAGGAGTCGACTATTGACGGATATGCGGTCTTCATCATTTTGAAATGCGGGATGAAACTTTCTGCCACCTGGTGGTTGTTTGGGTACATTGCCTTAGCCTCGAAACAAATCGGCTTGACGGCCTGCGGGATCTCTTCGGGAGTCCCGCGGGAGAAGGTGCATTCTCAACCCGTACCCACTGTATGACTAGCATTAGCTGCGCAGCCTCATAGTGAGTGAGTCTGAGGCTAACCAAAGCCCATTTGACACAACAGGCTCGTTTATAAGGGTTAATTCCGAAAGACTGAAACCTGAGTTCTGAGCTATAATTTAGCACACATAACCAATTCATTGCAGGACTCTGGGAGCCAATCAGATTGCAGGATTCCAACAGCCAATCAGATTGCAGGATTCTGGAAGGCCAATCAAATTGCAGGATTCCAACAGCCAATCAGCTTGCAGGATTCTGGGAGCCAATCAGATCGCAGGATTCTGAGAGCCAATCAGATTGCAGGATTCTGGGGGCCAATCAGATTGCAGGATTCCAACAGCCAATCAGATTGCAGGATTCTGGGAGCCAATCAGATTGCAGTATTCCAACAGCCAATCAGATTGCAGTATTCTGGGAGCCAATCAGCTTGCAGGATTCCAACGGCCAATCAGATTGCAGGATTCCAACAGCCAATCAGATTGCAGGATTCTGGGAGCCAATCAGATTGCAGGATTCCAACAGCCAATCAGATTGCAGGATTCTGGGAGCCAATCAGATTGCAGGATTCCAACAGCCAATCAGATTGCAGGATTCTGGGAGCCAATCAAATCGCAGGATTCTGGGAGCCAATCAGATTGCAGGGTTCCAACAGCCAATCAGATTGCAGGATTCTGGGAGCCAATCAAATCGCAGGATTCTGGGGGCCAATTAGATTGCAGGATTCCAACAGCCAATCAGATTGCAGGATTCTGGGAGCCAATCAAATCGCAGGATTCTGGGGGCCAATTAGATTGCAGGATTCCAACAGCCAATCAGATTGCAGGATTCTGGGAGCCAATCAAATCGCAGGATTCCAACAGCCAATCAGATTGCAGGATTCCAACAGTCAATCAGATTGCAGGAATCTGGGAGCCAATCAGATTGCAGTATTCTGGGGGCCAATCAAATTGCAGGATTCTGAGAGCCAATCAAATTGCAGGATTCTGGGGGCCAATCAGATTGCAGGATTCCAACAGCCAATCAAATTGCAGGATTCCAGGAGCCAATCAGATTGCAGGATTTCAACAGCCAATCAGATTGCAGGATTCTGGGAGCCAATCAGATTGCAGGATTCCAACAGCCAATCAGATTGCAGGATTCTGGGGGCCAATCAGATTGCAGTATTCTGGGAGCCAATCAGATTGCAGGATTCCAACAGCCAATCAGATTGCAGGATTCCAACAGCCAATCAGATTACAGGATTCTGGGAGCCAATCAAATCGCAGGATTCCAACAGCCAATCAGATTGCAGGATTCCAACAGCCAATCAGATTGTAGGATTCTGGGAGCCAATCAAATTGCAGGATTCCAACAGCCAATCAGATTGCAGGATTCTGGGAGCCAATCAGATTGCAGGATTCCAGGAGCCAATCAGATTGCAGGATTCCAACAGCCAATCAGATTACAGGATTCTGGGAGCCAATAAAATCGCAGGATTCCAACAGCCAATCAGATTGCAGGATTCCAACAGCCAATCAGATTACAGGATTCTGGGAGCCAATCAAATCGCAGGATTCCAACAGCCAATCAGATTGCAGGATTCCAACAGACAATCAGATTGCAAGAATCTGGGAGCCAATCAGATTGCAGGATTCCAACAGCCAATCAGATTGCAGGATTCTGGGAGCCAATCAGATTGCAGAGTTCCAACAGCCAATCAGATTGCAGGATTCTGGGAGCCAATCAAATTGCAGGATTCCAACAGCCAATCAGATTGCAGGATTCTGGGGGCCAATCAAATCGAAGGATTTTGAGAGCCAATCAGATTGCAGGATTCCGGGGGCCAATCAGATTGCAGTATTCTGGGGGCCAATCAGATTACAGGGTTCCAACAGCCAATCAGATTGCAGGATTCTGGGAGCCAATCAGATTGCAGGATTCCAACAGCCAATCAGATTGCAGGATTCTGGGGGCCAATCAGATTGCAGGATTCTGGGAGCCAATCAGATTGCAGGATTCCAACAGCCAATCAGATTGCAGGATTCCAACAGCCAATCAGATTGCAGGATTCTGGGAGCCAATCAGATTGCAGGATTCCGGGAGCCAATCAGATTGCAGGATTCCAACAGCCAATCAGATTGCAGGATTCTGGGAGCCAATCAAATCGTAGGATTCCAACAGCCAATCAGATTGCAGGATTCCAACAGCCAATCAGATTTCAGGAATCTGGGAGCCAATCAGATTGCAGGATTCCAACAGCCAATCAGATTGCAGGATTCCAACAGCCAATCAAATTGCAGGATTCCAGGAGCCAATCAGATTGCAGGATTCTGGGAGCCAATCAAATCGCAGGATTCCAACAGCCAATCAGATTGCAGGATTCCAACAGCCAATCAGATTGCAGGAATCTGGGAGCCAATCAGATTGCAGGATTCCAACAGCCAATCAGATTGCAGGATTCTGGGAGTCAATCAGATTGCACGATTCCAACAGCCAATCAGATTGCAGGATTCTGGGAGCCAATCAAATCGCAGGATTCCAACAGCCAATCAGATTGCAGGATTCCAACAGCCAATCAGATTTTAGGATTCTGGGAGCCAATCAAATTGCAGGATTCCAACAGCCAATCAGATTGCAGGATTCTGGGAGCCAATCAGATTGCAGGATTCCAGGAGCCAATCAGATTGCAGGATTCCAACAGCCAATCAGATTACAGGATTCTGGGAGCCAATCAAATCGCAGGATTCCAACAGCCAATCAGATTGCAGGATTCCAACAGCCAATCAGATTACAGGATTCTGGGAGCCAATCAAATCGCAGGATTCCAGCAGCCAATCAGATTGCAGGATTCCAACAGCCAATCAGATTGCAGGATTCTGGGAGCCAATCAGATTGCAGAATTCCAACAGCCAATCAGATTGCAGGATTCTGGGAGCCAATCAAATTGCAGGATTCCAACAGCCAATCAGATTGCAGGATTCTGGGGGCCAATCAAATCGAAGGATTTTGAGAGCCAATCAGATTGCAGGATTCCGGGGGCCAATCAGATTGCAGTATTCTGGGGGCCAATCAGATTACAGGGTTCCAACAGCCAATCAGATTGCAGGATTCTGGGAGCCAATCAGATTGCAGGATTCCAACAGCCAATCAGATTGCAGGATTCTGGGGGCCAATCAGTTTGCAGGATTCTGGGAGCCAATCAGATTGCAGGATTCCAACAGCCAATCAGATTGCAGGATTCTGGGAGCCAATCAGATTGCAGGGTTCCAACAGCCAATCAGATTGCAGGATTCTGGGAGCCAATCAAATCGTAGGATTCCAACAGCCAATTAGATTGCAGGATTCCAACAGCAAATCAGATTGCAGGATTCTGGGAGCCAATCAGATTGCAGGATTCCGGGAGCCAATCAGATTGCAGGATTCCAACAGCCAATCAGATTGCAGGATTCTGGGAGCCAATCAAATCGTAGGATTCCAACAGCCAATCAGATTGCAGGATTCCAACAGCCAATCAGATTGCAGGAATCTGGGAGCCAATGAGATTGCAGGATTCCAACAGCCAATCAGATTGCAGGATTCCAACAGCCAATCAAATTGCAGGATTCCAGGAGCCAATCAGATTGCAGGATTCTGGGAGCCAATCAAATCGCAGGATTCCAACAGCCAATCAGATTGCAGGATTCCAACAGCCAATCAGATTGCAGGAATCTGGGAGCCAATCAGATTGCAGGATTCCAACAGCCAATCAAATTGCAGGATTCCAGGAGCCAATCAGATTGCAGGATTCCAACAGCCAATCAAATTGCAGGATTCCAACAGCCAATCAGATTGCAGGATTCCATTGTTACATCATCACTTAAAAACCGAATTAAATAAAAACTATTAAAATTTCCCCATAGACTTAACATTGCGATTATGCCATCACAATGGCAATTAGAATCCTATGCTAGAACTCTCTCTCCCTCAGGCTTTAAGCATACAAGCTGGCTCTAATAAGACTACAGATCCTGTTCAACTGTTGCCTGTGCGTCCTAAGCAGAAATGTTTGCATTTTCATGCACTCGTAATTCCCTGGAATTACTTTCTCTAGTTTCCAAAGCTGTTGTATGGTGAGTCTAATTCACGAAACACTGATGGAGGAAGGTGTCTGCTTGATTACCCTAGTTATTTGCTCATGAAGGCTGCTCTGTCGGCCATTTTGTGTTTCGTTGCGTTGGTTCTTTGGTTGGGCGTTAAGGGAATTGGCAGAGCATACGGTACCATGACGGAAGGACATTGAATCTTTGGGTACGTCATGTGGCGTGTTTGTGACTGCATCAGTCAATTATGCATTGTCGTTATATACTTTGTCATGTTGTGTGGTGGTCTTGGTTATTGATTGGACAATGTGGGAATTCCCCTACCTAGCACAATGAATATAGCATATCTCCTGTGATGTCTGAAATTCACACAGGAGCTCATTCGATATGGTCGAGATTGAGGTGATACTGTATGTAGTTCACATTGACCGTAAAGAGGATTGTACAAACCTCTGCATTGTTTTCTGGGCCCAGTTTTGCATGATGGCGTTCATCTTGCTGCACTAATGCTGAAGCCCTTTGCTGTTTCTATTCCCCTTCACCTTTTCTATTGTCCTGTGCCCACTGCACAGAGTGGTGTTTCTTTCACTTTGAGTAAGTGTGAAATCTTGTTGCTAGCAAGCGGCTGTTGCCCTTTCTTGGATAAAAATGAAAGATTTTGTTTGACATGGCACTTCATCAAAGTTCTCCATTATCTGTGACGTTTATTGGATCTGTTCATGTACCAAGGGGATCTTTAACAGGAGGATGTGTGAAGCAGCATTTCCCAGTGGGTGAGTGTCTGTCTGGATCAGAGAGGACTTTTGGGCCAAAGGGATCTTCCAGAACCCAGAACTGGCATGGATTTTCTTTCATAAAACCTCTCCAAAATACAACCGAGTGAGGGCGAGATGTACACAGTTTGTGTTTGATTGATGTATACAGAACTTTCTGTTGCTCTCGCAATTACCACCACAGCACTACCAAGCAACCTCTCCCACCCCGACCCCCTACGTCTCCCACACCTTCTAGTGCTATGACTAGGTAGGGTTGGAACAAACCCTCACCTGCCACTGACAGCATGGATCCTGACAACCATTCCACAGCCTGGCAGAGCATATCGTCGGAAATGTTTGCCAGCGTCCAGGCCAGGAGAGTAACAGCTCCACTTGAGGCCCTCGATAATAGCCCTTTCCTTTCCCCATCCCGCTTGGCTCAATGTCTGGTCAGAAACACTCTCCTGCCTTTTTTAAAATGACTCTGTCTCTGACTCTGTTTTTAATCAGTTGAACAGCGTGCCACTGAGGTGCCTTTGTTTTCATGTTCAAAGGACCTGAAACGACCAAGCTAAATCCGTGCACCGTTTTTTTGGTATGCGTTTGTGCATGCTGGGGTGACACCTCTGTTTAAATAGCCTGTTATTCAACTTCTGATGTATGAATCTTGATGATGACAACTTGTTCATTTTCATTGTTTGTCGAACGTATCCTCACAGTTAATTTGACACTGCTCTTGCCTCAATGTAATTTTGGATCGACTCCAGCGGTTGTTGTTTCAGTGCACAATATGTAATAAGCTATGATGCTTGGAGACTATAGCAATGTCATTGTTGCCTGGCTTACTTATCATAAAGATAAACTGCACTTTTCACAGCTGACACGATGTGTGCATTTCACACTCCATCATGCTATATCTATTTGGTATACAGGTGCAATAAAACCATGTTTAAACGACAACAACAGAAGAAGAAGAAGCAAACAGATTATTGGAAACAGCTATGAGACATGCTGATATGACTTCATGCTGATGCTTGCTAGGCTGTTGGAAAATAATCATACAATCAAATAAGTACAGTGTCATGCCAAAAAGAATAAGCCATTCACCTGGTTGAATCTTACTCTCAGGGGATGCATCATGCAGGGAAACCAAGGTGACAATGAGGGAACTCTTCATGTGTTCCTACCACACATGAGCTCCATGTTTGAGTCTGGCCTGAGGTCATTTGCTGAACCCACTCCCGCATCTCCCTCCCACTCATATTCTGTCATCTCTTCACTAGCCTGTCAACTGAAGGCAACAAATGAGACAGGCTCTCTGATGACAGGCTGAGGCAGAGGAGGGCGTCTGGCACTGCTTTGTACACAACCAATGGCTGCCCTGGGAGGGCTGGTATTAAACAACACGTCTCGTTGGAACTGAGTAAACAATTGCATTTAAAATCTTCATCTAAAAGAGTGATGTGTCTGCTGCACTTACATACAGTAAGAGTGTAATGAGTAATGTAAAGAACAAAATTGAACTGAGAGTGTGAAGTTGTGAGCTGTGCAGTTAACTCCAAACAATTAGTTTGGAGTCATACTCACTGAGAGGTAGGGTAAGCCTCCCTGGAATCTGTGCAAATCACATTGTCTGACCTATGCTGATATCAAAAGGGTGAGTGAGGAGTTTGCATTCATGAACTATCAATTACATTTTTTACATTGTATGTGTGTTTCGAATCTTGAAAGCATATAGGTTCTTTTTTTTTTTCATTTGGAACGGAACTTGTTCAAGACAAGTATCTGTGCAAACAGACCTTCTCCAGGAATCTCACTACCACAGAGAACAAATGGTAGCCACAGCCTCATTATAAAGACTCAGGGACAGGTTTAGGACTGTATTATTCAGCAGGACTGATGTGTTTGTTTTGGAAATGAATGCACATATTTTATCCTCAGCTCAGCTGCCTGAATAATAAAGCTGGGAGTTGCTCCGTTTCTGCCTTTTTCACCTCAACCTCTAGCGTTCATGCCCCCCCTCCCCCTCCCCCTCCCCCGCCACCATCACTAATGATAAAGATCAAGATAATCGCAGCCCGAGAGTACTGAGGAGGATCACAAGTCCGGAGGTAAACAGTCTTTATCATAAGTTCTCCGCGTCCGAAACCCTCTGCTTTGACCTTCACTCGGTGGGCGAGGACCACTGCACAGCATGCCAGGCTGCCCAGTTAGTTCACACCAAACGCAGATATGAATATTTACGCCGAATGATAGATGAGCAGGCCCACTTGTGGAGAGCAGATATTCAACCTCGTCCACGAGGCACATTTTCATCTGTGTAGCAGTGTCTGTGTCATTAAGTATTCATGGCCTGTGTTGGCTCTTGTCTCATGTTTAAGTATACAGTAGGTGTTTGCCTTTTTTTCCCTGAACTGAGGTAGTGTTTGACCCAGTAATTCTGTTCTGTCATTACTGGTCGTGGGATGACAGATGGCCTTAAATGACAATGACAAAGTGAGAGAATGGAAACAGACCATGATAAATCTCTGTAAAAGAACTCTGCCAACTAGGTTGGCGATGCACTCTCTTCTGGTACCTGCATAAGCTCTATAATAAAACCCCAGGACATATTCTTCCTCCTTCAGCTCTCATACGGCATAAGTGCCTTCTCTAAAAAAAAAGAAAAAAATCCCAAATTCACAGACTTGTCTTAATTCCCATTAACTTTGAAGACGCTTTGTCACATTCATACACTCGCAAAGAAAAGTACTTTCGAGCATTAAGACGGAGAAGAAAACAGGCTTCAGCTCCATCTCTTGTTACCTTCCAGTAATCGCCAGAGCACAAATCAGCTGGGAGACTGTCTGCTGTGGCTTGGTGTAGGCGGGCGATAACAGAGATTGATAATAGGTTTCTCCTCGGGTCTGCAGGACTGATGTACGCTACAGAGGCCCGTGGGAAGAAGACACCCTGGATGCCGAGGCGCGACGGACAAAGTAATTGAGAGGAGATGTATTTATAAAGTGCCCTGCTCAGCAGCCTCTGATTCCAGTAAATCTACAGGGAGCTGGGGAACAAAAAAAAAGTGAGAGAGCAAGAGAGAGAGAGAGAGAGAGAGAGAGAGACAGAGCGAGGGAGTGAACAAAATAAATAAAGAAATAAATGTCAGCACCCCCAAGGACAGCCACTGGAGATGTTCTGGCCACTGCGCGGCAAGTAATGGTGGTGTTATTTTCTCCCACAACAAATAAAAGCCTCTTCCGTGAATGGTAAATTTTCTACCAGAAACATCTGTATGTCAGATGAAAAGAGATAGAAAACATCAACAGCAAAATAAAATGGAAAAAAAATTTTTTTCAATTCCACTTTAACAGGCTTAGACGTGGAATCTTACTTAAGGCTGTCATGCACATACCTAGTAAAAATGCATGGTGTGTGTGGGGGGGTGGGGGGTGGGGGGGCAAAAATGGTTCTATTACATGTTGCATGCTTCATAATACTGTACATGGCACCCCTAAATACTGTAGTTCTTTAAGCCATCTCGAACGGCACTAAGGGTTCTTTAAAGCTTGGTTCTATATAGCACCCCGAGAACCCTTTTTCATCTTTCATCAACTTCATTGCTAGACTCAAAGTCCATTCAAATGAATCAGAAATTCAGATTACAGACTATCTGTTGACACTGATATCTGTTGGTTAAGGTTAAGGTTAGGGCTTGGATTTGGTTAAGGTGGTGTTAAGCTAGCCTGGTAGTAAACCAGACCCTGGAATCTTTCAGATTAGGGTCTGGCCATGAATAATAAAAATGGCTTAACCAAATGTGCGTTTAGGCAATTAGGCTGAATGTTTAAGATTTAGCAATTATGTTTTTTTTTTCTTATGCCCATACTACAGTTTACACTAAATGTGTTTAATCTGAGACATGTTACATCAGCTATGGTCGACAGTTCCATAGTTCACGTTTGTTTTGTAGGGCTTTTGATTGTGGTTATTACACTCTTGTTAAGTACCTACCACAAAAAAAAAAACTGGGTAAAAAATATTTAAATCATTTTTTGAGAGTTTTGTTAGCTGGGGTCAAATTGACCCCAAGGATAACGAACGTCGGTAAGATTTGAGGACAACATGAGGGTTAATTGACTCACTCGCCTGTTGAACAGATGTACACATCCGGTACACAACATGTGTTCACAGTCATGCATATAAATAATATATTGTCCAGGGTTATTTATAATTGCCTGAGATATGTTTACAGGGTCATCACAGAGAGGGCAAAGGTCATCAATCACCGAGGAGATATACTGTAAATGTGTGATGCTGCAGATGAGGTGCATGCAATATTCTTATTAAACCGTTACACTGAGAGGGATGGGTGACAATGTGTTTGCTTAAAGCATACTGTGTTTTTCGAGCCTAAAAAATGTGGGTTTTAAAAAAAAAAAAATCAAAGACGCCTCTTTTAAGTTTACTGCTTTAAGAGATCAAACAGATATTGAAATGTAAATGAGACAGCTACGCTCCCACACAGTTTCAGATAGACACAGAGGCCGAGTCTCAAATGTAACGCTTTGAGGAAAATGCTTTTTACTCCAGCAGTTAAAAATACTTATTTGAGAGTGCAGGTCTCCTGAAATAAATATAAAATTCCGAACCAAACATCTTGTGTAAGTTGCAATGTGGGAAATCTGTCTGATGGGAGGGCTTAAAATATTCGTTTAGATATTATACTGGAAGACATTGCATATACACATATCCCTGAGCTCCAAACCATTAGGTGGCAGAAGGTTGAAAACTCAGTTCTTAAAATGGCTGTGCCTCCTTGTATCAGTGAACCCTTTTGTCATTTCAAAACACAGGACAATTTGATACATGCCAGCTTCTATAAAGGTGTTAGATATCTGTTTTATTCACTGTAAACTGTGAAATGATCCCAGGACACACCATATCGTCACATTATAAACCTCTTGTAATGACACTCTGTGCCCCGTGTAGACTTGCAGCAGCTGTGCATTCACTGGAAAGGAGGTTGTGGGCGTCTTTATTCCTATTCCTGGAGTGACAGTGGCCTCCTAATATTTACAAACTCACTCAATGTTTTGGGCCTAGGGCCACGAGCCTAGGGGGGTATTCCATCAACCTCGCTAAACAAGGCGGCGCTCAACAGAAATAGCCTGGCTTGAACTAGTGTAGACTTCCACTTGAAGCTAAAGCCGTTCCATTAACTCAAGTTAGCTGCATCTTGCCCTCGTTTATTCAAACGAGGCTAAAATCAGCTTCATGTCTGCTCGTGCACGAGGTAGAAAAGTAGACCAAAACCATAGATTGATGAAAAGAGGATGCATGTCGTAAAATTAAGGCAAACTAGAAGATTTCAGTTCGATTTACAAGCGCCATCTACAGGATTTTCATCGGAAGTAATCAAATTGAACACGAGAGAAAAAAATAGATACAGTAGTTGCCTAAAAAGGAGAATAACGAAATCGTAGGCCTAGGCCTACTGTAAATCGCTAAACAGTAATTATGATGGTTTGAATTGGGACTTTGATTGTCTTCACTCTGAACAAAACGAGTGAATAAGCAGGCTATTTAAACTCAAAACAACTTTGGCATAGGCTATTCAACAATAAAGATAACTTACGTTTGTAAATTAAAAGGGTTCACTCTGAAATATTTTTTCGGTGGTCATAAAATAAATTGGTAGCCTATTGTCCTGGGAGTATTGGGAGAAAACCTAGCCTATTGTCTCCCATAAGCATATAGTTCTGCCAAAGTGTTTGTGAAATATAATTAGCCTATCTGAAATGCAATATTGGCTTTCAATATGTCATTTCATATTTAATTTCTGTAATACAGTTGGTTTGATATCCGAACTACATGCATAATTAATTAGACTAGGCCTATATGAAGCGGTTTTAATTATTATAGCCTTTACAGAATTAGGCTATAGGCTGGCTTGCCGTGCATCGTAGGCTATAGCACACTGACAGCCTGCCTACTGTCACTGAAGCTACTGTATATGACCCTTAATAATGATGCCTTTCATTAAAGAGTAGGCCTATAACTAAACATGGCAATATTAATGTGTTAACATAGTCTATGTAAATTCATCGCATGGGAACCGAACTCGAGAACACGCAAAACATGCCTCGATTGTTCTCCTGTCACGCTGCGCATGACACCACGAAAGACGTACGTTACGCATAGCCGCAAGATTCCTTGGACCACACACATATCAAGTTCAAACAATGTACGTTGCATAATTTTCAGAAATTCATTTAAACTAGCGGATAGGTAGCCTTAATCAATGCTTGCAACACTGTCGGAAAAAAGTTTCTCCTTCTATTTTTTAAGTTGTAGGCTACAGGTGACGAAAGCACAGGTTGACGGAACCAACGGTTTGGGACTCGTTTTCCGACTGGTGTTTTTTATTTGCAACACAGATTAATTTAGCTCGGCAGTTAGCCTGCCACCGACCAGGTTAGTTCAGAAGCATATGTTACCCCAGCAACTCAGCTGAGATTCCTGTTAGCGGGAGTAATGGAACCGAGCTCTCTCTAAAATTAGCGAGGCTTATCAAAGTTAGCCGCGATTTACGGTTAGCTCGCTTGATGGAATACCCCCTAGGTCTCTCCACTCGACCAAAAACGGCCTACACAATCACATAATTCACTGATAGAGTGATTTACCAAGTCATTGGCTTATTGATTGGTTGATTGACTGGCTGATTGATTTACTGATTGATTGTCAAGTCTTTACAGAAACTTCTTAAATGCGATCTCTGATCCAACTTCCATTCTACCATCTCAAAGTAAGTCTAGCGTTCCCTTCCCTGGCTTAGTGCCACAGAAATTTGTAAACAAACTCCATTAGGAGGCGCTTGGTTGGTTTTTAGCCATGAGTGGTGGAGGATGGGGCCCAGGAGGATGGGGCCTGTCAGGCTGCCCATGGCGTCAGACATCTGTGAGTTACAGCCTTGGTGTGTGTGTGTGTGTGTGTGTGTGTGTGTGTGTGTGTGTGTGTGTGTGTGTGTGTGTGTGTGTGTGTGTTAGTGTGTGTGTGTGTGTGTGTGTGTGTGTGTGTGTGTGTGTGTGTGTGTGTGTGTGTGTGTGTGTGTGTGTGTGTGTGTGTGTGTGTGTGTGTGTGTGTGCGAATGCAAACACTATCTGAAAGCGTTGGCTGCTGTGGGTTTGTTTCAAGCCCTACACAGGGGCCAGGTAATGAGGTGTGTCGTCTGGCTTTAATCAGATTGTTTTTTTGGGGGGGGGGTTTGCCTTCAAGGAGTGGGAGACAGAGAGGGAGAGCGAGAGAGAGAGAGAGAGAGAGAGAAAGACAGAGAGAGAGATTGAAAGTCATTAAAGTCATATTAGGATACTGGAAGTGGACCAAAGTGGTCATCCATTTATCAGATATATGTTTACCTTGGGATGTAAAAAGATTGCAACAGCATACATTACTAAGCAGAATCTTAGCGGATAACAAATACATAATAAATGTATTTTATTGTCTAATTGAAATTCTGAAGGGCAGACTTTGACATTCTCATGGACAATGCAGTGTATGGACCCTAATGTGCAAGCCACAATTATCTAATGGTTGTACTGACTGATGACCGAGTAGATGTAAAGTCACTTTCATGGTCAAGTTATGACTGATTTTTTTTTTGGAAACAGTGAGGGAAAGCAAATTACAACATTTGGCCTGGAATAAAACAAAAATATAACAAATTGCTATAGTTCTGTATGAAAGCGTTTTTAATAATGCATGATCTCAAGTTGATTAGATGGGATGTGATGTTTAGACTTGCCAAACTCAAGTCCATGGAAATGATTGTGGTAATATCCTGTGTCACTGATCACTACCATCCGCAAACAATATGGAGAAATTCAAAGGATAACAGCTGGCGCAAGGAACTAACACCACTAAGGCCATGAGCATGATACCCTATGAACACACGTACTGCTGAAGTATACTGTTCTGAAGCTTGATCAGGATAAGGGTCCATTTAATGAATACATGTAAGTACATGAGTCAAGGAGATTTAGTTGTTGGTCCATTTTCATCATCAGTGTAGCAAAAATTATATCAGAGAACATCCCATTAGCCATTGTGAGGTGCTTTTAGAGGTAGATTACTGTGTTGAAGTACATTTTTGTCTTCAATCAATTCTTTTTTATTTGGGGGGGGGGGGGGGGGGGGGGGGGGGTGTTGCCCTTACAGATTACCAAGACATCTGCCGAGAAAATACCTGGTGAAATAAGATCAGAAAAACAGTCACACACAGGGCTATTAGAACACAGCTGAGTTGATATATTCATGCTTTCTGGCGCCCCTTACCTCTCTCACTCCCCTCTGTTATGGCCATTTCCACTTCTTTCCTTCCCCCATGCACTCCTTTCCTTACCCTCCACTCCTATTTCCTTTTTCTCATTTCTCCTTCCATCCATTTCTCGTCTTTTCTTCTCCTCCCTTCCTTCTCTTTATTTTCTACTTCCCCCCTCCTCTGCATTCCCTTTCTTTCCCCTGTCACCTATCCCTACCTCTACTCTCTATTCCCTCGTTTCCCCATCCATTCTTATCCTCTACCACTCTACTCCCCTGCTTTCCTCTCCTCCCCTCCGGTATCTTTCCAGTTGCTTCTTTTCCTACAGGCATGTCTGTCAGGGCCGCTTTCATGAACAGGATTTATTATTCTGGCTTGCTGCCGCTGAATTGAGGTATTAGTTTCTTAAACAGGTCTGAGGCCTCTGCAAATGCTTTAAATCCACATAATATCCCCCTGCCCAGTGGCCATGCCCTCTCACGCCCAGCAAGAGGAGGCACATATCTCCATGTTCAACCCCCTCGCTCTCTCTCTCTCTCCCTCTCCTTCTCTCTCTCTCTCTCTCTCTCTTGCTCTCCATCTCTCTTTCTCCCCATCTCTCTTGGCAACCACTCCCTTACATCTTATTCAAACTCTCCTTCCCTCTGTCGCTCATACACTTATTTCTCACTTGCCCTGTCTTTTCAATGATTCAGCCTGCCCGTGCTTGGATGTGTGAGATCCCTCTCATCCTCTAGCAGGCTGCTTTGCATCGTCCTTGCATCTCTGGCATTAAAAAAGGGGGGGATACGGGTAAGTTATTCATGCATAACAGTTTCATGAATACCGTATCAACAAAATAAAAGTCATGCTTACTTTGAAGAATTTGTTTTTCGCTTTTGTTGCATTGTCTGCAACAACTGTCAGTGCAGCACAGCATAGCAGAAAAGTCACCAATAATACTTAAATAAAAGCATACAGTGCTCATTGAAAGGTTGGCTATTTGCATCTACAGTACATACAGATCTTTTGAATTTGACATTGCATGGGATATACAACATTACCAGAAAGTACAGAGAAGAAAGGCCATTTCTGAAGTCATTTTAGGTCCAGGCACATTTATCCAGGATCCACACACAGCACATCCTAGACATTTTCAATATCGGACTGGCAACTTATTAGCAGTCTTAAAATGACATTCACACAAACAGTACCATTGGGCAGTGGCAGGCACAATTGGAGATGTTTCTTAATTGCCATGTGATCATTTTACTAAATGTCCTTCATATTCATCCTCTCCAATTCTTCTCTCTCTCTCTCTCTCTCTCTCTCTCTCTCTCGATCTCTGTGTGTGTGTGCGAGAGAGAGAGAAACAGAGAGAGAGAGAGAGAGAGAGAGAGAGAGAGAGAGACACTTGACAAAGCTGCAGCACCTACCCGCAGGCCTCATTCTTTTGTGAGTGCTTTGAGCCTGAATTATGCTGACAAGCAATGGTAAATGGTTTCATTCCTTTGTCTTTTCATAAATATGAAAGAGTCAGCCCTGCCTACCACTCCAGACTTGGAGTTGTTTCATCCTCCAAGGCTATGTGTCTTTTTTGATTCTGTCGCTTTTTGAGAGTAAGCAACAATATTTCCCAAACTTGGCACTCGTTTCCATTTCGCCTATGGACTTTTCAATCAATCAGAGCCCCCTTTTTTCCCCCCAGGAAGTGTTCAATAATTCATTGGCACTTGGCTTTTGGCCACGGCTGATGTCACAAAAGGAAATCCAATCGAACGCAGAGAGAGTCACTTCACTGTGTACTTGGGTACATTTTTAACGGCCCCACACAATTAACTTTGGCCCAGAGGGTTTTGTTGCATGGCAATGATGAATTCAACTTGCTGAAAGCGGTGTTCTCGGGATCAGGACACATCAGTAGCATTTTAAACAGCTCTGCTTTTAATGTTGGTGTTCACACCATATACTGTTCAATTACTCTTACCACACCTCCCAGAAATCATCACCAATAACCATCTGTTATGGAATGAAGTCATGTGTTCGAAGACCAATCTGCTCTTGCAGTGATAACAAACTGTGTTGTTGTTCCCAGTTGAACATTCACATTTCAAACTAGAGACATTTACAGAGTGCAGCCCTCTGTCAAGGTCAATAGTCATCTCTTACAATGTCAATAAAAGTGAAACTAAATTGGTAGATCTGTGGTTACCACTATGACGTGGATTATCTCCAAAAGGTTATGCTCTAACCATGTCCATGCTATTGCTAATTCCACCAAGTCTCATGAACATCTGGAGAGGGCTAATCTCCATTTTTAGTAGTTTCTTCAACTACATTTAAGCCTGTTAAACCACAATTATGAGCCAAGACTTAATATATTAAATTATCTGTAGTTTCTTCCATACATTCACATGTATGATGGTTAGGGTCAAGCCTAATCAGATGTATTCATGTTTGAAGGGGTGTAGATTACCTGCTAACCCTTATGAGTAGCACTTCATGTGCTATACTCTCACATGTAATGAGAGGCCAGAGGCGGGATGATGCGCGACAGCACAAGTCTTAATGATATGTCATTTTTGTTTAAGAAGTGTTAGAATTAGGTTCTGCAGTCAACCAGACAAAAAGCGGTCTGACAGCAAATCAGATACGTCTAACATTAGCCCGGCTGTTTCCTAATTACCTGTCAAAAATGACAGAGCAAAAAAGGTCACCTGACATCATGTTGAACACTGAAACTAAACTGTCGAGGTTTCATGTGATGCATGCTTAGATGTATTAAACTGAAATGCTTTATGGCAAAGCAGACTACATCAGGCTATATTAAGGGCTGCTATGAGATGAGATATATTCTTGTCTTGCCATGACATGCTTGTCTGTCAAAAGAAAGAAAAATGTGTCACATTCCCTCCAAAAGAATGAATCTTGCAAATAAAGTAACCTTGTGTCATTGAAGAGATAGCCTACCTATCTAACCATGGCCTTGATGACTACATTTGCTCTAGTTTACTGCCTTTACTTGCATTCAGACCAAACTGCAACGAAGCTATCACTGGATGATTGCTCCTTGAGGCTATTAGGCAAGGGTGAGTTAAGCTAATATACTCTTCCTGTTTTATATACTGTCTCTCAACAAACCTCTTCAATTTTAATGCACAAATCTGTCACAATGAATTATCGGTTCTGGGGTCCTCTGCTGGTCAGGAGTATGTTTCTGAAGGTGTAAAAAGTGAATGAAATGTGTACATTTGTGTGCAATGAGCCTACACACACCTGGTTTAATAAGTATAAGTACATATCCTTTTTTGATCCCGTGAGGGAAATTCGTTCTCTGCATTTAACCCAATTTACCAGAATTAGTGAACACACACAGCACACAGTGAACACACAGTGAGGTGAATCACACACTAACCCAGAGCAGTGAGCTGCCTGCCCAACCAGCGGCGCTCGGGGAACAGTGAGGGGTTGGTTAGGTGCCTTGCTCAAGGGCACTCATATAGACTGGTCGGGGATCGCACCGGCAACCGGTTACAAGCCCGAAGCCCTAACCAGTAGGCCACGGCTGTATAATAGATATGCAAGAGAAGAAACATTACAAATGCACTGACAGTGTTCTGCATTTCCCCACTCTGCACACGTGACACAGTCAGTACAATGGCTGTCAGGACTTCAGACGTGCCCAGCGATTATAACTGTTATAGTCACAGTGGTTTTGACTGTAATAAGGGACGTGTTTCAAAAAGTGATATGAAAAGAATGTCCAGCACTGTAAAATACAATTATCTACACTTGTTTGTCACTTTTCACGTTCATTTTTAGCACAGCAGAGTGATCCAACTCATTGTGATAAGCATGAGGCTTCATGTTCTAAAATCTTCAAACAAGTCAAAGACTTTGGAGGAACTTGAAATAGTACTGTCAAGGAACTTGAAATAGTCCTGTCATCTGGAAAAATAAAAGAAATCAAGTAGTGTGAAGGAAAATCAATGCCTGCACTGAAGTACAAAAGTCTGTGGGTATCTCTCATGATCACCTACCACGCAAATAAAATCTGTTTGAAGAGGAAATGATCATGCTAGACTTACAGCAATAGTTCCGCAAAGGGCATACCAACCTTAAAGGACAATAATTTAATTAAACCCTTAGACCCTTCTTCTAATGCAGCCCACATTATCCCTGTGGGGCAATTCACAAATCACATTACTCTAAAACAAATTTCATCTGTGAAAGCAGATTGAATAAGCACATGTCCACTATCCCTGGTTTGTTTTTCATAGGACAGATTATAGTTAATTAATTGCCTCTTTATTTCAAATTATAGTAGGTGTTTCTGGCAGCCAAGGTGTGAAGATTCCCCTGTTGTTCAAATAAAAGCGAGGCATAATTGAATGATTTTCCTCTAAGGGATGAAATTGACCAAGAAAATTAAAAGACAGCTTACACGAGCAGTGTATTTAATGCATTAATTAATTTTATGTGTACCTGATGTTTTTCCTGCCATTCACTGTCCTCTCCTTTCACGCATGAGGTGAAGCCAATTGGTAAGAGTTATCACACAAAATTAATTTGTTAATATTCCACAAACATGTGACATAAAAAATATCTGTATATTACTAGAAAGCTAAAGGAAAGTAAAAATGCATCTATAAATGTCCATAACGCCATATTGTAATATATTGTGGCAGAAGGCCCTCACATACTCTGAGATTGCGTTTTACCTCTATGTATTTAGTACTGGTGGGTCACTTCAAAAAGAGCTTACATGTACAGTACGTACCAGATTTAAGTCAAATCTTCTTATTATTGAAGACATCAAGTCTGTGTCTCAGCCGGCAAATCAACAGTACATTACTTATATGCAAGTTAGATGACTGTATATCAATTTCACCAACTCATAAAGAGAGTATGATGCCTGTGGAGTCTCTCTTTGGGTCTGCAATCAGGAGCCAGAATTTCGACATGGTCCAGTTTAGACATGGTCTAGTTTCCCAAACCAATCAGGACACTTCCAGTGTTTATCTGTTTCAGTTGCTATGTGGGGAGCTGGCAAGAAATACTATTACCCTTGCAAAAACTAACCAGTTTTTGTCCCTGTGTTAAAGCTGCAGAATTTGAGGAATGTGTCTTATGCCGTAATTCAATATTTTGGACGTGTAAAAATTGTGTTGCAGCTACATTGTGCTGGACATGAAATGTTGGACATGAAACTGCATTGTAACCTCCTGCATCGCCCTTCTGTGGTATTTTATGTAAGGGTGTCACTGTGGCTGTGTTCAGAACTTCAGGCTTTTGTGACTTCTTTGAATCCAATTGAGTCAGAGAATCAACAGAACTTTTAATTGAGTTTGCCTCCCTGCCAGCCTGATGAAGCCATGAGGTTTCTGTCTCTTTGAGATTTGATTTCACACCTTACTAAGCATGTTTACAACCTTTTACACTCCGAGCAGTGCTTTGCTGTTTCACCAAATCAAGAGTAGCTATTTCTGGAGTGTATCAGTGTGCTGAAAAGACCCTGGCGGTCCTTCCCCTCTAATCACCAATGACTCTTGCTGGCCAGCCTTGCCTCTCCTCTCATGATGAACATCAGAGGAACTGTTTGAAACCTCTTAGCATTGCAACTCAACTCTGGTGACTTTTAAAGACCTTTTTAACATTTTAATTCTGTGTTTTCATACATCTAGGCAAAATAAGCAGTGACCACCTTGGGCAAGTATTTCTGGTTTAAGTGGGCAGTGCGCTAGTTGACGTTTCACAGAAGCCTGCTGCGTGAAAACAGATGAAACCTAATCCTGACTTATTTGAAGGGTGGAGTTTTCCAAACAAACCGTACAGTACAGTACTGGGGGCTAGGTAATTACTGTAGCTCTCCCCGGAAATGAGGCTGAGGCCGTGAACGCATACTTGGCTGTTTCAAAGCCGTGAAGGGATTTTTTCATGTGGAAAACTTTCAGGGACTAAGATTAGATTTTTGGGGCATCGTTGACAAAGATACAAAGATGTAGTGCATCTTTAATGTTCTTAAGTGGTCTCTGCAGCAACACTCTCATCTGATAAATCATCTTATCTGTTACACTTTGTTCACACCATTATGAGCAGAGCATGAGTTATGCAACAATGCACTGACTGTCTGTGCTTGCTTGCTTGCTTACCGCAATCAGCAACTTGACTGCTCATGCACAGTATCAAAGGTTATTACCACCCTAACTGTGAATGTGACAGATCTGCCTTAGCTATATCCTATCATGTTAAAATATCAGCTTTTGTTTTGGAAAAAGTATGTGAGTTAATGCCCTCTATGTTTCGCATTGTTCTACATTGAAACATTTTGTTACTTCGTAATCGCCTCAGCTGAGCTCACAAGCATCCAGCGGGATTGATTTCAACCCTTCCCTGCAGGAAGTTGATCAGTTGCTGTGTTAAGTGGCAATTTAGCTAATTTTAGGGTTAAAACTATTTTTTTTTCTTTCTACTTAAAGGCGTGTGAAACGATATCTCAAACTGCCGAGCAGCTCCCGTCAACACCTCAGTACTCATTGCCTGCAGTGGCTCCCAAGGTCAGAGAGGACCTTGGATAGTAATTAAGATAAAGTTAATAGAATGGGGTTATAGTTGAATAAGCCTGAATTTAATTTATGTGACATGGGCAGACTTAGTATTTTAATAGCAGGGGTAAAACACAGTCATATTAATTGAAATTCTGAACTCAGCTGTTAAAATCAATCACTGCTCTATGGCCTTGTGAAACGTTCACCTGCACTGCACGGCGTCTTTTCAGGGCAACTCACCTCAACATGATGGCAGCATTTCTGAAAGAGATTAGTGCTGACACATATTTCCATCAACGCTCTCTTAATGAAGATAGATTGAAAGATAATTTTGTCCTCTCAATTTCCTGGCAAGGGAACTGGAAATAAAAATGTCGAAGCCTGTGCAAAAAAAAGCTGTCTGAGTATGTTAAATGTTGGAACTTCAAAAGGAAACACATACATTGTGTACCTTTACCTAAAAAGCTCCACAGTCTCAAGTGACTCAAGTGCAGAGGAAGATTTATTTAGAATAACAAACAGTTGAAACGTATAATACTTCCTCAAACAAACGAGGACAACAACATTTTACCTTAAAGTGCTCAGGAGACTGGTAAAATCCTTGCAACGGCATAGCTTTGAGAAGTGAACTGACAGACTTAAGAAGAAAAAAAAAAAAAAAAAAAAAATTATGAAAATATCTGGTCTATCTTTAGTATTGTAGCAGAAATGGTGGTACCCAAAGCAGGTCAACATCATCCATAGCGAAGGAAGGCTATGCAGGACACGGTATAATGAATATCTAAACACAAGTGTCAGGCTCCATTACTACGGGTGTCTCTTTCAATGCCATGTTTTCAAAGTTGATAGGAATGGCTCTTTCCATCCTGAAGATAATGTGGCGAGGCCTGGAGGAGAGTAACAATGACTGAAATCAATGTACTCGCTTGTGGCCCTTGGCGTCGACAGTGAAGAAGAGGCACAAATCCCAAAAGCATGCTGTTTTGCATAACACAGAAAAAAAAGACATTGAATAAAGGCCATTTATTTTTGTTGTTCAGTTAAAATATTAATTTAAATTTAGCCTTACCATGCCATAGTTATTGTTATTATATGATTGATTGGATGACTTATTTAATTGCTATATTCTCATATTCATTGTTTTATTTCTCATTAGGTTATTGCTTAAAATGATTGTTTTATACAGTTTTATTGATAATATTGCTATTCTCCCTATTTTGTAAGTGTTCACTGTAAATTCAATTTGTATTGTTATCTACTTGTATGTCGCTTTGGACAAAGGCGTCTGCTAAATAACTATAACCATAACCATAACCAAAATATATTGGCATATCAATAGATAATCAATTCTGCAGCAAAGCTATTTGTGTTCAATTTGTTTTTTAGAATCAGGGAAATACTGGAGACCGGAGACCAGCTGGCTAAAGAGGCGCATCTTTAAGAGGACCCCGGGGAGTGAGCTCTGAACAGCATACTTTCACAGGGACAATTTGTCTCTATGAAATATACGCTTATTTTGACCTTGCTATGGATACACAGATAAGTCCAACTGAGGCGACCGAGAAGTCATGGAAAATATACTGCCATCCTTGTGTTCGCCAAGTCCATAAATACCTCACAATGTGAGAAGAGGGACATCAGTTACTTAGCCTGTGTGACCAGACCCCAGGCATAGCAGAGAGAGAGAGAGAGAGAGAGAGATAGATGCGTTTCGAGTAAGATGCAAGCAGACTGATTGCATTATTTAAACTCCATTTCTAGAACACACCTTTGTCCTTTGAGAATAGCATTTGGAACGAAGATATGGTTGTGTATATGGTGCAAACTCTTCCCTGCCGTTAGTGCAATATATTAAACCAGACACTACCCACAATAGACTCAGATGTTCAGTATTGGAATTGAGTGTGCAGTAGAGGTGTGCAAACACATTCACAGGTACACGGGTTCTCCTCTAGCGCATAGGTGCCTGCAATTTCAAAGACATGGGAATTGTTCCCCAGGGGAAGCACACAAACGGATTAAAAGTGTGTAATTTCCTGTGATCTAAATGGGCTTGCATGAAAGCTGTGCTAAATAAAGACATGTGTAATTGTAAGTGAGGCGTTGCTTACAGTAACTTCTCCACTTTTATCTTTGCCATTTTCATTCTCCGTCAGCACTCCACGAGGGGTTCGGTATGTTGCAACGGTGCATTTCCCATGAGTGGTGCTAAGTGTGATGTTTTTTCTCTGTTCTACCAACCTGTTGTCCTCCTCCCATTCCTCTCCCTAACCATTGTTAGCCTTTAATTTAGGCTTGAGACACTGCAATTTAGAAAAATAGCACTAACGTTTTCTACACTTTTTCCAAATGTGGATGTTTCTTTTTCCCTCTTCTGCCTCTAACCCTTTGTGAGTTTTCCTGCTTTGGCATATATCAGCATTGGTGTTTACAACTAGCTAGATTCAGGTGATTGTGGCCTTGGATATACTGTACTGTGGTCAGGCATAGAAAGTCCAAGGACTGTCAAATGAAGGCACATGAAATGTCTGATGTCCTTGCCCTAGCACCAGAATGGCTGCAAGGTGTGAGGACCATGAGTGATGCTCAGCTCGCCATGTTTGTGAAGGGCATCGATATAATAACAGAGACTGGTATGCTGGTGGCTTTTCCCCCTACGATCTTAAGTTTAACAATCATGTTTTCTTTTTATTATTGTATTTAATGATCCATGCCATAAGCCAACATTCGCTTTAATGATGATTAAAGCCTCAATAAAGTTATAGAGTTTTGAAGTAAGGAGTTTTGATCCCTTCTAAAAAGGAAATGTGAAAACCTTACAGGCACCAACAACAGCACGACTGCCTTAAAAGACTTGCTGGCATGCTACTTCATGTTTTTTTGGCATAATAGTTTGCAAAGTCTTACCGTAAAATAATGTTTTTTTTCTACATTTTTATGGGAAGGTCCAACCTGAACCACAAAAAATGCACAGGCCTAGTACATAACCTAGGCAACTGGTTGGAACACCAGGTTTGTTTATCTATCCCTCATATGACCATAAACACTGTGATATATAATTTGGAGATGATAACAGTACTAGTTGCCTATAAAAACTAGCGCCAGAAAGGGGCCAATCGTGGCATACTCTAGATTCAGGAAATAAAGTCAGCCATCACATACTGGATTCAACTTGTGTGTACACAATCCTACATTGTGTGCAATAAGTCACACAAAATGACCTTGCCCACAAACTAAACCCTCCCGCTTTCCTTTGCCATGTGAGTATTTGCTGTACCCCATTCCCACTGTCACAGAGAAAAGCCTTGGGACGATCATGAATTCCGAGCTATGTGCAAATGTGCATAAATGTAATGTGCTGGTGTCTGTGCAGGCCTAAATGGCACCACACCTAGAGAAAACATGTCTCTTTGTAAAGTCATGAGCCAAGTCATAATGAGTAAATGCTACTTGATGGATCCTCTGGCTGCACCGTAACACCTCCCCTGTCGGGGCTTGTAAAGTGCTATGCTCAAAACAAAGCCAGAGTAATAACAGAAAACAAACACTGGGATCAGAAATGGAACAATGATGATGTCTGACTATTGTTCGGAGTCACTGATAAAAGATGGCCGATGTCTGGTGGCTGAGCCAGGTGGGGAATAGAACAGACTTGCTCCAGACAAAATAGATGGCGCAGAGGATATCAGAGGAGCAATTATTTTTTTTCTCTGAGACCGTTTCCAGCAAATTGTCTAAGCACATGTGTGTGTGTGTGTGTGTGTGTTTTTGAGAGAGAGAGAGAGAGAGAGAGAGAGAGAGATAGAGAGAGAGAGAGATAAAGAGAGAGTGTGTGTGTTTCTGTGTGTGTGTGGGGGGGGGGGGGTCTTTTTTTTTAAAAAGAAAGAAAAAACATACTTGAACTCCCCCAGAAAGAGGAAAGGTCTGTGACTCACCAATTAATGAGAGATGAGATGCACCTCAAATATGGGACATTTTGTCAACATGCATTAATTACATTTAACATGGCTCATTACACACTAAGGTTTTCGGAGGGACACTAATCAACCATGACAAAGACACTGCTAGAAGAATGTTCTAGACAGTCAGGTGCCAGAGACACAACTCTTTCAGCTGTCCTTGCCTAACCTAACCTGTAATGTTCATTTTAGAAGCTTTAGAAATACACGAGTGTATGTAGCACACACACACACACACACACACACACACACACACACACACACAAAGACATAAAGACACACAAAGACACACACACACACACACACACACACAAAGACACACACACACACACACACACACACACACAAAGACACAAAGACACACACACACACACACACACACACACAAAGACACAAAGACATACAGACACACACACACACACACACACACACACACACACACACACACACACACACACACACACACACACACACACACACAAAGACACACAGACACATACATACACACACACACACACACACATGCACGCACGCACACAACACACAGCCAATATGTTTCTTGTTTCATAACAGTCGGCGTGGAAGAGTCTCTAAAGGGCACTGTTTCAGCTGGTAACAATACTTACTGTTCTAGGCTCGGGAGCAGGAAACGGTGTGTGTTTCCATCCTCTACTACCTCTCTCCTCTCTACTTAAGGGAGATGTTCATGACTAGCGGCAGCAATTCAATCAAGTAATTCACCATCTCCGCCAAACTGCTTGATTGCATTTCCCTCTTAGTGTCAGTTCCAAAGCCCCTTTTCCCATTTCCTTCCATGTGGGAGACCAGACAACCTCCATATAATTGATCGCTTATACCCTCACCAGAGCACCAGTAAGAGATTACATGGAATTTTCGGTCAATCAATCCCGACTTCTTTTTTTACGGAGTCAGAACTGCTCATCCCGCAAATCCGTGCCAGCGTGGAGCTTTCAGGCCCTTCCCTCGTGCTCGCCTCTGTATGTGTTCGCTTTGATTAAGGTCCCTAGGTTAGGAAAATGTCATTTGCACCCCACAAGGTGGCACAGGGGGGAGTCGGAGCAACAATTAATTCCGCTCATGCCTATGACAGTGACAAAATACCCACTGCTCAAACTAATAAGTCCATTCCCATTTGGAATGGAAATGTGTTCCCTCCTCCTCCGCTATGAGGGGAAAATTGCTTAATTTTTTCTCTTTTTTTTCTCTCTTCTCCATACTCCAACATCGTCCCTCATGGATCTCTGTGTTGAGAAATTGGGTTATGTGACTGAATCAATAAGTCTTACGAATTCTTTGTTCCCGGAGGGCACAAGAATTTGGGTCCCCTACGTATTTTGTCTTATGAATATGCACTTAATATATCCGTGGGATTGTTCTGTTGGCAAATGAATGAGACGGAGATGCTTTTAATTTCCAGACTCTCCACATTGATTGCTATTTAGATGTTCCAGTGTATCCCATGAAAATGGATGATGAGCAGTGTAGGTATTACAACACCAAACCAAACAGGTTTCAGTGTTCCCCCGACACTGAAATCTCTCTGCAAACCATTATGGAATGTCCAGCAAGAACGCTGACAGAATCATAATTCATGTGAGAGATGATATTGTTTTTCTAATGGCCTTTTTTTTTTTTTTTTTTTAACCACGCACAATGTTGCAGGATGATTTTAGTCAGGGACATGGCGTGCATCTCGATGTCAACAATGGCACTCTTCAAACAGCTCATTAAAGAACAAAAGCGGCGATAAAGCACTTTATCTCCATGGCACCACCTGTGATGCCTGTGTACAAGTGCCACATTAGACTATTGACCTTGCTCTATTATGACACTGAAAGAGCTGTCAGTTACCATTTTCAGTGTAGTGGAGAAGTGGGCTTATTCCAGTGTTTACTCGAGTATTTCTGCATTTTGACCTTCCTTTTTCAATCAATAGCAAAGCCTGCCTGATCTTTTTTAAATAAAATTATTTGCTGTAGCATGACATATGCCTTTTTTTTTAGAAATAACTAACCTTGAATCTTCCTGCTGCACAATGAACACAATCTACTCAGAGGACAAATGATGATGGAACATTATATATCGCCTACAGTATATATATATAGTACAATCTGGTTGGATATAAAAAAAAAGATGGTTAGATCTAAAAGGCATTGTTACATACTGCAGGCACAGTTAATAACAATGATTCAAATGACTTTTCATGGCAACACTCCTGACAAAAGGTAATCACACCTTTGAGATAAAATGTAACTGTGGGCTATAACAGTACTGGCATTCTGCTCATGTGTCTATTTAAATCTACCTGTCGACAGATAAGACACCATGCATACACATAAATAAATGCATTGCCCAAAATATATATTAAAATAATAATAATAATAATAAAACATCACATTAATGCATGGGTTGTCATTAATGCTATATGTGGTTTCAAATGACAGCCTACTGAAGGGGCTTATTGCAATTATTCAGTCCCATTATAGCTATGATGTGAGCTGAACTGCATTATTTATGCATTCATTACTCTCATCCAGTGGTTTATGTCATCTTCTAATGAATCTACCAAGCGATATGACAACTCAAGCAACGGTTTCAACTAACTTCACCCATAATTATCCAAGATGGCTGATGAGTTTTCTCCTAATTTGCATGGGATTTAGCTCAATTTGTTCCACCAATGCTCTCGTTGAGACTCGGTGGAGATTTTCCAACCCACAATGAATGCTGAGACATCCATGTGAATGCGCTCTTTGGCAAGTTTTGACAGTGAAAGTTTTAAGCGCCAACAAAAAAAAACCAGCAGAAATCAGAGCTAGTTTTCTCTGATTACTGTTCCCATGAAAAGATGTCTAATTATGGACATTTTGATTGTCCTAATTGAAGTTCTTAAAAAGAAACTCTGAGAAGTTGT
Organism: Sardina pilchardus; assembly: GCF_963854185.1. Taxonomy (NCBI): domain Eukaryota; kingdom Metazoa; phylum Chordata; class Actinopteri; order Clupeiformes; family Clupeidae; genus Sardina; species Sardina pilchardus. The sequence goes on from NC_085001.1 coordinate 22,909,421, forward strand.
GTGCTCTCTCTGTCAATATCATGTACCTTCACCACATTTTCTCCCTCTTTTTTCTTTTTTTGTCCTTTGTATCATCAGCTGATTAAAAATGTTCTCTCCTCTCATCCCAACTGACACGCGTGCTCTATCTTCAACCCAACCTCCACAGTGAAACAGAACATTCTCTCTCTCTCTCTCTCTGTTTCTCTCATATTATCTCTGGTGGTGTGAGAACGTGCTGTCCTGATCCGGTTTATTCACGCAGCCCCTGCAGGCTGTGCTAACAGATTGCCAATAAGCTTGGTGTCAGGCATCAGCAATACCTGCCACTGCCTGACCCCCCACCAACAGACCCCCCCCATCCCAGTCAGAGTAATGTCAGACCCCACGGGGATGCTCTTTACCTGCCACAGATCCCTGTCCGCCTCCCTCTCCTCCACAGCGCAAGACCATGGGCTACAGGGTAAACAAAGAAAGTTTCAAGATAGCACACAGATGTATGTACACATGAAGTGCAATACTGTGGCAATCATGGTTCCATGTCCCAGAGAGGACAGTAACTTATTTGCAGCCTGAAACTTTACAGGACTTCATGATTATTCCCACTGCTGCAAGATGTCATAGTACGACTCACCCTTTCTTGGAAATGTCTTCGTGATTTACCCTTATAATATTAAGATTTCCTATGGGGTGGATTCAAACAACAACTCGGGTGCTTAATCTATATTAGTTATATTTTTTTATTGATTCTGTTTCACCTGTATTTTAACAGGGAAATCAACTTGAGATTAAAAATGTCCTCTACATGTGAACGCAAGCCAAGAGGGCAGAAGATCTACTACTTTATAGTTCTTTTTTAATCTCGCTTATCATTTCGCATCTTATCCTGTCTGAGTGACAGCCAAGCCCAGTGGTTAGGATTACCCTTCTCCCATAATGCCTGCTGGCATCCTCTCCCTCCATCCAGAAGAATGAACCTGCATCATGAACAGACTGCCTGAGCCTGTCTTTGCTCGAGTTCACTCAGGGGGATTGATTTTTCCCCCAGACAAACTCATAAAACTTACCCCCGTCGGATGCAAGGACGTTTAGGAGGTGAGCTCACTTCTTCTCGATAGTCCTTCGGTTACAAGAGTGTCAATTAAATGAAATGTGTCCCCCTTTCTTGTGTTCCTGGTTGTTTTTCTTTTTTTTTTACTCTTTCTTTTTACAAGAAAAACAATGACAGCCGACAGGCTCGAGTTTGGGCTGGGCTCGGTGCTGGATAAAATCCATTTCGATCGCAAATAAAAACTTCAACCTTGTGCTGTCACTGTATCCAAAGCAAAACAAAAGCCGTTAAACAAGCACCTCTCTATTGCCCAAAGTGTTATCATTTATGTTCTCAACAGCACAACTGCATCCCGAGGCACAGACGAAAAACACTGTGTACGCTCGTACACTGTATCAGACTGCATCTCCATAAAAGTCACTAACAATGTCTGAGTAGCTTCATAAGCAGGTGCAAAAAAATGCAATTGTTTTAAAGGTGACATAGAATGGAAATATTTGTTTTCTTGGTTGTCATGAATTATGAGAGGTTGTGCATAAACAAAGAGCTATCATGAACATGAGGCATGGTTGTGCCCTCCTTCATATGAAAATCTTGAACTTTAAAATATACACTAAAAAATGGGCGATTCAGCAAAACTGCTGTGATGTCAGACATCGCAAAGCCATTGCAGTTCAATTGGGGTTGCCAAAGAGGGCGCCACTTAGTCAAACGGACCATTTCAATACCCAGCCTAAATATATGGTTTTAATTAGTCTTGTAAAATTGCAATTGAGTTTATTTTTCTAAATCAAAGTTGAATATACCATTTTAACATCAGAGAACACAGGGCACTCAATTCATCCATTCTATGTCCTCTTTAAAGAAAAATGTGGCTGATTTCAAGACTGTGACGTGGAATCCATCATAGACACAGAGTTGGTGTTGAATGGATCCAAAACATTACCACAGTTCCCTTGGCTGTGAGCAAGATCTTTTGGACCTGTTTATGACATAGAAAAGCTGTCTGTAATTAACAAAGCAGTTTTAAACCAAGGCGACTTGTCTACAATAGATGATTACCTTGGACATATATCTTTCTGAATGCAAGCAGACTGCCCATTCACCTGACTAACAGACATATTAGCAAGCAAGTGAACTATGACATTAAAAGGTCGGCTCCCTTAATGTGACTGGGCAGTTGATCAGTGCTTCAGACATCCAAGGCTCTAATGAAAATCAGACTAACCCTGAGAGCGAAAGCTTGTGTTTGATGCAGTGGAAATAGACTGGATCTCATCTACCACTGGCCTCCATTCACCGCAATCTTTCATGGCCTTCATTACTTAAAGATTAGATTTGGCTCTGTCCATCTTGACTGGCATCTCATTTATATACTACAGTGTAGGTGCTCTTTCTTTCCCCCCTCTCTCTCTCTCTCTCTCTCTTGCTCTCTCTTTCTTTCTTCTACTCTTTCTCTCTGCTGTTTTCTTCCTTTTTGATCCCCCTCTCTCGTTATGCTATATAGCGCACCTACTGTAAGGTCCATGCCTTCTTGGTGTTCTGTCAAGCTTTTCATTTCGGGGAAAACAGTTTTTTTTCATGGACATACGCAAACGGTATAGCTTACAAAGACCTTCACCTATGCCCACACCCTACTACGAAATTCAACAGTGGGAAACCATGATTTTACCATTGGTATGTCTTTCCAAAGCATTCTGGACGTAACTGTGAAGCATTAATGACCAAATGTAACAAATCTGTCAAGCACCTCCTTGTCTGAACTTCCTAAATAATTCAGTTGACTCACTCACTGTTTGCTGTTAAGCCTACTCTTATCCACGCGAGCCCTTTCCAGTGAGCCTCTGCATCCGTACTCCAGTGTGCAGCAGAAGGGGGGTAGGGGGGTGGGGGGGATCGACACGCTCCCAGGGACGGGTCATCTCAAGGTGAATCTGACAGAGAGAGACTGCGGGCCCGGGCTTTCAAGTGGTCCCCGAGCCCCAGTCAAGGGAGCGGCCCTGGAAAAGCTCGGGGGCTCGGCGTATGTGATTCAACATCAGCTGAGCTCATGGCTTTCACGCTGAGAGGTCCGCAGCCCTGCAGTGCTCCGCCTCGCGCTCCCAGCAGCAGCAGTCAGCAGCAACAATGGGCGAGCATTAGCTACAGTACACGCGCCGCCATGCGTTGGGGCGGCTATGGCAGAGGACCGGCGTAAAGCACGGAGGCAGCAGAGTCAAGAACAGGTCCTTCTGATGTAAACACCACATAGAGAGGACAAAAAGCACATTGTGCCGATGTGTTCTTATTAGTTAAAGTACACATCTTGAAGATGGCCACGGCAGGCAAACTGATCTTTCTTTGGCACGATTGTGGTCACAAACAACCATCAGCCATTGTGTTTACCTGTTAATATTTTATACATTTCATACATACATATTTGATGGGCGTGAGCAGTGTGCATGGTGTAGTCCAAGAATCGTCGAGACTGGTTGTATTTTTCAAGATCTAATATGCACTCTACAGTGAAAGTTTATGTCCTATACGTCTTCTCAGTGGGACTTTGGCTTAATTCTTGAAGATATACCATGTTGCTCACCACACTGAAGCATTGTGCAAGATTGAAGACAGACAAACGGGATGAAGTGAATACTTGAAAAGCATTGTCCAAAAAATACACCTGCATTCATTTTCTGTCCTTATGTTACCAATATAAGCAGTCACAAAATGTGCACTGGCTACAAAAGCACAAACAGCACATTTTCTTCCTTTCCTTACAAACTACTAATACATGACACCTGACTACAATTCACCTTCTTGTATTTGTTAATGAAATGGTCAACAACAACACTGTTACCTGCGCCAGGAGCTAATGTTTTTGGTGTCCTTTTTCTGTCCATCTGCATATCTGTGGGATAACACAACTACTACTCACCCGATTTCCATGAAACTTGGTGGGAAGGTGAGGAATGGTCCCAGGACCAACCCATTAGATTTTGGAGCAAATGCAACTCATGGGCCCACTGTGGCGATTTAGTTTCGCTTCTGATTCTGTTGCACCATATGGCAATAAGGCTGGTTTGCCCTCTAGTGTTCAAAGCAAGGAAATGCATTACCTCAAGGATGGTCCATCCAAGCCAGTGCCATTGGAGTTCATGAAATAGCATGTAGGTGTTGGCCTCATGACATGGATTGATGACTGAATGCAACAGTGTAGCATTTTCATGTCAAACTGATTGCCTAAAAGTGATGAACATCTTATGATTTTCATTGGACAGAGTTTGCATTGACATGTAAAAGCCAAATACACACTGATATCTTGAGTTTGACTTGCATGGTCCAAAGCTACTCGACCTTGGCAAAGGTCAACATTATCTGGCCTTTTAGTCTGTAAATTAGACTGCTGACAACTGATTGACAACAACAAAACAAAAAACATCACAAAACTGTTCTCTGCTGCTGGGCCCTGTCTAAAGCAGCAAAGCAACTCAAATCCTTTAGTGCCGCTCATTCTGCGTCCATAAGCCACTGTGCTGATTTCTCTCCATTGTCTGTGTGCCTCATAGCACAGCTCCCCTCCCATCTGATTGAATTTGAGGCCCTCGCCATTTTGTCCAGTGACTGGAAATGACACTGTGAATATGAGCATGTTGCCACTCCAAATGAACAGGTGTTCATGGGGAAATTGAAAGGAGAGGTGGCAACCTCAATCAGATCGTGAAAAATCTGAGAATTTACCGGGAAATTCTGGTGCTTGAGATACTCGATGAAGTGCACGTCCTTGTGATTTGAACACAGTGTGGTATTGCACATGAAGGGTCTGTGAAATTCCTTTTCAAAGGCAAGAATGGCCTGAATTATAGCGGTCAGTCTGACAACAAACCAAAGCCACTCCAAAACAAGCCTCCCTGCTATTCACACCTTCCGAGGGAGTCTGCAAGGGAAGCGCCGGTTGCCCTTTCGCATGCCATGCCTGTTAACGTTGTCGACTTTTTTTCTTTTTCTGAGAAATCGATGTTTTCAAAGTATACCCCGAAGAAGACAGTCTTAGTCTTTTCGGAATGGTAGCACATCGCCAACATATTCATCAAGCACTGGAACAATTCTGACAAGCTGCCATCTAAATATGGAGAATGAAGGACGCATTTCAACTCATCCGTGAACAATGACAGGCAGAGCGTTGTTTCCCCTGCATGTTAAAAGGGGTTTGAGTGAAGCCATTGTGTGGATGCGTGCTCTGCAGGAGTGTTTTGTCACTGTGTATAATTGCTTTAGGACCGAGATAGCTCATTGCCTGTCTGGATCAGGAGGACGGCCTTATTGTGTTGGCAAAACTCACAAGCAAGCTATTTGTGGAAAGTCCAGGCGAGGGAAGCATGAAAGGGTGATGTCACAGCAGGATGGCCTGAGTGAGATGAGGAGACAGAAGAGTTGAGCTCTCCAGTATATGTTGCAGTGTTCAGTCTAATATATTATCAGTTCAAGTCAATGATTTGGGATGTTTGCTTCTACAAGTAAATGCTTGTGTTCGATTCTGAAGTTTGAACTTCATCAGTTTGAACACATGAAGTTTGAACCTTGACAAGACGTCTGCAGATCTGAATCTTGACAGCAAATCATTGATATTATTTACTACTGTGAGATTTATCTTCTTTTGTAAAGTAAAACAAAAACATCATCTTCACTTCAACACCATGCGGTAGAGTTTTCATCCAGTGATAAGTGAAACACTTCTGTTTATATAGCAATCAGCCTATTGACATCCTGGCATCGACTAGCCCAAAGGTCTGCAGGAAGAGTGTGAAATGCTCCCATGATGTGTATATGTAATGTAATGCATTGCCATCTTTTTTTATTATCAAGAAAACTAAAGAGACCGATATTCCTGTTCTGCTGCAGTGTATAGGCCATTATATTTTGTGCGGTGCTATTGTGATGTTGTTTTAAGTGCAGTACAGACAGGTAAATGACTCCGTCTCATGGCCTTCTGGAGTCAATGTGGCCTCCTGCGAGCGTGGATTAAACACCTACCGAGGGTTCCTTCTGACCTCCTCCCATCTTGCTGTGCTCCTCTCATCCCCTCCCCTCATTTCACCAGAGGCCTTCTGCCTTTATCAGCTCGTCTGTAATTAATGAGCGCGTGCTTCCCTCCTCACCCCCCGGGCCTCGCGTAATACATAGGGCGCAATCAGATTGGGGTCAGGTGCTGCTCACCACGAAGGAAATGACATATTCTCCCAGGTGCCAGGGTAATGTTTATGAGAACCAGAGAAGGCTGGGCCTTCTGGGTAATGTAGTTCATATTCAGTAACAGCTTTTTTTCTTTGGCCTTGGGAGGGTGGCAGAATCCAACAAGTGAATGCATTATTCACCGTGGATATTTTTAGAGATGGCCTGTTTTATCCTAGTGTGGCATAAGGCGTTATAGTAGTTAGCTCAGGTTTCAGGGGAATGTTTTTCTTCTGTGTCTATATTGGTGATAATTATGATGATTGCAGATCTCAGAGGCTGGAGCGTTGTGTGTGTGGGTGCATGTGTTGTTGTGGTGCAATTTAAGCACAGTATACTGAATTCTAACAGTGTTCTCAAATGTTTCATCTTCTTAATCAATTTACTTTCAGGTATGGTGAGTTTCGAGCGATATCCTCCAACATGCCAACACAGACATATTCTTCAACCTTGAATCAAACCTCTATTATTTGTCATATTGATTAATCTGAAATCTGAAATGCAACATCCAGCAGCACTTGTGTGTGCATGTGTGTGGACTGGTTGGAATGTGGGTGTTTCGAATTAGTGGTACATTCCGTGGGTGGACCAAGGTCAGCTTGCTCATATTTTCCTCACACCTTTGCATTTTCTGTGTTAAAGGTGTTTTCTCGAAGTGTCCTCGATTCATTTAATCAGATGGCGTGGGCAGCGAAGTATGTTCCTGACTGTCTTTCTCATATTAATATCACCTCGCATTGAGAGTGTTCCTGTAAACTGACCTCTGTTGCTTCTTTTTCTTCGCTCTGTTGGAACAGTACTGCATGATACGGCAGGAATAACTTTCTGCAGTCAAGTCTAAAAACTTATAAGCTGCTGCCCTTTGCCCTGTTCCACATTTTGATGAAAAACCCTTAGCTGTACAAAGCAGCAGGTTGTCGCTTAATTGCCACTGAACCACCCACAGACCTGACATTTTCAGGTCATGGTTGGTTTAGCCCAGTACCCAAGGCATTCCCCTGTATGCGGGGCTTCTCATGGCAGTAATCATTTACCCTTTATTCTTTCCGGCCCTCCAACAGAATAAGGTGACGGTGCATTAGTACTTGATCAACTATGTCTTAATGATTACAAATGATCCCGTAGGAGGCAATTACATGGGAAGAAGGGATGAAAACATTGCACATCCGAAAAAAATGGGATATAATTATGGTGCTTAATGCTTTACCAATATCAGATCCCGTCCGGACCTGATGAGAGCGACTGGACAGGGCTACTGTTCCTATAATGATTCACTTGAGACTTCTGCTGAGGCATCAGTTTCTGGTTAATGCAAATAAGCACGTCAAGAGGGTCATTTGGAAATATAACGGTAATTAGGGATTATGTGTTGCTTTACCCAAACATCTGAGACTTAATGTGTGGGGCTGAAGCACGCATGCTCTTTGGTGAAAGCCTCTTGAGATCACACACTTCACTTTAATATACATTTAATGCATTTTGTATATGCAAGTTTTCTTCTGTTCAGGCTTGTCTCCAAAGGTATAAACGTAGCAGCACAAACAATTAATGTTTAAAGTGAGTGGTTTAATCTCTTAATTGGTCTTAAAACTTTGGCAGAGCACTGGAGTCTAAGGCGCCTGTGGAATGTGGTACAAATGGCTTGAAGAGGTGTTTTAACAAAGCATATTTGTAGAACAACAATCGGATAAAAATGGATTTTGATCATCGCAATGTAAGATTTAGTCACACTTTACTTCAATACTCAGCCCACAGACTAAAGATGCTCAGAGTATGAGCAAACTATCTCTCTTTAATACAGTTTATGGTTAAGGCTAGGGTCTTGATATGGTTGAGCTGATGTCTAATAATTGTTCAAGAACAATTTTGCATGCTGACCTTGATACCCTGTGGGTGGACTAGTGTGTTACCAAAGTTTTTGCTACTTTCCAGATGCCAAGACAAATTCCATTCCACTAGACAGCGTTTTACCCAAAGCATCAATGGGCCAGATGCATGAATACACCATACAGAGCTTTCTCCATCGACAAAAATGCTTCATCATTGATGTCTTGTTTTAGAAGACCTGTGATAAAAGATTCTTGTGATAACAATTTTGATAAATTCACACACCTCTGTAGAATTGCTGATAGCACTGAGGCACATCAATAGTCCAATCAGCCATGATACATGTTTCCCTACAGCGTCTCCTTTGATCCTTGATCTTGAACTGATTGATATTTCCCCTTTTGCTCCTGACAATAACATGTCTAACACGTCACAGTGAATCCAAACAGACTGTCTTGGTGCGAAAAGGTCAGGGATAATGTATTTCAATTCCGAGGGGCATGTAATCTGTATACGAATGTGCCAAGTGCCATTTTTTTCCAAGCCGATTTTTTTATTTTTATTAATGGCCAGCCCAGTAGCTGTCATCGTGTTTGTTCTGAAAATGTCTCATAACTCAGTTTCGTCCTGTTTATTCTGACAGGATAGGTAGCATCCCGATCAAGGATACGCCCTCGTATTTTGCACCTCAAAAGATCCTGACACTGCAGTCTCTGAGATAAAAGAGGGTCTGTGGATAGATAACTCGAAAATAATGTGGATACAGACAGAGTTTCAAAGCAAACTCCCAAATTACTTACAGAAATTGTGAGCGTTGACTGCATAAATGGTGGCAAGGGAATGAAAGGCCACATTTGCCATTTTAGGCACTTATGAAAATTGGAAAACAACTCAGTCAAAGCAAAAGGTTCAGTAATGGACAGAACTATGACAGGTTTCCATAAGTAGCTTTTAGATAATGTTCTGCCGATAGGTAGAATATCACACTTTGCATATTTTTGGATAAAACTTTACTTGACATTACAACAAATATGGATTGTCTATCATGGTGTCAAATATGAATTTATTGCAAATGTACTAAAGATTTACATTTTGTTCACTGTAAATTCACTCATCCACTTACTGTCTTAACAGTATCCCTGACACTGGCTGCATCTACAGTATAAAGAAGTGGTTGCATGGGACTGAAAGTCTCACGGGTGAGATGGTTAATTATAATATCAGTGATGTCTTTAAAAAGCTCTGCCCACCTTGGCCCAGCGTGATGCAGCAGTTAAATACCACCTGCCAACCCCAGATCCTTGGACATGGCAAGAAAAGTGCACGTCTGAACCAGCTGTTATTTCTGACCTTTAGTAACTCTGCTTCATAATGCGCCTAACATACCTGCAAGTGATCGCTGTTGTCCAGTTAAGAAAAAAAAAGATCATTCCTTGCTTGCTGAAAATAATTGTTTGTTAGGCTACGTATATTGGATATATATTGGCAAGTATATGATTTTAGGATTTCTGGAACTCATACGTATGTGACATAAACTATTTTAAATCTGTATGGTATATGGCCTACTTAAGTTATTCTTTAAGAGTTTGCAAGTCAGAGTGAGTCAGTAAATTATTGAAGAGGACAGGGTCACAAAGCTCAAACTTTACCTCTATAGGCCCACACTAGTCTTCTTTATGCCATCAATCACCTACACAACTATTGCCTTCACTTCTTTAAGATGGAATTCTTACTCGGTGAGCAAGTTTTTTTTTTTTGTCTGATACAGGTTTTTCACTCTGGGGAGAAAGTTTAAACAGCATGAAATTGGACTGAATTCACACTTCAGGTGAACCATGTCTACACCCTTTCAACTGTTCTCAATTACTCAGTCGCTGCTCAGAAAAAGGCATATTAAGCACTATAGACACAGAGAAAAGGGGGAGATTGTGTGTGTGCGAGAGAATGAAATCGAGGGAGAACATTTTAATTCCTCCTCATTTTGAACTATAAGTTCCACAGGGTGTTCATATTCTTATTGAGCAATATCATTTAAATCAGATGTACCATTTAACACCTGTTTTGCAAAGCAAATGGGTGAAAAACTGTGTGCTTTTCCTCTCCAACTCCTGTGAGTTTAAAGCTTTTGGCACTGAGATCAAACAAACGCATTAGTTGACAGAAAGGTCCCTTGGCCAACATGAGCTTCAATTATACTACCCTTCATAGAGATTGTTATAACACCAAAATGCATTAGAGATATGACTCAATACTTATTGGCTATCAAAGTTTAACTGCAGCAGAAGAGATCTTGTACAATAGTCAAGTAGTCTATCTTGCATGTACTCTACGATGTCTGCAGATATGCTGGTTAAGTGAACCACTTTCTGCCCTGAACAAGATATTATTAGTCCGACATAATGTATGCATGCTTTTGAAATGGCTGTAGTTTGCCCTTGATGCTTGATCTATGGCATGCCAATGGCATCAGATCATATGAGGCACCTCTGAAGGTGATGTAGGGACCTGTCAATGTTTTTTTGGGGGGGTGGAGTGTGGGAGTGGGGTGGCATGGGGTTGAGAAAGGAAACAGGAGCACAAGATTGTTTATTACACCTGAGATGTACAGTTATATGGAGAGGTAAGCGGTCAATAACCAATTTTGTTGGGTCGCATCAAATAGTGCTTTCGGACAAGGTCAAGCAATTACAGGCTTGGATCCAGTAACCTTTCTGTGGCGTCTGTTATTCTATTCCTGTTCAGTTTGCCTTGTAGCGTATTTTCAAAGGTCACCCTCGCAAGCATCTCGCGATATGGGGTCGCGCCCAAGCTTATGACAGAGGAAAAAGGCAGTGAAAAAAAAAAGTTCTCATCTTTAAACAAAGCAGAAAAAAATCAGAGACATTTAACTCAATCAAGGAGCCCTATACTCATTTCATACATTTCATTTCATAATGATTATTCAAAAGATTTGATCAAAATAGCTTGAAATTGAGTCTGATGTACTGGCTGAAAAGCACTGTTTTAAATATCAAATGAGAAAATATAACCAGTCGGCTAATTACTCTGCAATAGCTGCTTACAACCCTCTCTACAGCATCAACAAACAGGAGACAATTGCTGACTGTGAAAGCACACTGACAGTTACTGCAAGTACCATAAATTTCAATTCTACTCCATTTGTTTACCTGAGACCAATACTTTCAGCCTCCATGAATTTTAATTGCAGTTCATAGGAGCAATCACATGCCTGCTGTGGATGTTTTTCCCCCCCTTCTGACCCTTTCCAGAGACCAGCTCACTCAGATAATATAAGTGGTGCCTCTGGGACAGGTCTGCGGCAGACGTGTGCCTGAGTCTACTCGTAGTTTTGGGCTGACCGTTTGTTGTTTGAGGATTCTTATTCTTCGGAGAGGGGGAGCGTGCAGCAGATGTTCCAAGCGTAATGGACCCAGTTAAGGGCACAGATGTCCCAAGTCATGATGGAGCACCTGCCAAGGAGAACAGCCTGAGCTACAGCCAGGGCCTCGCTTTGGGCCTCTCCTAAGGTGACTGAAGGTACAAACAGGTGCTCTCCTCTCCCCTGGTTTGGTTTAGTGTGGTTAGACTGCTAATAATAGTGGGAAACCATGGACACAGACATGGTCTCTGGATGACATGCTTTGTGGAGTATGATCCATGCTGATAACCTTATGAGGGAATGAGTTGAGTATGGCGGTTTGCATTGTGTTAAACAGTTCATTTTCTAATGAGAGGTCAGTAGGTTTTCAGGCAGGTGTGAGAAGACTTTTTGCACTGTAATCATTACAGTATATGCATGTTTCTGTTGAGACATCAACTATGTGTAATATTGACTGAAAAGCCTTATGTGCATTTAGCATTCAATACAGATGTGTCTTTAATTAATAAGAACAAGCACATGCAAATATTGTGCAGCTATATGCCTTCAATTCAGATAAGGCTTTAGCTCTGTGCCTCACAATAGTCTAGCTGAGCAACTTATGGGGAAAATGAATAAAAAATAAAATGCTATCTTATTTCAATGAACCTAATTCAGTCAACCCTTACAGATTATGGAGTCCATCCACCGCACAGTTGAGAAACAAGTTATTCGGCTAATAATGCACATTTCAAGTATTTCTACACAGCATTTCCTATTGGAATGGTGAAAATGTGCTTTGAAGGAGCTGAATGTGTGAAACCAGGTTCATGATGTTTTTCGTTTTAGTCTGTACTTGTATCAGTAGTATGCGATCAAGTCTGACTGGCACTCTCATTTTCTCCTTGGATATTCACAGTGAACAAGAACAATCAGGCTCCTTTAATCGGATATGAACTAAGATGTCTTCGGGGGCACATTGAGTTGGGCTATAATTGTGCAAATGAGAGGGCAGGTCTTGATTAACAGGAGTAAGGGTCGCAATTTCCAGCAGCTGAGTTTGTGGTTGATTGCAGTTGCTCATATCATTGGCTGATTGCAAGATGCCATTTATTGCCAGATGTCAGATCAGAATGGGCTTAGATTACACAGGAACATCCACAGATGTCTTGTTTGACATGGAACTAGTAGGTTGGTGTTTTTAGCTCAGTTTCAAAACATTGTTGATATTCTGGTGTGAAGACTGATGGGTACAATGATGCAATCATTGCCAGTAATTAAACACACATAGAAGTGAAACTTCAAACATAGAAGAAAATAATTCAGACTCAGTTAATGTACTACTCTGTGCTATCTTGAATCTGAAATACAGTCAATTGCCAAGTGTATGGACCAAGGTCAAAAGTCTACCCTATACCATATCAGAATTAATTAATTTGAAGAGTGGAAACATAAAAAGGGCTTGAAGAGAGCTAATAACATTTGCCAAGAGCTAACAGTGACTTCTTTGTTACAATCAGGGACAGTGTACCATTAACATGCTAATGTGTGCTATTCTCTGCTATGTAACTAGCTAATTAAAGCACTGCATTAATTGTGTAAAGACTGAATGCAATTTAGCACACTATAGAAAAAAAAAGCTTTTAACATTTTAAATACTTGGCCATTTTTCTCTGAGTCATTTGGTAGCATATAACTATGCTCAGTCTTTTACTGCTAGCGAAAGACTTTACTTTTCTTGAGTAAAGTGCATGAGGCCATTATTGGAAACAAACCGCCTCTCAGGTAATCTCTCCAAAGAACGGCATAATGAAATTATAAATAAAATATGTCCTCAAACGACTACGTAGTTGGATTATTACTGCATCCATCAAGTATTACCAAGTGGTTTAAAGCACACTCAAAACTAATAACACTACACCATTTTTTTTTTTAGTTTCTATTTTGCCATAACCGAACGTTTTTTTAGAGAACTGAGAGGAGAGCAGACGGAGAAAAGACTGAGAGGCCGGAGTCAGTGTCAGGAGACGTTTGGGATAAGGGATTCTAAGCAGGGATGGGCATGGATCTTGGTTGTACTTTATTCCACACGCATAGCACAGGCTTCTTCGGTCCCCATTGGGTTTCACACGGACTAGGCACCCTGACGAGACAAGTATAATTATTTATTTCCTATCCCTCCACCTCCCCACGGTTGGAAATCAATGAAAGGAATCGATAAACCTACAGGCTGCTCCTAACAAATACACCCATTTTAAGGCTTCTCTCAATCTACGGTCAGCAAACAGCTGCTTGCTTGCTGCAGGGGCTGATCTAAACTCAGGCAAAATGCCCTTCACTTTGTGCCCAACATACAGTACACCACTGAATAACCCATAGCATTGTGTTAGCTGTGTTACTTTATGAATATCCCTGTTGCAGATTAGCTGTTGTGCTCATCTCTGGCTTATTTCACCCCATGGTGTGGTATTAAGAGGAAGTTAATGGAGTCGTATCAGCCTTTGTATTACATGGGGAGACATACAAGTTCCATTATTTCTAATGACACTATATCACCTGAAATTGCAATATTAGTATTCATCTTTACAAATTCCAGTCAAGAGGGAATGCCATTCAGGCAATATGTGGTGAGAAAGGAGGTAAGAGTTGGAGGGTTTATGTTTTCAGTGCACTGTTAGAAAAGTAATTAATGTCAGTGTAGATTGATTTAATGATTAAGTAATATCCTCTAGCAGGGTTAGCCCTCAGCATGGCTGCTATCGGTTGGGAAACTGCTGACTGTGAGGTTCCCCCGCCATGTTTTGATGCATCACTGATTCAGACTGTGTTTTGTCTGTTTATATTTTGGAACATTAATATTCATGGGCATCAAATTTATTCCTGTATCGTTCTTCTCTTGGCCTCTCGGTTTTTTTATTATTATTATTTGTTGTTTTTTTGTCTTTTGTGTTGTTGTTGTTTTTTTTTTTTTTTTTGCTTCTTGCCAAATCTATGTGATTGATGTCTCACCCTCTCCTGTCTGGTTCCCTTGCTTATATAATTTTTAAATCACAATCTCATCAAGCCGATCTGTCAAATTGCCATATGTTCTCAGTTTTGTCCAGGTACAAGCTGACTGGAAGAGATCTGGCCCTGAACAGGCTCAGCTCCGCCATCAGCTGCCATCTGAGAAGTAAATGGCAGTGATCAAGTACCTCCGTCAGTTCACATAAATGTCTGCATGTCAAGTAGTTTCAGGATATATTCAAGATCCAACTGAAAATGGTCAACCATAACTTCACAAAAAAATATGTAATTTATGAGAAACTAGCATAAAATCTTGACCTGACTTTCTGCTATGAATTCAGTTACCCATGTCTCCCAGTAAAGCCTTTTCCTCCAAACTTTCCCTGTCTGTTCACCTGTTTGTTAGACATGCGTATCTTTTCAGACATAATTTGGAATATCTGACAAGATTATCAGGTATTAATTAAGTTAATCTATTAAGCATCCATTAAATACAGAATGAATATTCCATTAACAGTCCAGGCATATAATGGAGCCTTTTTGCCATTCATTCCTTGTAATGTAACATGGGTCTATCCTGTCCTGCACTGATATTTTGTGCAATGTAAAAAGTGCATAAAAGCAACATACAATAGTGCCCCAAGTGGTTAGCTGTGACACAAATAGCAACGAGAGTATTTTTTATTACACCTGCATTAGAACTGCAAAGTATTCAGCCCCAGGCAGCTCGGTGTAGAAAGAGAGAGGAAATGTGCTGCCCATGGAGCAAAAAAGGAGAGCTAGAAGAATACATCCAATGGGGAGCAGGTGTAGCAGTTAGTTCATTTGTCTAGTTCGCAGCACCTACTGTAGCACGGCACGTCGCCTGCTCCCAACCCACTTCTCTACTCTGTAGTACTCCTTGTCCTGTTCTAATGTCAGAATACTACTGTTGCAGGATTGTGTCACATGTGCACCAGCCTTAATGATTACATGATAGAACTAGAAAAGCACTCAGAGAGTGCAGACCTCCGCCTGCCTTGTTCTTCCTAGGTTGTCTTGTCATATATTTGAACCTAAACTATTCAGATCGCCACCTCGTGGCCATACCATGGCACTACACCACTAAGCTAAATACATAAACACCTCTGGAATCCCGACGGAATTACGGATCACTCCCAAAATGTAATTGTGTCTTCCTTGGGCCACGTCCGACTTTCCCTGGAAATTTCATTGAAATCCATCTATCACTTTTTGAGTTATCTTGCTAACAAACAAACAGACAGACAGACAGACAGACAGACAGACAGACAGACAGACAGACAGACAAACTCCGGTCCCTGATGAAAACGTTTACCTCCTTGGCGGAGGTAAATAAATGATATTGCATCCACATACACTCTTAAAATGAATATGTTGGAAACAACACATCTCTGTGTCCAGATAGGGACAACAAAGTCTGAGTTGTTTCCAACACATTGCTTTTGTTATTTGTTACACACCACGTGTTGAAAATAACACAACTTGTGTTGTTTTCTTAACACATCTCTGTGTCCAGATAGGGACAACACAATTTGTGTTGTTTCCAACACATTCGTTTTAAGTGTGTAGAATTATATCCATCTGGGTATGGACACTGGCCTTTGAAAGACCACGGCGGACCAGTAAATCTCAGTAACTTCTTGATGGCCAGTCTGCAGTTTGTGATGCCAGTCACAGTGTGGTGGGTGCTCCAAATGGCTATTTTTCTGGTACACACATACCACCTCTTAGATGCATGTAGGTGCTATGCTCCAGAGGTCACCGAATTCTCTATGAGGTTAAAAAATGTCTGAAGCAAGCAGGGCAGGCTGTATTGATTGGCGAGCTCGTTGAACCAGAGACCACAACTGACCCTGCCAACCATCTAGGCCAACCTTCACCTTAACATGGACCAGATGTTGCTGTGTGATTAAAGTTTCCAAGGCTGAGGACTTGCTTTTAGACCAAGTTTTCACAGACTTTTGAGTACACAGCCGACAAAACTTTGCCCATATTAAACAAAGAACATTCCTCACCACAGGGGAAGATAATTACAGGAACATTGTGGTTTTTTTTGGGTCGATTCTTAGCAAAAACACTTTTTCTTCCAAAAATCTGTGCTCCTTCATGAGTGATTATTTCCATCAATAATTCAAACTATTCTCGTAAGTGTAAAATCTACTATTCAGAATACACACGCGTTATAAGGCTCTATGGCGAAAGCCATGCCTCCATCTTTAGAATACGCCAGCCAAGAATGGATATAACTGCAATTCTAGCTTTGTCTTTCGCGTTTACGGGCAGTTACCGAACGACAGAGTTGTGCTCGCGGCTGCAGATCCCCTCTTAGTATGGAGATAAAAACAAAAACCGAATGACACTCAGTGACAGGAGCATTATGTCTTAAACTTTTATGACTTGTTTATAATGTTTATAACACATTCATGACAGTGTCATATCACACTTATGTAGATACTGTACCTTCAAGTAAAGTGTTACCATCTCTTTTCGAATGCCATGCCACCACTATGTGTTCTATGATCATTGATGCTACTACTCTGCTAGTTGATAAACTACTTAGTGATTATTCAAGGTCAAGTTCTTAATCTTATGGAGTCAGATTAATCATGGTTTCTTGCAATATTCACCACTGCATCACCAGCCTGTCTCAATGTTTTATACACGTTTTAAACCTTTTGATGGCCAACCCAATTCTCATCCTGAGAGCACATTGTGCTGTCACTTACAAGATGCAGAATCGTAAATAAAGTGGGTCTTGCATGCCTATGTACAAAAATGCACTATACCTACTCTGCCTCTCCTACTGGTACATTGAGCCCAAGGGGTCAATATGAGCCCATGGCTGGATGATGGATTCTTTCTGAGGCCACAAATAATCAGAAAGCCTGTAAGATGAAAGGACAAAGAGAAGCAGTAAAAGATGGATACTTGGAAGGTTTGCTTTTGTGTCATGACTAAAATCTCTCTATGGCTTACCGTGTAATATGTAGCAGTTAGGGAGGCCAGAAGAAAAAAATGGGTCCTTCAAAATGGTTGATGCTGTTGTCACGGAAACGTGTGTCACCCTTTTGGATGCAAGATGCTGCCGAGTTTTACGGTGAACTTTTCAAAACACAATTAGTGTGATTACACTAATTGCACTACACTTAGATTACAATGCAATGTAAATCAGCTAATGAACACCTACACACACACACACCTGCACAAAATAAGCTAGTAAACAGGAAAGTAGAGCCACTATAAGAATACCAACATGCAACATGAGAAATGGAAAATCAATTATGCAAATGAAAAATGAAGAATGACTTATGCGCAGCTGATGTGTTTTTCAGTGCTGTGTGTGTAGTCAGTGCACTGTGCATGATTAACAACTGTAAATGCACGGACTTGAAAACCTTATGTTTGGGGTACAATAATTAATATCTTTACAAATACTGATACCATGTACTATAGGGCTCGGGCACATGCGTTGCATTCTAGGAATATTGCCGCCATGTTGGTAGCGCACTGAACGTGATAATCCATTAATTTAGATGCATAAGACAAGAGGCAGACAATTTATAGTATTAGCGATTCTTGTCCTCTTGCGATCGTGGGTTGTGCTGTTACACCCCACTACACAGCAACATACGACCAAGAAGGCAAAAACTAAGTAACAGGAACACACTAATAGGCAGGAGTAAATCCATAGTAATCCATAGTAAACTAAGGAGTGAGGTTGCCAATATGGATGCCCGCGAAGTTTTCATGTCACAATCCCGAGCCCTATTCCATGAGGTATAAATGAACAACTAAAGAATGGCCACAGCTGAAAGTGGCCTTTATTAAACTTGACTTTAAGGCAACATTTCATCTATACATATACAAGTGTTGAGTTAATCAGCATCTTCCTAAAATGAGCATCCTTTTGCAATCAAATAGTTGAGAATGAGATATATTATTGTTATTATTATATCAGTATTTCCATTTATTTTTTTCTTGTGCTGCTGGATTGCTTTTTACCGTTACCTTTTAAAAAGCATAATTTTAGGAATGTGTAAATGACTATCATATTTGTTTGTATGAGTAAACGCACACCTTGCGAGGTGCTCACGGCGGTAAATGAATGGTTAAATTTAAACAAAAGTGTCGTGGCACACTCGGAACTTAAAGATTTTGGTAACACTTTACTTGACGGGTTCGTTCATAACACATTCATAACAGCTGTCATGAACTGCGCATGAAGCATTCATGACTGTCTCATGAAACATGACTCAACATTCATACCAACCCTACACAAATGACTATATAGATATATAAAACAGGAATGTCCAACCATTCAGAGGTCCACAGATGGCTCGTTCACTTCCCAGTTTGATGAATACTTCACAACTCGTATACTGTAGTAAAGTGACATTTGAAGTAGACTTCATAAAATATTCATAAGATATCTACAAACGCTGGAGAAGATAATACCCTGTATATGGATCACTAGATTCCACATTCATGAAAGTGTTGGTATGAATGTTGAGTCATGTTTCATGGATCAGTCATGAGTGCTTCATGGGCAGTTCATGACAGTTGTTATGAATGTGCTATGAATGAACCCGTCAAGTAAAGTGTTACCAAGATTTTTATTGACCAACGTTTCGGCTTACGCCTTGACCCTGATGAAGGCGTAAGCCGAAACGTTGGTCAATAAAAATTTTTAAGTTCCGAGTGTGCCACGACACTTTTGTTTCAATGACTATCATGACACACTTCATGTTTTGGAGTTTTCAGTACAGTGATGCTGCTCTTTTGGGTGTTCCGGAGTAACTTGATGATCCACCTCACACATCCAGTGCTTTGTGAGTCAACCACCCGCCACACTGAGTGCTGAGGCTTCTGTGGGTGAGACCGTATGATTCATTCGCACCCTTATCGTCAAGAGCCGGAGAACTATTTTCACACTCTTCTCTGGTTCACTCCACCGATCCTGCTAAAAGTCTTCCCCCTTCAACCCAATCACCGATGCACACAGCTCAATCAGAGAAATGTCTACCCTCCAATACACACATACACACACATTCACACACTCACACATGCACACGCGCGCACGTACACACGCACGCACGCACGCACGCACACACACACACACACACACACACACACACACACACACACACACACACACACACACAAACACACACACACACACACACACACACGAAAACGCAAACTAACAAACAAACATAACTCTACCTGTTTATGTGACAGCTCTGTGAAGAATGTGGATGATGGTGGTTTTGTTAGAGATGACAATAGATCATCTTAGGCTGTGATCTCCTTTGAGCAACAAAATTAGATAGTACATACAGACAGAAACATACACACACACACACACACACACACACACACACACACACACACACACACACACACACACACTGTGTACACGTAAGCACCATCTAGTCCACCAAAAATCAAAGGTAAATAATCACCTGCTTAAGTGTTGTCTAACATCAAACAAGGATTCCCCCTTTTCGAAATAGCTACAGTATGCATCAAACATGGAAGAATACAATGGTGTATGATTAATTGGGCTTTGATAAAAATTGAATGTGCTTGCCCTGAAATAACCAAGATGTTATTTTAAAAAATGGCCAATCATCCCCTGTACAAATCTACCTGCAACTGTCCACGGTGTTAGAAGCCATGGGAAAAAGACAAAAAAAAAATAATAATAATGTGAAAGAAAAATCTAAGTAGCCTAAATGACTTTGTTGCCTGAATTAGTCACAACAGTACAGTCAATGATACAGTGGTAGCAAACCAGATTTAATTTTCCATTTCATGGTCTTTTCCTCTCTAGTGATGTTATCTTCATGGTCAATCATCCATTGTTGTTGCTTTTCATTCTGTCGAACTTGCAAAAAAAAAGCTCAATCTCCAAAAAACACAATTCCCTCAAAGTTGAATGAAATACAGACACCGGCTTCAAATAAAATCAGGGAAAATGAAATGGGTTCAAAGGCTTCTGTGACGAAGTGGATAGTTTGCTCTACATTGCAACATGTCGACTACGCCATCTGAGGCCCTTCCCCTCTGAATATTAGTTCTATTAGACTGGTTAATGTATTACAAGCAACCAGGCAACACAGGTTCGTGATCACAGAAAACCAGAGGCCAGTTCCCAAAAATAAACTCTCTCTTTATTATCATTAAAAACATAGGGAGTGAGTTCTCTCCAGTCAACACCCTTGCCACTAAGGCATTGACATAGACACAAACACTGACATAAACACATACAATGGAGGAGAGGTCACAGCCATCTCACCGAATGATACCAGTATGGAAGACAGACACACATGTAACCGTACACACACACAAGATTGTGCTGTAATAGACTAGTGGCTGATGGGAAGGGATAGGGAGAGCCAGGAACAGGGCTGGAGCTTACCCAGGGCTGAGGAGTAGCCTATATCAGAGGGAGAGTCTAATGACACACCGCACGTGAACATGTCAACATCAAATTCTCAGATACACCACAGCAGGAGAAGTGAAGGCACACCACCACCTAAATAGCCCGTCACCCAGTTGGTCTGCAGCTCCTGTCCAGGAGAGAGAGGGAGAGATCAATGAAACTAGGCCTTCTGCTAATACACACAATACACAGTCTGCATTCTCCCGGAGTTCGTCAATGCACAAACTTCATTCATGTCACGACCACCTAGCCTACTTTTACAGTGGCTGTTAGTCTTCAACACACAGCATAAATTGAAACGATGGCAATGTCTGATTCATAGTTCTAAAGTGTGCGTACGCTCAGCAACATACAATACAAGAAAATAATAGGTGAGATCGGCCAATCCGATCAGCGGATGGGCCAACAGTCCAACATCAAACTTTAATGTACTGTAGACAACAAACACAATAACACAAAACAGCAGCGTTCTGGACTCGAGCCAAGAAGCCTTGATGTTGCCGCTCCCTGTTACCGCCGAGATCGCTCAGATGTGGTCATTAAAAGGCCCATGTTCTGCGACTATAGCTGCAGTCCAAGAAGTCGGTGGACATACAGAACTGGCCAGAGGAGAGGCCAATACAGCACCAGGGAAACGGTGAAGGCTGGAGTCAGGTAAACAACCAACGCTGTGTAGCTACGACGTCAGCCTTCAAAATAAAAGCTGGAATTTTATAGCTGCTCCAATATGCTGATTGGCTTACCCCCGAATACCAAGAGCCACTTATGCCTCTACCGGGCTAAACACGGGACGTAAGACCTTGTCCTGTTACACTTCCAGTAGATTCCTTCTTTTCGTCTAAAAAATTTTTGGAAAAGGTAGCCTTGATGGGTTTTTTTGGCTATACCAAAGGACCACATTCAGAGTTAGAAATCATCAGCTTCTGAGCCTCAAATTAAGGTAACTTTGTAGCACTGCTTTCACCACTGAAGTATTACATTTATGATTTTATCCAGTTTTCCTATCTTTTCTCCTATAAATGCCTGTTAAGATAATGCTAGGACATTTATTGGAAGCTTTATTATATGCTTTTTTATATATAAAAAGACATGCCAGACCATTATAAATGATATGTCAGAGCTGCCATTGTCAATTTTATCTTCTTTTGCGTTATAATACAGCAAAGACGACAGACAATACAGTCAGATCAGGAATATGACAGAAGCCCCCTCATGCCACTGTGATGGGTATGACACATGATTTTACCAACTCTCTGTGGGTCGCCTTAAGTTGTGTATCTTTTAAATTGTGTATTCATACAATTAATGTATGAGGTTCAGAGGTTTAGCCTGCTATGTGCTACCATCGACTGTTTAATTAACTATGAATATTCCTTAAAAAATGAAAATCAATTCAATTGGTATCCACCGTATTTGTGAAACCCTGCCTTCACATGAAAACAGGACCCCATCCCGGCAATGTGAATTAAAATGTCACCCTCGTTGCAGACCTGCGATGCTTGTGCATGGTGACCTGTTGCATAAGAGAGAAGCAGTCCAAATTAGACCAAATTAGTCCAACATATTTGGGGAGTTAGCTTAAGCCAGCAACCATCATGGTTAGCCGCCACCATCTTTAAAAATGGTGTCTGTCGTGCTCACTTCATGCCACATTTTCCCCCAAGCCATATAGCTTCCATACAGGTGGACACTTGGGTGCTTTGGATTGGCAGTTTCCAGGGTAGTTGAATCAGCCAATCCACATGGACTATATCAATTGTGGCCATCTATGACATTGCACATCATTTGTTTGTTTGTGAAAAATGTGTCTGGAAGTGAGCACAAGCATACCACTAACTAAGCTAAGTCATAAAGCTAAGTGGTAAAATAATGGGCCAACAACAGGAATCACTCTCCAGCATATACAAAAGACGAACTGTGGAAAAAGCAACATGCATATCCAAAGACACCACTCACTTTCTCCATAGTCAGTACTGCCCCCTGCCCTCAGGACACAGACTCAGATCCCTCCCACTCAGAACAAACAGAGCCCTGGCTAGCTTTGTGCCTGCTTCCATTAGACTGTTGAACAGTCACTCTTAGTCTTCTTTTATGTATTTATGTATTTTATGTATTGTATTTATTATTATCTTTTAGAGAGTGTGTGTGTGTGTGTGTGTGTGTGTGTGTGTGTGTGTGTGTGTGTGTGTGTGTGTGTGTGTGTGTGTGTGTGTGTGTGTGTGTGTGTGTGTGTGTGTGATGGTATGTGCTGCTTCTCCACATGTGAAGTTCCTAACGGAAAAATAAAGTTCTTTGAATTGAATTGAATTGAATTGAACTGTGATTCTTAAATCACTAAACTACTACATCGCACTTCAACTATGGTGTTTCAACTTGGCGAGACAGGAATAGATCTCCACTCCCTTCAATCTTCCTTCTCTTCCTCACTCTAGTTCCATTGGAGCAGATCCCATTTTAAAGGTCATCTTAAACATAGCAGAAAATACATTATTAATAGCAAATGTACAGACCATGACATACATATTATTTGGCATAGTATGTTTATATTCAAAAAAAAAATGTAACCGTTTGCAATAAAGAAGATAGGAAGGAAAAAATACATAAAAGGGCTACATGAAGAAATATCCCATGAGGCTTGCTAGTTGCTACAGCATCACATTTCATGGCTGAAAAAGGAGCACTAGGAATCCGTCTCTGCAACAACAACTCAGAGGCAACAAGCCAAACACAGCTCAAAGCAAACACGTCTCACTCACAAGGATACATAGTCACCCACGCATACACACACACATACCTGAATCAAGCAAATATGCACCTGACATGCAGGCACCCTCACACACACACACACACACACACACACACACACACAAACTTACCAAAACACCTACACTAGCACACGCACACACACACGCCGCTGCTCTATTTGAGCCTTGATAGGGCTGTCTGCTGTGGCACAGCGCTCTAGCCTAATCCCAGAGTGATAAGACACACTAGCAGGCTCGCTACTGAGAACTGTGGATCACAGACCCAGGGAGATCAGATAAATCCCCCATTACGCCGGCTGCAAGAGGACCACCCCTGTGCTCAAAGCAGGCCGAGGACGAGCGCAGTGAGCCGCGAGAGACCAGCCGTGCAATTTTGTCCGTCAGCACGGCAGAATTCCTCTCTCTCTCTCTCTCTCTCTCTCTCTCTCTTTCTCTCTCCCCTCGCCACCTCCTTCTCTTCCACTCATTTTCTTTCGAGTGGTTCTTAAGGAAGGGACCGACGGAGACTGGGGAGGTGGGGATTATAGTCATTTGTACGTCCATGAAATGAACAGATGGCCGCGACATCAGAGGAGGCCCTTTCTCTGTCTCTCTCTCTCTTTCTGTCTGTGTGTGTGTGTGCTCTCAGGTGTGATCTTCACAGTACATCACAGTACATCATGCCACCATTCTTAAATGTCACATGGTTTCCATGGTAAGATATAAAAAAAAGTGCCACAAAAAATAATGGCAGAGCCCATGGAACGCAGCACTTTGCACAGCAGACATTTCAGTGTGAACTATACTGCATAATAAATGGCATTTTGCTATTTTATCTCAGCTTAATGGAGGCCCAAGACACCAGGCTTTATCTAGGACTGAGTGTGTCAGAGCTGCCACAAGAGAAAAACACACTCATCCAGTAGCCATAGTTTTAAAAGCACTGCAGTCCCATTTCAACCATGCATATAAATGTGTTGGACGTGCTTTGACATTTCATCTTGGAATTTTACCTAAATTAAACAATCAGGCCCTTGGCAGTTTGAATAGTGTCGTCTACACCAACTCGCATCACTATGTCATATGTTGTGAAAGAATCGTCTGTCCTAATGCCGATAAGTCTGTGCTTACACACACACACACACACACACACACACACACACACACACACACACACACACTGATATTCTCACGCAATAACGTGCCTGCATAATGCAATTCAAATCCTGATATGACACTGAGCATCGCAACTGCATTCGTAGTAGCAGAGGAGCGGGCAAAATTCTTGCATCACCTCCAGTAATCCCCCATCTTAGAGCACAGCTATTATCAGTCTGGGAGCATTAGGGTCAGCATCAGAGTCGGGTGTAATGGTCTCCTGGTCCTTTGAGGGCAAGCTAACTCGACCATATAATGTCAGTCAAAGGAATTTTTCAAGACCTTAGGTAAGGGAGCAATGGCAAGGACACTGGCTGAGAGAGAGAGAGAGAGAGAGAGAGAGGAGAGAGAGAGAGAAAGAAAGAGATACTAAAAAGACACTGAGGGGTAATTACAGCTTGCCTCCTATTTTACTAGTGAAATAAAGAGAGAATTGGATGTGATCTTGGCGATGGTGTGTCTCTTTAACACTCCACTTGAGGCGATGTGTACCATCCACAGGTCCATGCTATTGATTGCATCCAGAGGCAGAATAGCTGACTGAGTGTCAATAACCCTTCAAAGTATTCCAGAATGTTGAACAAAATAAGCAACACAAGACTAATACCCTTACAGCAGGTCTTCTTCAATAGTGTTTACTCGTTTAAATATTTTCTCTTTCTTTCTAATTATACTATATAATATGTGTGTGTGTGTGTATGTTCTTACTCGCTAAATTATCATCCCATTATATATGTCCATAGTTGCATGTGGTAAATATGGGTACCTTATTGTGGATGTGAGTCGTGTTGATTGATATTTCGGCTGATCCCACATTTGAATAATTCAAGACTTGATCTTACCTTTAAAACTAATTCATATCCCAATAAGAGGCTCTGAAATTAGGCAGGCTTTAATAGGTCTGCTCCATAATGACTAGGGGAATGAACAAACGGGGAGATCTCCCTCACAAGTCAATGAGGAGTGTGAAAGGCAATGTCGGCTTTATGTCCCCCCCCTCCCCGCTCTCCTCCTGGAGCCTGGCAGTCGAGACCCTCAGCAGGAATCAATAAAATAGCAGATTGAAAATGAATGTGAATCTGACACCTGAGGGGGCAGCACTCTGATGTAGCCCGAAAGAGCTGAATCAAATGGAGGTGAAGGGAATCTGCATCACGGTGCACACCGTTTCTCCGACAGTATCATTTAAATGCTCTCGCTCTCACTTTCAAGAATGCGATTTGCATGGAAATCTGTGAGGAGAAATGACAATTACCAAGGCTGAGAGGGCATATTGGAAACAGATTATGCCTTGAACATGCCTTTTGCACCATATGATTCTCAAGGGTCATCATTCACTAAACTGTGGTGCTCAGCTTACTTCTTCAACTTCAAACTCTACTGAAATCACAGCGTGAAGCAACTTAACAGACCTGCAAGCAGTTGAAATTATGCAAATGTTGCAAATATAGTAATATTATATTGTATTGTGACATTGTGTTGTAATATTGTCATTCGCATTTTATGAAATGCAGCCCACTGTGCAGACAGGCATTAGTGTCAATACTTTCACTCCCTTACAATTGGACCTGTGACCTTTGACCTTATTCACAACTTGCTCCATGGACATGGCAGGCAGTGGAGGACTCTTCTGTTGCTTTATCAGCAGACGATACGATGTGAGCATTGCACTGACATGACTGCCTCATTTACTGTAGCTAGCAAGTCAAGCTCAGGTGATTCTATATTCTTGTGAAAATACATAATTTAAGAAAGCAATTACGATGTTTACCAAACATAACAGCTGTGTAAATGATATTACATTCTCATAATTAACACTAACCCCAATGCACACTTGGCTCTAACCAAAGCCCACCAGAGTGTGCTGCAGCACGGTTTGAGAACTGCCTCTACTCACTGTAAGCTAATATGCTAAGCTGCAAATCAAGCGATTACGTATTTGTTTTTTTGTTTTTGTTTTTTTAACATTATGATGTCGACATGAAATGTAAGCGTGCAGATATTGCGGATGTTCTTAACATGATTTTCATATTTTCCCAGGGGATCACTCACCCCCAGACTTTGAGTTTGGGGCTAAAGACACAAAGGTTTCCATTCCAACTATTGTGATTGCTATGCATAGGGGAGCTAGGCGCAGGTGCTCACCCCAGTGGAGGCATTGAGCACATTCATCCAAGGTCAAGGTATGGGACAATGTCCTTCAGGGTGGGTGGGAGTGGGAGTATGCATTCAAATCAACCAACGAGATGACAATGGATATCTTTGTTTTTATTGTTAGAGATCCAACTTCACAATGTCATGTTCTTTCCGTGTGGATGTTTTTTTGCACCTGGAAATGGGCCATATATTCCACTTCCTCTCTTGGGATTGGTGCTGAGGTCTACCTAGACAGGATTGCAAGGCACAGCCGAGCAGTTTAAAAAGTGTCAAGGTTTACAGATGATGTGGTTCCCTTGGCAGCGTTGGGCTGTGACCTCTCTTGCACACTGAGACGATTTGCTGCATGAGCGTGTGTGGTGGACAGGCTCAGCATTTGCACCTCAGAGACTGAAGCTATGCTTCTGACCTTACAAATCACATGAAATAGCTTGCCAAAAAATCTATTTTTTTATATTATTTTTTTACAGATGATGAGTGTGGAAAATCTCAAATGTAAGTGGAACAAATTCAACCTACAATACTGAAACTGTAAAGGTAAATGCTTACAGATGACTCACAAAATATTTTGGCAAAAGCTAAAATGTTACTATAGGGCCAGCATTTACCTGACCTAGCTAAATAGGACACACACTAACTACACATTACATTACACACTACACATTACCCTACAACTACGCTTATAATTAGTTAATAACTAGTTTATAATTAGTTCATTGGTGCTTCTTCAAATTATTTGAGCAATCTATAAATAAACAGTAAAACATAATGTATCGACCATAATTGACAACAAAATAAATGTGAAATATGAAATTCCAGCTGGACCAAGGGTTTACTCAATCAATTTCTTCTAAAACAGGCCCAGTAAGTCATCAGAGAATCAGCCATGCACCTCAATAGAACAATCCTGGCCAGACTCCATCCAATAGCGTAATCCCAGCATCATTCTATATTGGAAAGTATAGTATTCTCTCTCCCATATAGGCACTGTACCTGACTGCAAACCCTGGGCACGGTCCCGACAGCACCAGCTCCTGGCGATGAGGTGGGCGCCTCATTGTTATTTCCCCTGTCAAAATCAATCAGGGCCTCAGCGATTGGATTGCACAGTTAAAGCATGGTGTATCTTGGCCTGTGCCGACTCAATTAAATGACTGTCGAAATACTGTTCTACTTTATAATTCGGGTTCTTTATAGCGCTGGCGGAGGGGGCAGATTTACTCTCACTCTGAGGAGTGATTCTTTTTCCACCCCTCGGAGTCCCAGCGCCCGGTCCATTCGTCTTCCGGCACCAAGCACCCGGTCGCTGTCACTCAGTCGGGCTTGATGTCCGGGGGAGACCTGATGAACAGCCACACCTTCCCACACTAACACCTTTCTAATAGGAGTTTCAGGGGGGCACACAGGGCTGGGAATTACCTCCTCCAGAGAGAGATCGGTTAATTTTAAATCACTCCCTGACGGAGCCCTCCCCTGTTTAAAAGCATTGATTAAAGGATGAAAGGGAAAAGCAGAAAAGAGGAGTGTGAAGCTCAGACAAGACCCAACACACACACACACACACATACACAAAAAACACACACACACATACACGCAGAGCAGTGAGAATCACACAGAGCCTCAGTGTGAACGACTGCAGATTTATCTGGCTGGACGGCGCATTTGCACATCAACAACAAATAATCACATCATCCACCAACCAAACATCTATTGTGTACAGATGTATTTGCATAGAGTTTGTTGAATTTCAACCAACCGTATAAGGACCTGAGGTGGCAAGAGTTAATTGGAAACCATCAGAGACAGGCAAACCAGGGAGAGAGAGAGAGAGAGAGAGAGAGAGAGAGAGAGAGAGAGAGAGAGAGAGAGAGAGAGAGAGGGAGGGAAAAAAGCACACAGTAGCCTGGGGCTGCTTTGTCATCCAGTGCAGACGGGGAAGGACAGCAGGTGTGCTGGAGAGGGCTGACAGGAAGCTTATGGAGTGTGTTCTGTGACAGACAAGCCCTCCAGCGAGAGATTGCAGCGTGGATTTGGGTGGCTGGTGACCATGGCATTGCATCGGTGCTGAAAACATGCAAAGCGTGACTTTGTCTATATTCATGTGTGTGTGTGTGTGTCTGTGATCTCTCTCTCTCTCTGTTGCTGTCTCTGCCTCTCTCAATGTGTGTGTGTGTGTGTGTGTGTGTGTGTGTGTCTGTCTGTCTGTCTTTCTGCCTGTCTGTCTGACTCTCTGTGCTTTATCTGTCTGCCTATCTGTGCCAGTTCTGCTGTGTCCCTCCGTGTGAGTCAGTGTGGGATATACTGTATACTCACTGTGGGAAGAAGTCAGAGCTTCTTTCAAAATAAATTGTCCTTTTTGTTCCGTGTCACCTTTCGCACAGTATGCACAGCGTATTAGTAATGATCTCATGGACAAAGGGCCCAGACGTAAAAACCCATCCTCTGTTCTTGGGGACCTTTAAAGAAAGCTCATGGGCAGGATTAAACTGTACCAAAGGGGGACCTCCTCCGATGTCTAGATCATTGAATATCGGCAGTGTAAGATGTCATTTCCTCTCTCCTCTCGTGATTCCCTCACAGGAGTGCACCTCCATGTTAATGTGTGGGGAGAAACATTCCCTTTTAATAGATCTGTAATTGCATCATCCTTCAAGCCTTCTCCATGTTCACAAGTGCCACCGATGCAATTAAAGCACAGCATATCCTGCAAATAAGGAGGATTAATGATAAAGTATGCTACAATTTGTTATCGCGTGGCCTAATGAGGCATGTCTTCATTTTCTATTTCAGTGTTCTACATGTGCGGTTAATCAGGCTGGGACGGTGCTGGCAGCAATGGGAAGGAAGAGATTCTATCAAAGAAAGGATATTATTGATGCTGTCACTCCCGATAACTGAGGAGATATTGCCAGCGTGAAACTCGCTCTGAAGATGCACAGAGTGCTTTAGTGAGCTCTGTGATGTCTTGTCGTGAGAGTGGCGGCATCACTGTGACTGGTGTTATGCATTCTGTGTTATAATCTCCTTTATAATACTTGGAATTACGGCCACCCTCCCACTACCACGCCCTATATGCTGTCACATTACTCCACACGTGCTGCCAATCACAGGATGTCTACACAATGATGCCTGAGATTCTGTCATATATCTTTCATGCTTCGTGGATATGTTGTCCAGAACTCTTTTAAAGCATGCTAAGGGCTTCAAGTATGATAGCTGGACTCTTCAAGTATACAGTGTAAGATAGCTGGTTTCATTGGAAGCCGAGGGGGATCCTCCCGTCTACTGCAGACAACACCAACGCTATTTGTTAGTCTAATGAACACTCACCAGTACATCATAAATCTCAGAAATGTATAAATTCATACAATTTCTACAGCATTATGAAGCTGATGTGATTTAAAATGTGGAACGGTAGAAGATTATGGCCAGCGAACCATGCAATACAATTAAACAGTGTCTTAACAAACCTTCAAACTTGCCTTCTACTAAAATAAGGGAATCAGATAGTCATCACAAGGGAGATATGGTACATTTCCTTTCATTTACTTCAAACATTGCTTTAAAGACAAAAGATCCTTAGGAAATTAACTTAATTAAATTGTCTCTCTGGCCAGAATTGATGGTCACCCTTAGATCGTCCCGACCAGGCCCAGCAGCAGCCAATACACACTGGTTTATTAATGTTTCCATCACAGATGTGGACCTCATTTGGATGAGACTAACACTTGCTTGAAACCCTCTCTTTGTTTCGTGGCTCTCCTCTTATACGTCAGCGTTGACAGAGACGTTTTCAGCTCTTGGAATAATGGTTGACGTCAGAGCGGTGATTGCTTGGCCTTGCCTGTGAGGCAAAGCGAACGTTTCATGGCGATCATGCTGTTCGGCTTTAATTAAGAATCTGAAACAGCTTAATTGTGCTGTTCAACTCTGCTGGCGTGAGACTGGCCCTTCCTGCCCCCTGCACTTTTTGCCTGGTATGCCTTTGTAGTTCACAGCACAGCAAGCATAAAATACCGTCAGAAACTGATGACTTTGTTTCTGTCAGTAAAGGCCTTCTCTGCCCTTGAATATGACTTTTTCCCTCACATAAATCATGAGTTGGAGCGAATGACTGCTTATCATCATCATTGGGTAATGAATGTGATATGACTCAGTCTGATTTCTCTCTACTGTCATCCAACCACTCTGGGATTCCAAGTAGTTTACAACATTTCTTAGTTTGCATCATCATCATCATCATCGTCATCGTCATCTTCATCCTCATCTGCTGTCTCTGGAATGAAAACTGTGTAGTCTATTTCGGATTCAGGTCGGATATTGCTATAAAACG
Organism: Sardina pilchardus; assembly: GCF_963854185.1. Taxonomy (NCBI): domain Eukaryota; kingdom Metazoa; phylum Chordata; class Actinopteri; order Clupeiformes; family Clupeidae; genus Sardina; species Sardina pilchardus. The sequence goes on from NC_085001.1 coordinate 22,940,708, forward strand.
ATAAGGTTAATGCTATTGTTGTGCATAAAGCTATTAAACTGCAAGGCTAATGTTATTGCGCACCGATAGTTGTATTGACATTTTGATTGATATGGCACCTTCAGCAGCAAAAGCAGTAGCATTCCGTTATTAAAGCTCTTGAGCTTGAATTTCTCATTCAAAACAGCAATGCAGAAAAGTGGAATTCATTTGTAATCGGACTTTCTATTGATGATTTCCAATTTCACAGACATCATACATATTTATTACTTTCTGGGCGTCTTGCCCACAATTAGCTGATTGAGCATTTTCATAGCAATCATGCTTGTATTAATCTCTCATTTCTTTTCTGCCTGTTCAATAAATCTTATCCTGATACCAGATGTGTGTGTGTGTGTGTGTCTGTCTGTGTGTCTGTGTGTCTGTGTGTGCGTGTGGCTATTTTCACTTCCTCTCTTTCATCTGTTTCTGATTAAGTTTTGAAATAGACATATAATGCTCTATTGTGTGGTCTGATGAAGCCCCACCTATTAACGTCCTCCCTGTTTAATCTTCAGCACACAGTTATATAGGTACACACCTTCATTATCAGCTATAGGGTTTCTGGGGATCTGGGTACATCATAGAGTGAAAATGTATATATGTGATGAGTAAGCTTAAGAGGTCGCTGCAATTTCATGTCTGAGGTCAACTGTTTACTTTCAAACAGATGTTGCGATATGATTGAGGATGAGGCGACGCTAAACATTTCAGCTGACAAGTAACAGAATGGGTGTGCAATGTGTTGTTTTTTTCTTCCATTTATAAAACTAACAAAATCACGCATTTAAAAAAAATCACAGATTCTCAAGGCGAGACAACAAAGGAGGATAAAAAAAAAACATGCCCGTCTGATTCTTAAAGTAGAAACCGTGCCAAGGTGTGTGCCAGTCAGAGAGAGCCAGCTCGGTGTGTCACTCAGGAGGCTTTGAATTGTCAGCATTAGGATTAATAAAGAATGAGCTTCTTTAATGTCTCGCTCGAGTGATCTCATAAAAGCTGTCCTGTGGGCTGAATGGGCGACGGAATACAAATAAACCACTGAAAACAGTTCAATGCCGCAACTTTCCCCCCTTTGTGTTTGCAAGGCATGCAGAATGGGAACACATGGCCACTCCGGCATTGTGATGGGAAAGTGAGGGAGAACCTAATTTGGCACCAGCCCCCTCTGAATGGCCTCCCTGAAAATACATTATGCCGAACCGAATGCAGCAGGCCATGGCTTTTGGCCAACTCCGAGACACCGTCCTGTTTATTGGACACAATCGATGGAAGGGTGAAAAAAAAAAAAGAAACGAGAAAGCAAACTTACAATGGACTGATAAGGCAAAAATGCATGCAAATGTTTTGTTTTTGTTTGTTTTGTTTCGTTTTGTCTTTGCATGACACTGCTTTCCTTTTGCATTTGGACTGCCTAGTCTGTCTGACCTGCCAGAGGAACAGCTTCGGTTTGCTTTGCTGAGTTTTTCTTTTCTTTTGGTTTTGTTTGTCCTGTTATTTTGTATTCTGCGGAGAGCCATTGTGGAATGAACTTTTTAGAAACCTTTAATTGCTCAGCGGGACTGTCCCGTGGACCAGTGGCGGTTCTAGACTGAATTACTCCCCAGGCGAGATCCTCCACGAGCGCCCCCATGAGTGTTTTTTGACGCACTTTGCGTCAGTCGGGCTCATAGGGTTAAGCGCTCGTGCCGCCCCATACAAGATGCCGCCCCGGGCGACCGCCCGGTTCGCCCGTACCTAAAACCGCCACTGCCGTGGACGGACCAACGCAGACGCTGACTCTGGAGTTTGGTTCTGTCCGCACACATGGGCTAGGAGCTGTTTAGTCCAGAGTCAGCTGCCCCACGGTTATCCACCGGCCTGCTCGAGGACTGTTTGTGTGTGTGTGTGTGTGTGTGTGTGTGTGTGTGTGTGTATGTGTGTGTTTTGCACCTTCAGGAGAAACAGATCAAGGACACTGTTCAGACGCCTGCTTAATTCAAGGCACTTTATCATCCCTGATGTGGAAGGCAATTTGCAAAAGGGCAGCCTCAGCGACAACAACACTGAGCGCGCCTTTGATTTGTATATTTGGTTTTTGCCGCACGACTCAATGAGCAATGAAGTGAGGGGCCTGGGCAGTAAAGCACCAGCCGACTCCACCAGTGTATGATAGTTAAACTTCTCCCTTATAACACTGCATTTCCTCAGCAGTTTTTTGGTGCTCACACTGTAATGGCGGCAGTACCTCATGACGAAGCCGCTCTCGCCTACAGTACATCCACAAAAGCACTTGGGTCATCACTTTTGGCCCGTAGGAAGGCTATATTTTTCCCCTCTACATGGCAAAGGAGCGGGTGAACAGGCAATGTGGACAAAACAAGTCATTTGAATTCTTTTCTAATGTCCTCTTGTCTTTTGTAAATCATCCCTCATCACAGAGCATGATATAGTAATCAGGTAATTGTGTAGTGCAAAGGCGAAAAAAAAGCTGGTGCAATCATTTCTTTTTATTCACTTTCACAATCTTGAGCAAGGAATCAGCCTGGCGCACACGCCCACACAGATACACACGCTGATATGCATCCATCACTTGGCTCTCAGGGTGCTGATCCATCTGTCAACCTGTCGCACTCTTACCTGCGCACTCTCCCACTGGGCATAATCCCTACGCTGCTGACATCCTTAAAACAAGAGCAAGAGCACTACATCACCAACCTCAACCCCACCCCCATACACACACAAAACACACACACACACAAACACACACACACTCACACTCACACCTACACCCATAACACACACAAACACACATACAAACACACACACACCCACACACACACCCTGCCACCCAGCTGTCTGAAGCCAGTGATGACCACAGGGGTCCCTCCCTCGGTCCATCCATGGGCCAGGAGCCAGGAAGCCCCTTAAATCAATTCAATTTCATTAGGTGCCGCCGCACACACAGTGCATCGTTATAATTTCATTGACGCGCCGATGGATTTTTCAGTGGATGTGGCCGCTAGGTAAATGGCCCCTGGTATAATCATGCTGGAATGAAATGCAACCAGCGGTGATTCACAATGGCTCAGCTATAAGCAATCCCCACATGCGCGCTTCAGGGAGGGAGGGGGGTGGGGGGGGGTCTCTAGCGACACGGCTATACATTGACATTTCATCTCCATGCTCTTTTTCCCTGTCATGGCGCCCAGGCCTGTTCAGAATCACAGCAGAGAATCTGATCCAGCATCTCAGACTGTCTGTTTTTTTTCGACATTTTTTTTTATTTTTTATTTCATGTCACAGCTTATCACAACTCAAATAGCACAGGATTTACTGCTGCAAATATGATTCCAGGTCCTGTGACTGGGGAAGATAGTGTAACGGTGATTTAGCTACACGCAGGCCGGGTTGTAATTTGAGCAGGTAATATTTGGTTATTGATGGGCAGGCTGTAATGCGATTACATGTCTCCCACTCTGGGGGAATCTCCTCAGCCTTGAGTCCGTCGGAGGGAAAAGAAGTCAATAGGTGAACTGAATGTGCTTCTGATTATCTTTATCGGTCTCGCGTGTAGCTCTCTGTTGCCCACTGAGGGGCCTACTGTTATCTCACCACAGAGGCCACCGGGTCAAAATGGCTTCACTGGGTTTTGGAATTGATGTAAGCTCCAGTTACCTCCACGGTGATGGGGTGAAATCTCGGTCGGATTGACATCCCGTTGCAACACCCCATGGGTCATTTCTCTTTGTTAGAGCGGCCTAAAGCTACAACACAGGATGTCGGTGTGGATACCTTTTCCTGAGCATTGAGCATCCAGCATTCTCCCTGATCCTTCCCTTGTTTCTTTTCTGTCACCATAATTCACGGGCTATTTTCAGCAGGACGAGGGGCATGCTTAATGCTCCATATCAAAGCCAGCGTGGCACCCCCCCTCCCCCCCCCCCCGGCGAGCTTGCTACGGCTCTCTCCATCCAGCCGACCGGACAGTGAGGCGGGTGACTGAGCCATCTGTGTCATGAAAGGGGAAGGTTAAGCTAATGAAGTGGCCACTTCACTGTATAAAGCCACTTTGTGGTTTGCCGGTTCAAAGCGGACTGTCTCTCAAAGACGCAGTAAAAAGAGGGGGGTGGGTGGGTGGGTGGGGGGGGGTGCTGCTTCAGATTTACAGCTGTGGTTGAGCCTCCCCACGTAAACCCGGCATCATTTTAACCAGAGCTCTTTTTTTTTTTTGTCAAAACGTCTGACAATGTGTAAAGGTCACAGTTTTAGTAGCCAACAGAAATGAATGAATGCATCCAAAAGCCAAAGAGATTATTCATTCACAAACCACGTTTCTTTTGGCTTGCAAGTGTGACTCATTTATCCAGAAATGTTTGGGCTTTGTGTGTGTTTGTTTGTGTGTGTGTGTGTGTGTGTGTGTGTGTGTGTGTGCGCTTGCGCATGCGCGTGTGTGTGTGTCTGTCTGTGTGTCTATGTGTTCGTTTGTGTGTGTGTGTGTGTTTGCTTGTGTGTGTGTGTGTGTTAATGTGTGTGTGAGTGTGTTAGTGTGTTTGCATGGACTCTGCATTAGTCTGGACTGTACTGCTGCATTTGCTTGCTACACAGGTCCGTGCTGAGAGCGAGCGAGCGAGCGTCCTGTCTGAGCCGGACACGGCGGATGCATCATTGATGCGTGGCTGTGCCCGGGACTCATGAAATATTTGAGAGGCGCACAGTCAGGTGCTGTGGCTCCGGGTGACAGGTGCAGGCTGGCCGGGGGGGAAAAAAGTGGCGCCTTCAGAGAGCGTCCCCGTGGTTTGCTGGACGGCAGACAAGCAAATGAAGTGACAGCCGGAGCAAACAGAGCACTGCGCTCGTTCCTGAAGGTCATCCGCCTCTCATAGACTCACTCTCAGGGCTGCTCAAGTTCAGCAGGAAAAACTCTCCAGTCTCCAGTCACTCCAACATCCAATAGGAGATAGCCAAAAAAGAACAAGATATTATATATTGTATTATATCATATTGTATTAGATTAGATTAGATTAGATTAGATGAGGTTGTATTATATTATATTAGATTATATCATAGTATAGCATAGCATAGTACAGTATAGTATAATAGTACTATACAGAATAGTCATAATGCAACATACCATGCATATTATAAAAGTAAATAATTATCTTATATTTGTCTTATATGTATAAACAAGAGAGTGCCCATGCATATGAATTCTACTGTAGTGCTAACTGTGAACTATGATTTAAAAAACTAAATCAGCATAGAGGAAGCTGGAAGAGGTACCCACAAGAGAGTGCACCACAATGTGTTTGGAAAAACCTCCAACACTACCTCTAGTTTTTGCTCTTTCATATTCCATTGTGGCATTGGCTTCATCTAATCACGGATGTTTCTTTGGCTCAGGAAGCAACTGGAATTTCAGGATATTTCTTTCTCTTTTAATGGTATCTGCTATTATGCATTCATACACACATCTTACGCAGGAGACACAGTGGTTCTACTCTGTGCACTGCAACCATTGATTTGAATAGAAGGTCTGTCAGACTTGTAGCCTTGATGCTCAATAAATCAGAGGCAAGACGCTTGTACAATGCGTTATATTCAGGTCATGCGTCTTGTGTGCATAATGACTTCTTTACCTCAGTTTACCCTGGCTGATGGATGGCAGCCCTGAATTGACTTACATGCCAAGTGCCTCTGTAACTGTCTCTGCTAATAGTATATCTACTCTGAACTTTGTTTGGCCAGCTCCCCGTTCTCTACTTAGATAAATGTATGTCATCTATTGATATGTGGCTTTTGTTGTTGCAGTGGCGACTCAAAGTCAAACTTAAGCTAATCTCCGCTTTTGCTTGGATGCGCTGCACTTTCCCCACTGGTAATAAAAGCCCTCTGTCAGCGCAACAAGCACGTCGCATGTGTGTGTGTGTGTGTGTGTGTGTGTAAGAGAGAGTATATGTGTGCATTTGTGTCTGTATATCTGTGTGAGCGTCTGTGTATGTGAGTTCAACTTAAGTGTTTGTGTGTGTGTGTTTGTGTGTGTGTTTGTGTGACCCATTTACTAATTCTGTGCCTGTAAAAGTGATGTATCCAAGGAGCGCCCGTCAGTGGGACCCCCAGAGCCACTCTAATCTGCACTGCCGCCATACTGCAGGGAAGGCAGCAGACAGGCTGTTGTTCTGGGGGATGCTCTGTCTGCATCCCAATCGGTGACTAATACGTGTCCATGGAGCACCGATCCAGCCAAATGTGATTTCCACCGAACGTGCATCCCTGCATTCAGTACGAGGGGGGGGGGGGGGGGGGGGGGGGGGGATGGCATCGTCTCATTCTGCTCGAAGGCGCAAAGCGTTTGAGGAGAAAGGATTACTTTTGCCCTCGATCTGGTCGTCCTTCATGCCGATGAACCCGTGTTCTTCATGTTTCTCCCGACTCTCGGCAAAGAAGGGACGGGTCACTGAAGAGGGCAGACCGTCACCCCTTGGCATCGCAAGGAGTTCCAGAGAATTTCTGCGTGGGGTAACACGTCTCCTTCATTGCCCAGCCACACAGCAGGGTGCACTTTCAGAAGAAGACTTTCGGAAGAAGGTTCCGCTACCCCCCCTCCTCCCCCCTCCAGCATCTCTCACAACTTCCAGCTTAAAAAGCAAAACAGATGAGGGTTGACCAGAGGTCCAGTGCCTCTCTGAACAGAAATGAGACCCAGCGTGTCAAATAATACGTTCCAGCCACGGGGGCGAAAGCTCATTCGGGTGTTATCAATCCTTTCGCCGTGACTTTAGATCCCGAGGGGGAAAAGTGACTCGGCAAACAAAAATAAGTGTGAAATGTTATTGCCTCAACTGCCTCCTCCTTTTTTCAACACAGCATTTTCTAATAGAGCATCAGCTCTTTCAGGAAGAAGGACCACTGACTGGATGAAACAAACTACAGTCTTATAACTGGCTGGCTGACACATCTGAACATATTTTGAAATGTAATGACATATTCATGTTCTCTTGTTTGCTCCAATAGGCAGACAGCATCGTTTCATGCTGTTTCACCTTCCTCACATTGTGTGTGCTTACAATACAGATAAAAAAAAAAAAAGTCAAGGTACTTATAGCGGCAAGGCCAATGGCTTCATTCTCAGAGAGCATAAACAAACTGATCAAATGCATAAACTCACCGCTACTGTGTGTTACTTCAGATAAAAGCGCTAGCTGAATAAATATGCATGCAATGTAAATGTAAACCCTGTGAAGGCTTCGCTCTCACCACAAACCATTTGTAATGCTAAACAGACTGAAGACACCGAGTGAACTCCATGTGACTGCAAGGAAAGTTTCGTGGAGAGACTTCTTCTCAGCCAGAGCGACTGACTGCACTTTGCTGTTCCAACCCTGCGGATAGAGGATGACAATCTGTCCCACTGTTTTTTCGCGCCGGCATCATTATGGCTGTGACACTCTGGCTGTCTGCTGATATTTTCCAGCTTGAGAGCGACAAAGGATCTCAGAGGGCTTGCTAGTCTGTACAAAAGGTGTAATTCTGTGCTGAAACACACATTAGGTACAGTTAAGCCCAAAATTATTAGCCCCCCTTATGAATTCAGACATAATCCTTTGTTTATACATGAAAATGACCATTTCCAAAAATGTGCCTAGTTTATATGATTACAGAAGCGCAAAGACAGTATGCCCACAAAGTTTGATGATCATTGTTTACTCTTGCTCTGATTTGTGACAAGAAAAGCAAGAATTGACATGTTCAAAATTATTAGCCCCCAGACCATTTATAGTCAATAGTGTAGCCTTTCTTTGCTTCAACTGACAACAACTTCTTTGAATAGTCTTTTACTAGATTGGCACATATCTCTTAAGCACTCTTTAGCTCCAGCTCGTCCAAACGGCATGGTTTTCTTGTATGGACTCTTGCTTTAAGCACGTGCCACAGATTCTTAATGGGGTTGAGGTCTGGTCTCTGTGTAGGCTATTCCAGCACCTTGATTTTGGTATCCTTTAGGGCGTTTTAGACCACTTTTCACTATGCTTTGGGTTATTATCATGCTGAAGGACCTGGTGGCGACCTAAGCCTAGATTAAGAGAAGGCGTCTTGATGTTATATCTCAAGAGATCAACATAATCTCTCTTTTTCATGATCCCATGCACCCAAACAAGGCTCCCTGTGCCTGAGACAGCAAAACAGCCCCATAACATGATGCTCCTACCACCATGCTTCACTGTGGGAACTGTATTTTTATGGTTGTAGGCCCTCCCTTTTTTCGCCAAACATAGGCAACATCCATGTGCCCAAACAGCTCCCAGTTTAATGTCATCAGACCAAAGGACAGTTTTCAAAAACTCATTTTTAGCTTTTAAATGTGCATGGGCAAAGTTCAGTCTGACTTTGAAGCGCCCGTTTTGGAGTAATGGGTTTTTTCTCAGCCGATGACCTTGGAGGCCTCCACAATAAAAATCCCTCGCTACTGTCTTCCTCAAGACTTTAACCCCAGAGGTCTCAAGGTCAGCAACTATCATTTTGGCGGATGTGCAGGGTTGCTTGCTAACATCCCTGATGATTTTTCTCTCTAGATTTGAGATATTTAGCATTTTCATCCACACTTAGGTTTGTTATGCACAAACTTGGAACTCTTTGTACTTTGTAATGATGCCTTGCACGGCTGTTCTACATACTGTGAAGCATCTAGAGATTACAGTATAGCCTTTCTCCATATTATAGGCCTCAATGATGTTCTTTCTGAGGTCCAGACAGATTTCCTTTATCTTCAGTATGCCTGTAAAGGCAGTCCCCTCTCAGACAGGTGTTCAAGTGCCAGTAGGCCTGTTCCTTGAAGTCTTTAGGTAAACAATCAATGCTGGTTGGGTGTTCAGGTGTTGTCTGGACATTAGCTAACTGCAAAGGTGTGGCTTGAAAGGTGACAGGTTGGTCGTGTGTGTTTAAAAGCAAAAAAATCACATGGGGGCTATTAATTTTGAACATCCCACTTTTCACACAATTTGAGATTAAGCATTCCTAATAATATATTAACACTCCAAAATGCACCAGATTCTACATAATAACACTGGTGAATGTTTGATTTTGAAAATTTGATCAGGGATGAAAAATTTAGGGAGAATTTTAGAGTAATGTTCCAAAATTTCAGGGGGGCTAATAATTTTGGGCTTAACTGTATATATTACATCATTTTAAGATTACTCTTTAATTCAGTGAAGGGATATACAGTAAACAGGGAATCTGTTTATATTTTCCAAATACGTCTTCATGATACTCTACTGTCCGTTATACACTTCTGTGACTACAAGACAATCATACTGATATATTCTATGCCTGCATGGTGTGCCTGCATTTGTAGCACTTAGACTGGTTCATGAATACATATGCAAAGCCTTCAATAGGAAGTTCTGAGCTTCTGAATTATAGCCCGATGGTTCATTGGAGATAGACAGCAAGTTTTAAGAAGAAAGCAACTTTCTTCTTACTCCCCTTGATATCAGTCAACCCCCCACCCCACCCCGACTGTGTTGAGCATGACTGTGCTGCCACTGTAATCTCCATCACAAGTGTACCACATGTTGTCTTCACCCTCAACGTCAGTGTGTGTGTTGCGCCTCACCCCTGCCTCTGTGCTGGGGCCTCTGTGTGTTTACTACTATCTTCACACTCTCATCTCCCCTGCGTCCTCCTCCTCCTCACTCCCACTCTGTGAAGATCTTTATCTCCTCCCAGAGTTATCTCTGCATTCAGCAGGATCTTAATCTGACGCCATTTTTCTTCCCCGCCATCTGCACAAAGCATCTTTGGAAGAAGTCTGGTAGCACACACATACACACACACACACACATATATATATATATATATAGAGAGAGAGAGAGAGAGAGAGAGGGAGAGAGAGAGAGAGAGAGAGAGAGTCTCCCTTCCCTAGACTAAAAAAAGCTTTAACCGCTACAATCAGCGATTCACAGTCGCAGTTGATAATAACAAACCCTGTGTCAGTTCAGACACGTTTCAGGCGCGTTACGGGGCCGATTCTTTGTCAGTGGTAATTACTGTGACAGTCTCTCTCCCTCCTCGTCAGAGCCGTCCCTCCGCATTACATAAGTTGAACAAGCCACCTGCGTACTCTCCTCCGTCTGCCCCCTAACAATCGGCATGACTAACACAATCTTCCGCCGAGGTTGAGAGGCAAGCCTTTTCCCTCCAAATCAAATTCCCCTGTCACAGAGCGACTGATCTTCTGAGTATGGCAAAGGAAATAGTGTACGGGTATAAAAAAAAAAGAAAAAAGAAAAAAGCCGGTAAAGAAACCGGGAAATAACACAAAGGGGGGTGGAAAAAGCCTCCTGTGTGAATGCTTATTAGAAACTTTTTTCCACGGACTGGGAGGCTACAGTGAATCTGGCGTGCCAAACAGACATGGCACAGACATTCTTGCTTGCCGCAATGGTGATTAGGCCTTCATTTAGATCTCCAGTCTTTGCAGTGAAAGCGTATCAAGAGGATTGGAGCCTCTTCACTTCTTCTGTGACCATAAAGGTTGATACAAAGTTTCGTAACCACACAACCCCCCTCTTCTAAGGCAAACTTGAAATAAGGCCTGTCTTCTCCAGAAGTTTCTGGTGGTGTGCATTAAACAGAATCTCTAATCCTCTGGGTGACACATATATCCGCAGCAAACTGCTTTAAATTATGTGAGATCATGGTGAGATCCCTTTGATATCATGATATATGAATACCAATGTGTGTGTGTGTGTGTGTGTGTGTGTGTGTGTGTGCGCGCGCGCGTGAGTGCGTGCACGGAAGATGAATTCTCATTTCAGAATGTGTGACTTTGACTCATCTCTTCATATGAAAGAACAGACAGATCAGCAATCACTACCAAAACATGCACTCAGTCTTCGTGTATGCGTGTGTACATATGTACATGTGTATGTGTGTGTGTGTGTGTGTGTGTGTGGATGGAGGTTAAACACTCACCCGACCAACAATCAAAGCTCGCTCCCCTTTGATTTTTCCTTTCACCATGCAGACTTTTTTTTTTCTTATTTTCATAATGTCACCAAGATTGCTCAAATAATAACAACAATTACGACAATGTAAAAGGGGAAATTATGCGGAGCTGTAAATGCCATCTTTAATTTTACCCTTTTGTAGCGCTGACGCATTCACAGAGATGAGGTAAAAGAAAAAAAAAAGAATAAGACCTCCCGCTTCTTCCTCACCCACCTCCTCCTCCGAGTTAATAATGGTTGGTAGACCTTGTCTCAGCTGCTAGACTTGACTGACTCCACTGATGGTTCATAAAGGTCTTGGGGGAGGCTCGCCCGGGCCGTATCAGGCAGAGAGATAATGGACACCGTCTGGCTTTCCCCCCTTTTCTCTCATCGTGAGAGATGGCTTTATGGTGGGGTTTTCTTGCAGGTGGGTGGCGGTAACGCTGATTAGGAGGGGTGGGAGGAGGGTGTGGGTGGGTGGGTGGGTGGGAAGGGGGGGGGGGGCAGTGCAGGGGTGCGTGGGGGCAAGATGACAGAAGCCTGACAATTGAACGAGACGTTTGAAGGCGCAACAAACACTACCTGTCAGGCGGCGTTATGCACCGCTGTAGCCGTGGCGCCTTGTTTTGGGAATGGTGCGTGATTCCGAGCTCTTCCTGTCACGCGGCGTCAGTGAGGAATGCTCAGAGGGCATCGCTGATATGATTTCTGCAAGCTTAGCTGTTCGGGCTTTGAAGGCAGCAGCGCTGATCCCCCAAGATCTTAGCTCTGCCACCTCAGTCTCCGTGAAGTTGCCGTTGACAAGCTCCTGCACAACACTGCCCTCCACAGGCTCAAAGGTCAACTGCATGTAAACACCCACAGACCTCAACGAGCACTTGACCACGCTCCATTTTCAATGTATCTATCTCTCCACAGGTTCTGAAGCTATTTTGGTAATCAAATATAAGTATCAGTATTACTTTAGTCAAGATGAGTGGGCAATAACAAATTAAATCTAAAAGGAAATTATCGTGATTAAAACAGCAGAGTGCAAGAAGGCCCTCCAGTGCTAAACAAGGCGACGCAGGAAGTGTATTTGCATCTGTTGTATTATGTATGTGCCTCTTAAATGCTCGCACGGAGGGTGGCACCAGCGGCAGCTTGACAGTATTCATTAGCACATTAGATGATCGGCCTGCACGCGCTGGTCAGTCAGGGGAGAGGCACATGGGAGCGGGCTGTTGACAGGTGGCTTTGTCGCCGTGAATCTCAAGCTGTAAGAATGCAAGAACGCTAATCTCTTTCTCCCTCTCTCTCACACACACACACACACACACACACACACACAAACACTCACTCTATCTCTCTCGCTCTTCCAAAAATGGTGCCATTCTCAAGGACTGTTATGACAGCAGACTCACACTTGATACTATTCAAGTCCCCCGTTTCACAAGTAATGTGGACTTAATCACACTGGCTCTCTCTTCGCCGATTTCGGTAGCAAGTGTAAATTGTCAATTGTCACAACTACCTGACTCAGGGCAGAAATGACATAGGGGAGTCCACACCGATAATATGTCTCAAACAATAATTTATTAAATAAATACTAACGGTTAAGTTATCAGTCCATGTTTAAGTCAAATCATGAATGTGGTGTACGTCAGCAATGTAGAGCAGTGTAAAAGCAGAGGTGCGAGAAGAGGTGAAAACGGGCTGCAGCCAGCCCCCCAATGTCTGAAGGCCAGAGCAGCAATAGAGAGGCCGAGCCACCGCGGAGGAACTGCTTTTAATCTTCCTCCAATCAGCAACCCAGTAAGCGTCAGGCTAACCCAAAACGGCTCCCCCTGCAGACCAGTAGGAAGAGAAACAGAAAACCATAACAAACAAGCCAGGTAGAGTGAGGCAGACCCAGCATGGACAAGCCGGGCGTGACATCACTCCCCCCACAAAACAGAGACCCATAACCACGGGTCTCTGGAAATTTGTCATAATAATAATAAGCTGAAATTATAATAAACAAACAGTGCCTAAAGCACCAGGTGCAAACCTGGAACGTACCAACAGTAGGCTATCCCACAAACATAAGCAAAGTGACAAATTCTCAACCACCACCACCTAATCCCAGCACCCAGTAGATGTTGGTGCCTGGGCAGCTATTTAAGAAACAAGATAGGTTACTCATCTAATGCCCGGGACAAGGCATCAGCCATTACATTTTCGGTACCCTTGATGTGCCGAATGACTAGTCTATACGGTTGTAAAAAGAGTGCCCATCGCATAAGCCGTTGATTTGCATTTCTAAGTGAGTGAAGAAAGGTAAGAGGATTGTGATCCGAAAAGACCACAACAGGATGCACCCCACCACCCACATAAACATCAAAGTGTTGGAGCGCCCATATAAGGGCCAGAGTCTCCTTTTCAATGGTAGAATAGTTAAATTGATGCCTGTTGAATTTCCGCGAGAAATAACAGACAGGCCTATCGACGCCATTCTCATCTTTTTGCAGGAGTACTGCACCTGTCCCCACCAGGCTCGCGTCAACCTGGAGCTGAAACGGTTGATCCATTTTTGGCGCCGCCAGGACAGGCGCAGAACTCAACAGCAACTTGGCATTATCAAAAGCCTGCTGACACTCAGCAGTCCATTCAAACTTCACAGACCCTTTCAGTAGGTTAGTGAGAGGCTCGACAACGGATGAAAAATTACAACAGAAACTGCGGTAATAACCAATCATCCCCAAAAATCTCATTATTTCCTTTTTGGTGACCGGAGGTGGAAACGTATCTATGGCCAAGACCTTAGCCCTTACCGGCCGCACTTGGCCTTGTCCCACCACCTTACCCAAATAAACTACGGTGGCTTGTGCAAACTCGCATTTTGCCAAATTGACTGTGAGTGTTGCTGCCACCAACCGCTCAAACAGTGCACGAATGCGTGATAAATGTGTGGCCCAAGTATCAGCATAACACACCACATCGTCAAGGTAAACAGCGCACCCTTCTAATCCTGCAACAACTCTGTTCATTAGCCGTTGAAAAGTGCCGGGCGCGTTGCGTAACCCAAAGCTCATCCTGGTGTAAGAATAAAGCCCTGTCGGTGTTATAAAGGCCGATATTTCCTGGGCCCTAGGTGTAAGGGGCACCTGGTAATAACCTTTTAGCAAGTCGAATTTGCTCACAAAGCGAGCAGCCCCCACCTGATCAACACAGTCCTCTATACGAGGTAACGGATAGGAGTCTGCTTTAGTTACCATATTCACCTTCCTATAATCGGTGCAAAACCTAAAAGTGTCATCAGATTTTTTAACGAGTAGGCAAGGCGACGCCCAACTCGAATATGACTGTTTCGCTAATCCATTATCAATGAGATATTGAACACTCTCATTCAGACTTTTAGCTTTGTCTGGTGAGACACGATAAAATCGCTGTCGGATAGGCTGAGCCTCCCCCACATCAATGTCATGTTCAATCAGGGTCGTACAAGTTGGTGTGTCAGAAAACAAACAAGAAAATTCAGAAATTAACATTTTCAATTTATCCCGTTGTTGAACATCTAAATGACCCAACAGATCATCCAGCTTTGCTAATGTCTCAGAATTGTTCAAGCGAGCCCGTAGGACTGCGTCGTCGGGGCTACGCACATCATCCTCCGCTGCCACCGGAGCTGCCTCTGGTGCGCCCAGCGCAACGACAAAACCCACAGACTTCTGCTCAGCACCAGTACTCACCACCTTTGAGGAGTAATAAGGCTTGAGAAGGTTAACACGACAGAGCTGTGTAGACCTTCTACGCTCAGGTGTAGCGACTACATAGTTCCTTTCAGAAATCTTACGCGTGACAGTGTATGGACCGGAATATTTAGCCCCGAAAGGTGAACCAGGGATGGGTAAAAGCGCGATAACCTGATCGCCCGGGCTAAACGTTCTTACTTCTGTCTTTTGGTCATACTGACGTTTCATTTTCTTTTGTGCTTCAGTCAAATTATCACTTGCCATTCCCCAAGCTAAAAACAGTCTGCGGCGAAACCCTTGAACATAATCAGCCAAACCACAAAGTGGCTCCGATATGTCCAAATCACCGCTCAACACAGACAGGGACGTGCGTACCTCGTGGCCAAAAACTAACTCATTTGGGCTAAACCCAGTGCTTTCCTGCACAACCGCACGAGCCGCCAACAGTAGCCACGGAAGACCATCCTCCCACTCCCTCTTCATCTCCACGCAATAAGCGCGGAGCAAAGACTTGAGAGTAGCGTGAAAACGTTCAAGAGCACCCTGGCTCTGTGCATGGTACGCACTACTCATGTTATGTTGAATGTGTAACTGTTTCAGGGCTGCAGCAAATGTTCTTGACGTAAAATTCGAACCACGATCACTTTGAATGATTTTCGGAATGCCAAAGATTGACATGAACTGGGTCAAACACTTGACTATAGATCTCGTAGTAATCGACCTTAAGGCATAGGCAGCAGGATAACGAGTAGCCTGGCACATTAACGTGAACATATAAACATTGCCAGATTTCGATTGGGGTAAGGGTCCTACACAGTCAATAATTAGATGTTCAAAAGGGGTGCCTACTGACGAGATGGGTTGTAGAGGTGCAGGTTTAATAACCGTGTTCGGTTTACCAGCAATCTGACAAACGTGGCAAGATTTAACAAACTTCGCTACATCCCTCCTTACCCTCGGCCAATAGAACTGCCGCAACAAGCGACTATAGGTTTTCTTTACCCCGAAATGACCAGACACTCCCCCGTGTGCCGTTTGCAATGCCACAGCACGAAATTTCTCAGGCATCACAAGCTGCAGAACTCCAGCTGCCGCATCATTGTCAGCACAAGGCCTACGAAACAACAGACCATTTTGCACACAATAACCATGATCAGAATTACTATCATCCAAAGCCAAAGAAAAATATTTCTTCAGACTATCATCATTTCCCTGGGCCTCAATAACCTCAGCACACGACAACGGTTCAGGAATTTCGGGAATAAATAATCTAGCAACCGTGTTTCGAGAGATATCAGAAGGAGCCGCATTTTGCACACGGGCCATTGCCCGAGTCACTGCGCAAGCTGTGAAAACCTCTGGAAAATCTCTCAAACAACCATCCGTCCGTGCAGACGATGTAGCCTCCTTCACCACAGGCAAAGGTGACTTTTGCACAGGAAAAACACAATCCCGACCAATATTATTTCCAATAATTATGTCAATGCCATCCATGGGTAACGATGGACGCACGGCAATGGTTATGTCACCATCCACAAAGCCCGAGAATAATTGAATACGGTGCAGTGGCACTGGAAAAGACTGAAGCCCAATTCCCCGAATTAAAACAACACTCCCAGTATCTGAAATGGATGAGAAGGGTAGTGCTGATTGATGGATGAAACTCTCCGACGCCCCGGTGTCCCGCAATATCTTTACCGGAACCCTGAAAGTGTCTCCAACCATGGACACAAAGCCCTCGGTGATAAACGGAGCATAGTCCGATACTCCCGTCACCCCAGGTTCATCACCAGGGATTTGCGCGTTTGCTACCACACAGCTCCCAGACTCAATAGCCTTCAACTGAGGAACATCCGACCTCACATCTCTCACATGCGTGGTCGAAATCGAGGAGACACAGGCCACCTCTTTGACACTGCTCTCTTTACTATTTGTACGAGCCTTCAAGACTGGACATGCCCTTTTCCAGTGGCCTACTTCAAAACAATAATGACAAGTATTGCCATCCGTCTCTGGCGTTTTATTGGGGGGCGCAGGGTCAAACCTCATAGGACAGGGTCTTACAGAAGGACCCGCATTAACAAAACCAGGACGATACTCTTTGCGCTCAAAACGCGGAGAAAACAGCCGCACATGACTTCTGTGAGTTAACACGTAACCATCTGCAAGGACCGCAGCCTTTCCTGCCGTCTTCACCTCATGCTCATTTAAATATGTGACAAGTCGTTCGGGCAAGACGTCTTTAAACTGCTCCAGAACAAGTAGATCACACAAACCATCAAAGGTACTGACCCCCTCTGATATGAGCCAGCGATGGAAAAAACTAGCTAAGTCTCTTGCCAGCTCAGCATGGGTTTGCCTATCAGACTTTCTGCAGTTGCGAAAACGTTGCCTATATGCCTCAGGAATAAGCTCGTAAGACTTTAACACCGCGTCTTTAACTAATGGATAGCTCTTTCTATCAGCCGAAGACAACGCCACAAATGCCTCCTGCCCACGGCCAATCAGTACAGCTTGTAATAGCAAAGTCTTATCGCTATCGTCCCACTTCTGAGCATCAGCAACATTTTCGAACAGAGAAAAAAAAATATCTGGATCGCGCTCGTTAAATTTGGGAATAAACTTAACCATGCTGGCTAAACTCGATTGCGGAGCAGAGTTCCCAGTAGTTTTACCCTCATCCACCAACCGTAGTCTAGTGCGTTCTAGCTCACGGGCCTGTGCTTGTTCATGCTCAACATGTTTCAATTTCTCCAACTCCAACACGCGATCTTTTTCTTTCTCTACAGCTGCAAGTTTCTGACGTTCAAGCTCCTGTGCAATTTCCCATTTCTTGTGCTCTCTCTCACGCCCCGATTCTAATTCGTTTTGAGTCAACTGCATCTGCAGAAGTTCTTTTTGTTGCTCAAAAGTCAATAGACCTACTGACGTTTTGGACACAGGCGCAGTTGGGACAACAAACCCTGGTTGACTAGGCCCCGCTACACCACTCGGCCCCGCTACACCACCCGGCAGCACCTTTAATTCCTTTAAACGGTCACAAATGAACTGAACCAATTGTTCTTTCTTTGTCGATTTCGACACAGTTAATTCAATTGAATGATGACTGGCAACATTAATTAATTGTTCCTTTGTGAGTGCAGCCAACAGGCTCTCCGAAGGAGCAGCCAGGATATCATCATACGCACTCATTCTGCAATATGCGTGATCAATCAACAACGACCCAAACCACACAACTAAATACTATCCTACCGATTACATTTATCCAACCATACCAGGGTAAATCAGCAAAGTGCAACACAGCTTACGCAGCAAAACAGGTCGATCATTGAGCATTCCCCCTAAACATTTGCCCCCCGCTATACTGACCTATCTTCACACTGTTTCCGAGGACCAGGATCATCTACTCACCAAATGCTGCTGAAGTCGTACCGTCCCGACAAAAGCCAATGCAGCCGGTTCTTCACAGCGGTGCCCTGGCCCAGAAACAGTGGCACAGCAGCCTAATAAACCCAGCGCGGAAGCGCTCTAAACCGGGGATGATGTAGCTCCACAAGACCAACGCTCCGCTACGAAAACCGAAATCGCACTTCGTAAAAAACAGAAAATGGCCGGAAAAATATCATCCAATACTCCCAAAGCTCCCTTTTTTTCAAACAAAGACTTTTTAACTAACCAAAATCAGTGTAGGACTCCCCCAAAACCAATACTAGCGAAACGCCGGTAGGCCCGAACTACTATAGGCACACTACCAAGCCTACGCCCACTCCCATTCACAAAAAGCGCCGATTACGTAGCTCTACACACCTAACCAGGAATTAAGGAAGACTACTTCCAATTCCACGGGAACAAATGGCCGGAGAGCCCCCACATGTCACAACTACCTGACTCAGGGCAGAAATGACATAGGGGAGTCCACACCGATAATATGTCTCAAACAATAATTTATTAAATAAATACTAACGGTTAAGTTATCAGTCCATGTTTAAGTCAAATCATGAATGTGGTGTACGTCAGCAATGTAGAGCAGTGTAAAAGCAGAGGTGCGAGAAGAGGTGAAAACGGGCTGCAGCCAGCCCCCCAATGTCTGAAGGCCAGAGCAGCAATAGAGAGGCCGAGCCACCGCGGAGGAACTGCTTTTAATCTTCCTCCAATCAGCAACCCAGTAAGCGTCAGGCTAACCCAAAACGGCTCCCCCTGCAGACCAGTAGGAAGAGAAACAGAAAACCATAACAAACAAGCCAGGTAGAGTGAGGCAGACCCAGCATGGACAAGCCGGGCGTGACACAATGTCATGTGTGCTTAAAACATCACAGTCCATGATGACATCTGAATCAAAGGAGCTGCTGTAAATATCCACACAAAGCACTCACAGTATTTATGGCAGACATTTCACACTTCACATGTTAGAGGACTTCATCAGATCAGCCTGAATATACCGTATTTGGGACAGATGCTGGCAGCTTAGTATCACAGACACTAGAAGTTAGAAGTTTCTGCCGAAAGTTACGGTGAGCTGCCACAATCAACCCATGGGGAGTAGCTTATTTCAAAGCCGTCATGGCAGAATCCCAACTCATGATACTTGAATGAATAAGCCATACAGTAATTCTAGTGCTAGAATAAGTACTGACTTACAAAGATGTAGATGATAGTCAAGACATAACTGTATCTGGGAAATCCATTATAGCAAATAAATCCTGCTCTTAACTCCAGAAAAATCATTAACATTTCCCATTACATGATTTGATATTCATTATTTCTATACAATACATTCATTTTCAATCTGATTCAGTTCAATCTACAATCTAATGAAAACTCTCTCTACACAAACCAAAATCTCAAAGCACTTCAGTATGACAAATATAGTGCACTTTGTTCAAGCTTCACACTGTGGTTAGAAGAAATACAACTTGCTATTAAAAATGTAATGGTCAAATGTGCAGTTACAATAAGAAAGCTTCTCAGAATGATTATCTCTCTCTCTCTCTCTCTCTCTATCTATCTATCTATCTATCTATCTGTGTGTCAGCAAATGCATAACCATGTCTGAGGCCAGTATGCGCATGCGTGTTTGTCTCTTAAACGCATGCTTGCAAATGGCCTTGTTTCTCAATCTTTCAGTTTGCATTAGTTCAGAGACTTGACTTCCCACAGGGATTTGGCCAGCAGTCAACACATACCATTTTCTTCTGAGCCGTTCTTAAAGATTGATGTGAAAACATACTGTACCATGCATGTTAGTGGCCTTGACCGATGTTGTCACTAAACACTGTTGTGAAGTCAGTAAGCCTTGTTGATGTTTGTATAACAATAGCCACGTTCACATGGACACTCTTAATCCAATTAAATGGAACAGTGGCTCAATCGGCTCAATCGGAATAAAAATTATCATATAAACACCTCAATCAGAATAAATACCTGATAAATACCTGATCTGATCAGAATTTCAATCTGAATGACTGAATGACTCCGTTCCTATTCCAATTGAACAGTCATGTATACAGTCAATCGGCTTGCCTGCTGTGTCTTCTCAATGAAAAGTAGGCAACAATGGCTATTCCAATCAAAGACTCTAAAGCGCTTGAGAGCATCTGATCGGAATAAAACGTACCCCATGTGAACAGACAGCACACAGAATAGTTTAATCAGAATGACAAACAAAATGTCTGGATGTGTTTACATGTACTTCGATATTCCAGGTTTTGAGGCTTATGTCCTGAGTTTGATTATTTTCAGTATGGTGCTTACATTATCACAGAGATACCCGGTTATTGATATGTATGATAAATCTCAAAACAGGGATCCGCAGAGAGACAGAGAGAGAGAGAAGGAAAAAGAATGATGGCTCTAATCAGGGTCCCTTTGTAATACAATAGCTTTGGATAGACTTATCTCCAGTATGAAAGTGTTTGGCATACCTGTCAATGTGAGCACCTTTGCAAGGATACAGTGCATCACGCTCCCTGGACCAAGGCAAGGTGGGGAGTGTGAAAGTGTGTGGCTTTTCATCACTCCGATTCCCCCTCTAACCTTGGGAGACAGCTGATAAAGCCGTCACTCTGAACACTTCCTTCGGGGGAGTGTTACCTGATAAAGTGGTGTTCCACCTGCTTTGGCCTCAGGACACAACACAGGGTGCAAAAAAAAAAAAAAAAGATTAGCTTATACTGAAAGTGACCAGTGTTTCATGAACTCCTGTAAAGAATTTAACAAAGGTACTTTTTTCATATTTCTTCCACAAATTAACCTACTAACACTTTAACAGCACATAATCTGAACAATAACAACTACCTGAAACAGAAAGAAAGACTGAAATAGTACTTCAACAGTAGATCAGAACACTGAAGCGGCATTGCTTCACATGAGTGGTCTACTTAATGTATGGGAATGTAATGTATACCTGGCCTGGATATGCAGGGTTTATACTACATCCTTAATGGATCCATCATATGCAGAGATGCTATTGTAAAACATGTAGTGAAATGTTATTAGTTGCTCAACTTCTTCCTAGGCCACAAAATCTTAGATTGGGAAAAAATGGTCTTTGCTCCATTGAGAAGCTTCTATGACCGGCAGGGAACTGATCGCACCAATCAAATCATCAAGGCGGATTTTACAGTTCATTGATGGATAGACGAGCAACGGTGCAGTACGCGTTCGGTTGGTTTCATTTGCAACAAAAAGGCTGTCACAGAAGCAACAGATTAGGTTTTGCTATGGCATCTGTTGTACAATATTGGGTTGCGATATTGATACCACAATAACTTCAAAAACAAACATGAAACAGTGACTATAGGCATTTGTTGAAAAGAATGTTTCTGCAGGTCTCCTGCAGGATCCATGGTAGGCTATTCCGTTGTGCTGATTGGTTAGGTCTTTCCCCCCTTGTCGAAACACACCCCATAATCACGTGCCAATGCCAAAGCTCCAGACTCATGTTCTGAATAGAATTGAGTCTCAAGGCTGGAGATCACTGACTATTGCTGGACTACTGCTGGATTGCAACTTATAAAGTTTTGTCTATGTTTAAGATCCAGATGGCCTGTGGGTAGAAACTTCCTAACTTACCAGTCCTTCTGTTTTAGCCACGTTTTGCACAGGCCTGAGCCTGACCTCAAGCAGTCTGAACAGTCCATTGTCAGGGTGTGAAATGTCTTATATCTTGAATAGCTCCCTGTTGCAGTCTAAGCTATTCTCTTTAGGAAACAAATACTTTGGTGACAGATCATGTGATGCCATTGGCATGCATGTGACAATGTGTTCATAAACTGGGACAAGTGCTCGCTGGGGAGATGGCAGATGGAGGCTCTCACCATGAGTCAAGCTGAAGGGTGACAAACCAAAAAAAAAAGAGAATAGAACACACGAAAGCCGTCTGTGTTGTGTTGTCCCATCAAGTCAATAACGTTTTTTATGTCATTATATGTGCATGAGGTTATGGCCAAGGTGCAGCAACAAACACAATGTGATGCTGAGTCCCATCTCCAAGCAACTGAGTGACAAGGCAAACAGATGGCGCTTGGCCAAGTCTCGACCCCGAGGCTGATGGATATGGCACCAGTGAGAAGACTAAGTGCATCAGCCATTGGAGGTCGTTTGTGACACTTTCTATCATTTTGACAATCCAGTTTGCATAATGCAATGCCAGGACTTCCTTAGGTGTATATGAGCAGGAAATAAATCATCATGTGTTCAATTTTACTTATTTTGAACTCTTTGCAAATATCTATTATACCCATGCAACTTATTTTGCATTCTTCCACAAGGCAATCTACATGCCTCTTAGATGGCAATCTACATATATGGTCCAAAATCATTATTTCAGATGATCTGCTGCAAATCTTTTCCAAGAGACTATTTCGACACAGCACTTGGAAAGCACTGAAGTAATCACATATTCTGAGATTGAAAGTAGCCTTGGGGATAAATTAAACAATTCACATCCCCGTTTTAAAGTGTTTCAGTGTTCAATTATTTACTGTGCAATAAATCTGCGTCAGCAAAGCAGCTTTATACCGCACATATAGAAAGTGGAGCAGAGGACTAACAAACTACAGCTGTAAATATGGCCAAGCATTTTATCTCAGTTCCACATCTTGAAAATCCCTTGGATGTTAAAGTGCATCTCATCTCAGTGTATTAAACTTGGAATGTTTGTCAGTGCTATTTAGCAAAGATCTTTGCTAAAGCTGTAAGCTGAATGACTTTGTTAACATCAGCCTATTGATAGCATATGCTATCTCTCTCTCTTTCTCTCTCTCTCTCTCTTTCTCTTCAAATGGTGCCATTCTCAAGGACTACAGGCTATTATGGACTTCATTCAGATACAGACTATCTTTACCGATTTTGTATGTTTAAATTGTAAAAGTCATGTGCAGGCTACTAAAAAAAACATCATGGCAGGAGTATCAATGTATCAATGTCTGTTTCAAGCAAACTTCTTGGTGACATGACCTGGCAAACATGTTTACTAATCAGTGAACATTGGGTGCAGCCATTTGTCAGTTTTGTGTCTATTCTAGTCTAGACGACTTAGTCTGGCTCCGCCCACCTTGAAATTAAGAGGGGGGGGGGGATTAAGAGTGTCGTGGGGAAATAAGTTTGGTGAAGTATGAGCATCTGGAGTAGGCTATATCTACACACAGTGACAATGATATTGACATGATACTGTGCTGAGAATGGCAGTCCTTCTATAATATATCTCTATATGATATGGGAGGTCACCGCCGCATATCATCTTCCCAGATGAGGTTAGATGAGGCTAGAGGTGAATACTGTAGCCTTGGGTGGCGAAGTGCAATGTTGCCATTTGCCAACCTGATGCTTTTCCATTTCCTCTCAAGTTAACTCCATCCTCTTGCCGTGTTATCCCAATGAAGCTAATTAGCCAGAAGTAGCCGACCGGTAGATTGAGCACAAGCTGAAAGGAAATACATTCCTAAATGGGCGTGGCGGAATAAGGTGAATAGTCAGAAATAGCCTATATGTTTTAATTGGGCTTGTCACAATAACTCAACTCGCTTCCTTGCAGTTGTCCATTATCAAATGTCTAGGCTATCTCCTAAATGAGCAGGCATATAAATTCCTTCATTAAAAACAAAGTCTTCGTTTGAACTTATTTTCTTTTCTTTACTTTAGTTTTTGCTAGCTCTGTTGCATCAACAAACTAAAACTAAAACATGTGCGAATATGAAAAACTGGCCTTACTATAACTGCAATACAGTTAGCAGATTGCATGCATCAAAGTTTGCCTACAAAAAAGCTACCATCTTTGCCCAAAGAGCTCGATGGGATCCTGTTAACTGGGGATAAGCATGTCATCACGACCAGGCAGTTTTACCTAATTTGCTAGCCTGACAAGCCTGGGGTGCGTTTCCCGAAAGCATCGTAAGCCTACGATGATCGTAAAGTCCCTCTTACGACCGTCTTTAGATTTGCCGACTGTTTCCCGAAACCATCGTAGCTTAAGAGCATCGTGAAAACACTCGTAGATCTACGAGTGATCCAGAGTTCTCGTTACTGCCTAAGAGCGTCGTAACGCTATGCCTCAGTGGAGTCACCAGCAGGATATGCAGGGGGATTACAACTAAGAATATAATGATCTTACGTTACCATTCTTTATTGTAAATTTACTTGTGATGATTCAGATTTTAGCGTGCAAAATAGCATTCATTCAATAGACATAATGTTGTTAAAACCGGACAAGAATAGCCTACAAGTTATGAAAGGAGACGTTGCCAGAAAAGTTTGCCATTATCTTTTTGTGTAGCCTTTTATTTTTTATTTTTTATTAGGCTTATGAGGTAAAAACAGAGAAAGGAATATGTGACTATAGTCTGTTCTGCGTCAAAATCTAAGCCTATAGGCTATGTTATTTAAGCCTACACATTTCCTCATTGTCTTATCAACCTCTTTATTCAAACGTCTGCTTACACCGCGAAACATTATTGCACAGGCAGCACACCGTGCTCTCACAAGTAGGTTAGCAAAGAACTCGCATAAACGATGTAGGAGTAAGCTAGCCTAATATACATATCTTCCAACAAACATAAAACGGGGCAACAATCTAATGTTAAATAATACAAAAGTATGTATGCGTGTGGTAGGCTAATTGGAATGCTTACATGCAGATGTCAAAGGTTTTCTATTTTCGTATTGATGTTAATTAATGTATAGATCCGAAGTTCAGACGGTGGCTTAGCTATGACGTGCAGTCACCTGACATCACCATCAAATTAGGGGATATTTCAGAACTTTTAACGTGGACAGCTCCCTTAAGAGCACCGTAAGAGCAGTGCACGCGCGTTCACGCTACGAGCATGTTCGGGAAACAGTCGGCAAATCCTAACGATCGATCTTAAGATGAATCGTAGAAAACCCTCGTAAGAGTGTCTATCCATCGTTATCGGGAAACGCACCCCAGACCCACATCAAGATGTAGGGTCTGGACACTCACCGTAGACAGGGCTCAATCGGAGGGGTGGGATAAACAGTTGTCTTTCAAATTCCCTCCCCGCAATAGGATAACGCTAAACGAATCATCTTCTTGTTTTCAAGTAGCAGGATGCGTAACCTTCCCTCTCCACGCAATAGGATAACGCTAAACGAATCATCTTCTTGTTTTCAAATAACAGGATGCGTTACCGTCGCAACTTCTGGTCGCATGTCAGTCACCATTATGTTAAGCCCACCCACCGACTCTATACACGCTGTGATTGGCCCGCTGGTGCTGGGGGTTCTCAGCTCCCTGGCTCAATGGATCGTGCCTAGACTGCCCCGCCAGCCAAATTACATTTGCTGCCGCTAGGGGCGTCTAGATTTCTAGGCTACTAATTTGCAGATGTGACTCCGATTCTAGAAATGGTAACGTTAACCACACTGACTTTGCGGTGAGCCAATTGAACCTACTTCTGTGCAATGGAGACGTGGGTTTCCACGAAAAGGTCCCCTTAATTTGTGTCCATGGCAAATAAATCGATATAGGCCTGACTAAACCTTTTTTTTTGACTGACCATAAACAAATGCAACATAAGCCTTTGGCAAAAAACCCAGCTTTGAACTTGCGCCTAGTCGACAGCGTGCAGATAAAGAGACTGACGCGCTACCAACACACTACCTAGCAATTACAAAGTTGTTGTGATTATTTAGACACTTTAGTCATAGGCAACGTTACCATGTTAATTTGGGATCGAGGCTTTCACAGAGATAGATACACGTTTCCCGCAAACGCAACAATTGCAACGTTGCATTGCATTATCTTGATGGCTGTATAGGCCTAAAGGGAGAGTCCAACTCTTCCAAAGACGATATGAAGTGCCGAAAAATTTGCCTCGCTGTAGGCTATCTTCTAAAATCGCCAAAGTTAGGCTACTGCATTGCCCACATTTTAATGATGTAGGCCTATAAAAGAGGGAGTTGGTACTGAAATGTAATATGCTTGTGGTGGCGCTCCTGGTAACCTGTCCGCCTCGCATGCATGCTCGGTATTCTGCGTGGCGATGGTTCAAACCTAGGTGTTATCATTTGTTTTCCCAGTAGGCTACACTTATTTACTGTAATTATTGTAATAAATTATACTGTAGCCTACAAGCCTACCAAAGCGAGCTATCTCTCCCCAAATCAGTATGTGCAGGTGGCACTCTCCCAAATTAACACGAACTTAGGGCTGTGGAGCAATAACTGGTCTTCAACTGATCGCAGAAATATAGTTTATTGTAAATTGTAGGCTATTATGGACACGTCAATACCATATGTTCACGCAAACTTCTGTATCGCGCAGAAGTAGGCTTGTGGTTTTATGATTGACTATTTGTCGAAACAGAGTCACATCTGCAGTAAATTATAAAACTGCCTGCTCGTGATGACGTGCTATTGTTTATTTAGGCCTATGGTTTCTCCCCAGTTAACAGGATCCCGTCGAGCTCCGTAACACCGGTATCTTGAGATTTTTTCTATAGGAAAATAACATGGGTAGTCTATTTTTAATTATCGCACCTGTTAAACTCTCGCAGGGACGAAGAAATTAGAAATGCATACTTTTGCACTACAAAATTTTGTCCTCTGCAACCTCGAGTGTATACTGATCTTCGGTAGGTGAAGACGGCACACTTTGATCTTTGCTACCCCAGAGCTAATGCAACTTTAGCTTCAATTAACACCCGGATCTCCTTATATGGACAAATATGGCAGCTTTGGTTCCTTTTTGTAGGCGAACTTCAGAGGTGAGAATTGGTGAAAGCAAAAGTGTCCTCGTTTTTGGTCTTTTGCCGTCATTTTTATCAAGAGTTAGGAGCAGTCTCACTCACTGATAGCTAGTCTTCTTCTTCTTCTTCTTCTTCTTCTTCTTCTTCTTTTGAATATTGGCATGTTACATCCTTTAAAATATTGCATGAACCCAAAACTGATAAGACGTGCGTAACCTATTAAGCAGTAATGACTACATTTCCCATGAACACTAAAGTGCGTATCATTACCCATAAGTCATTGTAACCGCCTTCCTGCTCGAGAAACAAGGTCGCACGTATCATTCGCTTTGAACAGAGACGATTTTAAGTCACTATGTTTGGCCAGGCCGTTCGTCGCTTTACAACATCTGCAGTCCGTTCCTCACACTATGGAGAGGGACCAGGACAGGTATTTATTTGACAACTGAATACTTTATTTCGATTCAAAAGTGAATAAGGCAGCCCCGTGGCCTAGTTTTAGTTGCAACCTGTCTCGAGGTCATTTTGCTAGCATAGTTAGCTCGTCAGCTAGCACTATGTAGGCTTAATCAATTACCAATGTGACTTTATGGATTCAAATTAGGTTACTGCCAGTCTTTCAATGAAGGCTTATTTCTGATGCATTTGGTTTTTAGTTTTGTTGAGGTTAACTTTCCTACTACCGGTACTAGCAACGGTTAGCTTAGTGTAGTGGGCTATGATAACAGTTGCTAACTTTGCTACTGCAGTTAGTATGTCGTTACCTGATATGAACTGGTCCCACTTTGCCACCTTACCTAATGCAAGCATTACTTGCTAGTGTTTCCTAATATTGCCTTTGCCAGTTATACTGAAGTAAATAAGTGTTTGGTAACATTAGGATGTCACCACCAAAACATGGCATTAATAGCATCTGTTAACGTTTACTTAGGCTAGAAATGTTAACTTCAGGTGCTTTAAGTTTGCCGGTCATTGACATTCGGCTTTGTAACAGAAAGGTAGTACGTTTAACGTTGTCTTGATATAAAACATTCAGAGAAGATTGTTGAGTAGGATTAACCTTAATGTGGTAATCTTGGTGCCCTAGCTGCAGCTGCGCCAGAGACAACTTACTAGCTAATGTAAACGTTTAGCTTGGCCTGTGTTAGTACTATTTGACAGTCACTGATAATGTAACAACATGCTATCAGAAACGTTCCGTGCACATCTGCCATTAGTGTATTTTCTCATGTTTACCTCTATTAGAAATTGCTGTTTTGAACTGACTCAAAGTGACCTTGCAGAGTTCATCAGGCTAGTAATAACTGCATTGTAACAATACATTGAGAGTGCCTGTCTCTTTTTTTTTTTTTCTCCAACAGAATCTTCCATTCTCCGTGGAGAATAAGTGGAGGCTGTTGGGGATGATGGTGCTTTTCTTCGGCAGTGGATTTGCCTTCCCCTTCATTGTTGTGAGGCATCAGCTCCTGAAGAAGTAAACTGGACCATGGCCTGCAAGGTGATATTTTTTTATATAGTCCCTGTGTCAAAGTGCACCATTTTGGTTACATGACTTTAAGGTTGTTGTGTAATGGTGTTCACATGTTTGTTTGCGGAACTATTGGTAAAATATGTAGTATATGGCTTAGTCTAAGGGCTGGTGTGATTGCTGCATTTTTGGTGTAGTGTACCACGGTTTCATGTGATCTGACTAATCTTAAAGTGTCTGAGAATCTTGATCTACACAAATGCATTTATAATGGAGTGGTTCTGGTTAGAAAAAGGCAAGACTTTTTGTGAGTCCTCTGCATTGGAAACACTTTTTGAAGGGAAGGAGGGTGTGAAGTCATGAAAAAAATACTTTCTGTTTCAAAGTCAGTCCCTTCATTTACAATAGATCAGATCATAAGAATCCCAAAATCCTGTTTAGTGTGTGTCAGTGTCTGTACTAATTAATTAGCTAAGCCACTCATGGATCTGATACCAGTTTGCTGAATTTATGGCATTTTGATTATGTGTACATTAAAGCAACACTAAAGAGTTTTTCGTACCTTAAAGGAGAATTCCGGTGTGATATTGACTTAAAGTGTGTTGAAATATGATACCGAGTGTGAGCGATTGTCTCAGAGCTGATCCCGACCTGTCAGCTGTTTTCCGAAACCCGGCGGTAGCTCAGCAATAGCATGGATTAAAGTTCTCCGTCGCTACGACGGATTTCCGTCAACCGGAGGCGCTAGATGTCAATCATGAGATTGATGCAGATCCGGGGAGAAAATAATTGGGGGTGGGTGGCGCGATCTCCCTTGCGAGCCGCAGTGATGGTTACACCTCTTGTTGAACCCTGTTTTGTAGGCCTGTGCTTTTGTAGCCTATGTGAAAATTTTCGTTGCGCGCAAAATAAATAAATGCGTTGGCGCACCTGCGTTGATGAACATTAGGCTACTACTACTGCCACTATTAGGCTGCTACTACTACTACTAATAATAATAATAATCATAATCATAATGATACAATTATAAACGAAAGAAAGGCCTATTGAAACAGATGAAAGAACAGTCCTGATTTATAGCCTACATTGGAGCGTCTATTAGGCTTTTGTAGGTTAAACAAGCTTTGCAGAAGTTCAGGAAAGCTGTGGGGTTTTTTTTCAGTTTAATTAGTCTGTGATTTGGGCTAATTATTCTTCATAATAGTAAAATGAAAATAAACAGTTGTTTCGCCAGTTGTAATAGTAGGATATAGAATAGCATCAGGACAGACATCCACGCACTAGCTGCGCAAAGGTCTGCGTTGTTTGCGATGACTTCTTGTCCCACTTGCTGTGTAGTTCCCCGATCTCATCAAATTAGGCTACTTAGAGGTCGGTAGTGTTGGGGAGCTTAAAGATTAATAGTAAAAAAGAACATGGCTATAGCCTACTTTCGGTCATTATTAATATTAATAGAGTCGGGTGCGCCCGAAACGCAGAGACAGCCTACGGGAAAGTGTGTCTGCGCAACGCCACTATCTATCCTACTGTTTAAGTTTAACTGCTAATTTCTCTAAAAATAATTATAATAAGCCAACAAGGTTAACTTATAAATTCAAAAGGATCCAGTAGTTTAGGCTATGTCTATACAGTTTGCCTAATTTGTCTTCTTCAATGAGAAAGTCGTAGATCCGTTTCCAATAAACGAAACTTATCTAATAGGAGTCCTATGACTGACGCGTGTTGCTATAAAAACGTCTTGTCTTCCAGTTAATGTTCGTGAATGTTTATTGTAACAAACAGCCCAGTTCATACTCATATAATTGACACGACCAACACGGTCAGAAAAACCGTGGAACTCCTAACATTCATGCCGTGCATCACGTTCTTTGCCAGAAACTAAAACCTCTTAAAGTGACATGCACCTATTTAAACAACATGTCACACTAAAAAAGTTACACTAGAAAAGTTACACCAAAGTCACACTAGAAAAGTTACACCAAATTAAATCCTGACATCAGAAAACATCAGAATTCTTTAGCATATTACATTTCAAATCAATTATTCCAAATATTCAATAACAGAGGCCTATCTGACGGTAAATAACCTATGGCTGTGAGTTTTAATTGCTTTCATGCATTTCTGATAACAGGTGAGGAATGTTTTGGAGACATACATGTATTTTAGGCATAATGCTGGCAGCCAATGGGCTATGGCCGGCCCTGGGAGCACTCTTAATAAGCAACAGTCTGCAGTATTGAATAGCTATGCCTACTTTAAAATGTGTTACTTGTAAACGAAGGGTACAATTAGTCTGTATGGCACTATTTTACGTAGGTCTACGCTAAGGCCCTTTGATTTGAATCACTTGCGTGTGTCATTTTTTATTTTATTTATTTATATATTTTTTTGGACAATTTTTTTTCAGTCAGATGATTTTTTTTCACTTTAATCCATGCAATAGTTATCCAGGTTTTTAACGTTTGTGCCTCGGGCATCGAACTGCCGTGCAAATAAATCACTGTTTTACACCATTAATGAGGCTCAAAGTAGCTCCACACTTTATTGGTAGACTTCTGAGGGCCCTGACATTTAAAACGAGACATCGAGAACTTTGAAAAAGCACTGGTTGTTTACTTACATGACTGTTTATTCAGGCAGTCACTTTCGAAAGTTTACCGGTCGCAGCCATCTTGAATTTAGTCACGTGACTGATTCATGACTAGTGCACGCATAGACATAGCGATTACGTGAACCAGTCACGAATCAGTCACGTGACTAGATCAATATCACACCGGAATTCTCCTTTAACGTAATGTTTCCAAAATCATTTCAGCGGTTCATCAACTCATTACAGGGTGAACGGCACTTCTGCATTCACTTCGCGGGCCCTCTATTGGCTATAAACCGCACTATGTAACTTTACCAGATCGGGTAGCATACCTGTGGTTTGATGAAATGAGATTTAAGGAACCACAAATTTGACTTGTTTTGCTGTCGCAATACATCATACTGTCATAAAATCATGCAACATGTTCTACCTCGTCTGTGGACATCGTTATTTGGTGGATAAACAAATATTGTGTGTGCAACAGAGGAAAAGTGCTTAAGTGCTGCTTCAAAGTAAATCATGCCTCTTACATCAATCTTTGTTTTCTGTTTTTGTTTTGTTTTGTCACACAGGTCCCTTGCCCTCAACGTCTTTGGCCGGACTGTCTTCATTTCCATTGGGGATTGTGTAATTTAATTTGTACATAATAAAGCCAAATAAAAATTACATTTGTTTTCAAGCTTCTAAATTCCCCTACATTTTTGGTGCCTTTCCTTGTAATTCACATGAGCCAAATGGAAGATGGTATTCAGCATTTATAGAAAGAACAATGTCTTAACAAGACTTTTTTACATGACTGCTTCTTGACGTTTTTGTTGCTTAGTAGTTGTATCCATGCCTAAATGTTTACACCAAGCTAAATGGAACAACGTATTCAACATTATATAGAGAGAACAATGCCTTTTACACAATTACACCTCGCAAGGGTCATTATGGCAGTACTTCACTCAGATGCGCAGGTAAAGCGGTTACAAGGTTTCTGAAAGGCATGCTGTGTGATGGGCTGATGCACAGAGTATTGTGCACTTTCAAGGTCACATATGAGGTCACAAGGTCACGTGAATATAAATAAATGGCAAGAGTGTATCATGAAATTGTTGTACAGAGCAATTTTCAATAGCACGTTGTGTTGAAGCGTATCTTTTTCTATCGGTATATGCTTTGATGACCAGTCCTTGGAGTGTGGAGAGCCAGCCTTGCATCTTCACTCTCCCTCGATCTGGAAAATCACACATTGTGCCATATTTGTATGGAATAATGTAATATTATCTTGTCAATTGACATGGCTCTTTGGAGATTATCTTTGCTGGTTTGTAGGCAAATCCATGTCTGTGTTCTGTGTCCAGGTACAAGTCATGAGTGGAATTTACAACAGGTGCTTGAAATAAAAAATACTCTGCAGTTGTAGGGAAGCTCAGAATGAATCCCAAATTGTGTAGGATTACTCTCATTCTGAAAGGGCTGAAAAATTATCATGCAAGGTTTTGGGCATATGGTGAATTTTGATATTGATGAAGTTTAATTGAATTTAGTCAGACTGGCATGATGCTGTCCAAGAAAATGTCTGACAATTATCTTCACATGCTCTTTGTCTGTGTAATGATCATTTACTTGATCGCTTCAAGGCAATTCTCAAAACTGCTGAAAAATGTAAATTCTACAGTTAATGGTTGACCCCAAGTTTTCCCTCTAATTCTGCCATTGCTAAACCTCTGGTTAAAAGTAAACAATTATAAACAGATGTACCAGGACTCAAAAGTGTCTTTTAAAATGGGCCTACATTAGGATTGTACTGTACGTGGCTGGTAGTCCTGGGGACAGCATCTGGATGGAAGGTAGTCCACATATTTGTTGTCAACAGTGGCATATGTTAAAAACCCACCATAAATGCACTTAACAGATGGGTGAGATTATGGTGCAATGGATTTCAGCAGTGTCTATGTAAATTTGTATTGTACCGGGTATTATTGCAAACTGAAGCAGCGGAGGTTTTAATTCTCAGCGGCACGCATTAACAGGTGTGGGGGAAAGTGCACAGTGTAACTGGTCACAAAGGTTGCATAGTTGTATGAAATGTTCCTTAAGCCTGATGGCTGATATGATTACTCCCTTCGTCTAAATAAATAAATAAATAATCCAACTTTAAATACAGGAAAAGAGCACAGTAGTGTACAGCCCTCTTGTGCTACAGGGCAGTATGTAGGCTACCCTTCCTACTCTTCAATACTGCCCAATTTAATTGCATGAATGACCCATTTCAGCTCAATTAACCTTACACAGCATCAGTCTATATGGGAACAATGGCCTACTGGAGAAATTGCATTGGTGGAAAAGTATCATGTTCATAATCGGATAGAGAAGGAGCTCTATGTGCATGTTTATTTACTCTCTGCCTCTTCATTGCAGGGATGTGAGGTTGTAACAGTGAAACAGTCTGCAAATCACCTCGCTAAATCTGCTTTTGTGCTCTGACACAGAGATTTAGAGGGCTCTAAGGCCCCCAAGAACAAGGAGATTTGGTAGCATTGGAGGAGTATCATTAGAGTTTTAACAAGGTCTCCTGGGGGAGGAAGAGAAGCATTTTGTATTTTTTTTATCACTTTTTTTTGTAGACAACCATTATTAGATCAGAGGCTCCACCATGCTCTTTTAAGATGACATGACTTTTCCCTCTATTGCACACATTCATAGCCCAGTGAAACACTGACAGAGCCCAATCCGAGCTGATTCATGGCTGGATTTAATTGACTTCAGTATTCATTTTCTAAATTAGGATTTGCTACACTGAGTCTGCATGGCTATTACCATACTATGCTCAATCTTTTAAGATTGAACATTATGGGGAGTCTGTGCTTTATTTCCACAAGGCGTGGTCAATGGGCATCGTTCAAATGACTCCGTACACTTGGATAGTCCTTCAACCAATGCGTCTTTTGGATAAGCTAGTTTGTGATTGGACTCAAAAGTTATGGACATGAAGCAGGGGATGTGCAGGTTTCCAGCCTGAGCTGCCGGGCGAAATCCAAATTCTCCAGCAGGTCAGGCAGGGTTTACCCAGCCTAACACCAGACTCCAGTCAAGGGTCCAGTTGGATGCTGGAGTAATTTAGTCTGAGTGTGCAAAAGTGGTGTGTTGGCCTTCAATGGTGCAATGTGCAGTTTCCCTATTTGCCAGTATCATATAAAATTATCGATTTAGATTCATTCAAATGAATCTAAATCGGTATCTAAGGTGCTTTTGTACATTTTGGATATTTCTGTGGCCCTTTCATAGCCCTTGTTCATTAGAAGGCACCCCAACTAAATGTGCAACATAAATCCATAGCCCCTGAGTGCTATGCTGTGAGAGACAAACAACCCAGTCTGAAAATCTACTAGTCACTGAAACACCAGGGGGTGTAGACCCTGAGTTGCTTGGAGTGATATTACAGACTTCTCATGTAGTCCAAATGGGAGTGTAGAGACAGAGAGGTGAGAGGTTTTTTTTCTAAGCTACAACTGCCAGAATCAAAAATCCTCACAGCGCAGCATTTGGTAATCACAAGTCAGCTTTGGCAGAACTGTGTGGGAGACAGTGCGGCAGGGCAGACGACTGCCTGTCTAGAATTGATCAAACTGGACCTGCTTTGATGATGATGATGATGATGCTGCATCACTGTCCCTTATGGCAGAGTGTCATGTCCTTGCAAAGAAGTAGGGAAAAAAAACGGTGGGCCATCACTGGTGTCTGGCATGAACAGTGTGTCTGTGGTCACGTCTAGAGCCCAGTCAGCCTCCTGTTCTTCACCTGGGGGGAGAGAGAGCTGCGGTCGGTGCTGCCAGAGGCCTTGTCATCTCCTCATCGCCGGGCAGATCAGGAAGGCAGCTCCCGAGTGGTTGTCTCCCTTCCACCACCTGCTCATCAGTTCCGCGAGCCAGATCTCTGGATCCCCCAGATCCCCTTCTGTGACTGCTATGAGAACACAGCTGGCACAGGCTGTGCCCAACAGACAGGAGGGTATTGCCAGTAGGCTGCGGTGCTTCAGTTGCCACATGAGACACTCAGTGGCCGGTGAACTAAAGTCATGTGCATCGATGTTATCCATCTGGGCAGGGGATGGTGTGCACTTCATGGTGAGTTGGTGAAATGAAGCCACTTTTAAGTATTATAGGAATGGGAGAAAAATGCTTGGATCGGAAGCTGTGAATCATGAGTCTTGCTAATTAGATACTTTAAAGTCAGCATAATGTTTGGTCCTTATGTTTGCTGACCTTTAAGACCATCTACACTGAACTAAAGCAGCTGTTTGACCTCTTTCCAAAGCCATAAGACATAAACTGTGCCTGTTACATGTTTAAAATCAGCCAGTTCTGAAGTGGCAACTGTGGATAGGCTAGAACAATAGAGGAAAATAGACGCTTAACCAATTTAAATGACAAAATGTATAATAGAGTTACACATGAACTGGGGTTGAACATTTAATTTCACGCCATCACAGTCATGCACAGGTGTAAATGAGTATCTTGTGCTATAGCATGGGATACACGTTCTAGAAGTATTCCCTTGCATACACAATTGGTCATGAGGTGACAGCTTTGACATAGAGGTCCTTAGCAATGATGAGCAGAAGCGTATGGCTTCCACCATGAGGTGATGCCATCTGGCTGTCTCGAGGCGACAACATAGAACTTTCCAGACGATGACATGTCTTCCCTCTTAGGAGTCTTCTTTTCTGTTCAAGTGTACAGAATCTGTTGGAAGCGTTAGTCTTATTTAGGTTTATCGGTTGGTGCTAAGCTGCCACAGTGCCCTCAAATCGGCCCTAACCAGCTTATGTCATTATGTGATGAAAAGAAAATGGGAGCCTCAATTTTCTTGAAGCCAATTGCCACCACATTATTGCCTGTGTGATGTGGCTGTGTGATTAGAGGGAAAATAGCTGTTGTGTCATTTTCTACCCTGTTTTTCAAATGGGGTGATCACTGTAGAATGACATGAAGGTTGGTGAAAGGGGGGGGAATCACAACGAAAGATGATTACAAAATTGGACCAATTACGCAGCCACCCTCCCTTTGCCTGTCTTTTTTTTATTGTTCTACAGGGGCCACAATGTCCTAGATCGCTCCACATTTCCAGACTAAGGGTCCAATTAGACACAATGGCAATGTGGTGGCCAAGGACCCAGCAACACTGCGGCTTTGACAACTTATGAAAAGTACATGAGCCCCGCACGCTCTGTGGGGGATGTTGATCGAACCAGCCATTTGTATGGCTTGCCACAACACATCATGTGTGTGGATCTGACTGATGCGTCAGTGCTGCACACAACCGAAAAAGCCTTCCTGGAGAAGGATGGAGCAGAATTTATAGAAGTTGGAAAGCATTTTCTGTGGTTGCATTCAGAGATTGCATAATGTTTGTCATAACATGTTTCATTTTCTTTTTCACCATGCATGTGAGAGAAGACGACGTGAGATAAGTACATCAAAACAAATTAAAATATTTCCTTTGTGTGTTATTTTTCATTTATTCATTTATTTCTTATTGTACAAGAACCTGTCCATATGATGACTGACAACCTATTTTGTCAACTGACAAGTTGCTGCGACATGATGGATGTCTTAGCTCTAAGAACACCGATTCTAGTTGAGTATTTAGTGTCTTCGTGTGACATTCTATTATTTTAAGCAGATTCATTTATGTCTTCCATGGAACTAAGGAGAAACATCTGACATTTTCTCAGCTGTCAGCCTCCATTTTCTCTGTTGGAATTGCTTTTTAATGACTGTCCAGCCTTTCAGGCCCTTCTGTTCTCTTTCAAATTAATGTTCATTCACAGATGGCTTTTTAACCAAAGACACCTCCAGGAGGAAAATCTGTGCCAGCATTTAAGTCACAGCCACTCCTTTGGAGGGCAAATGGAAGGCAATTCCTGGTTTGTACTCCTGTGCTTTCTACATTAAACATTCAATCAGTGAATATTAATACCAGTTAAGATAAGGAGCATTCTGATAATGTTTATTATTGACATTTTTTTTTTTTATCAGAATCTACTGCCTATTATTGTCCAAAATGAATACCAGTCTATTTCAAAAGTGTAGATGATAAGAAAAATAGAAACTACCAAAATTATATTTAAAAAAAAATGGTCTATTTTGCCCTCCCCCTCCCAGTTTAAACATAATCCCCCTTTTAAGTTTGAATCCTCTCTCTATCTGCATCATACTCATTAAACTTGTGTACAGTCTAATTTGCACATCTAAGCATTTGGGATTTAGGACATCACTATTTACCAAACACTTGAAGATGATTAATTAAGACAAATAATCAGTGTTGGGGGAAAAAAAGTGTCCACATCTATGTCCCCACAAAGTGTACACTGTAAATGTCTATCTTCCTTTCTTATCTATTCCTTCTCCTTCCCCTTTGAAAGACATAATTGTAAATGAGTCATAATCAGAAATGAGTCTTTTATTTATTTTTTTTCGCAACGATACCCATGGATGGATCTACAGAGTGTCTACATTTTAGGTCTACAGTAGTTTATAAGTATCAAATTGAAAGCATGTAGATGGCAGCGCAACCCACAACAATACGCACGGCTCCAAACCTCAATGGAGATCTTAACAGTGTGGGTTTTAGTCTGTCAGAGTCATTTGCCCAGTATGAAAAGCCCCACTCCTCTGTGCTTCATTTCTCCAATGCCAAGGCCCAGCAGCAATACCAAAGTTTTGAGGGGCACTTTCTGCTCTACCAAGTCTGCCCACTCTTCACTGACTTTCTTTCGCTTTGTTTACTTTGCTCGCAGAGTTTTGAAAAAAAGAAAATGCTGACTTGCTCGGAGGTATGTAGACTGTCGCTGCAGAAGATGAAGTGTGCCAACACCACCCACTTCGTCAGTGAGCGCGGCTCTTTTAGCTTCGCTATGAGCTCCACCTAATTAGCGCTGCGCCTCTGGGGGAAAGTTTTCCTCGTGAGAAATGAAGGTCATTGTGTGGAGGAAAACCGGCTCATGAGGTGGCAGTCAAGGCACTATTGGGGCTATTAAGGTGTCCATGAGTTGATTACAGTAGAAAAGTTTACCGATTTGAAGACAACATACACACTCTCTCTCACACACACAAACTTTCACACAGTTTGTCTGTGTATGTGAACATATTTATTTGTGTCAGTTGTGTTAAAGAGGTGGCACAACTTCTAGTGAAGCAAGTAGGTTTCTCTTCAAAACTTTGTCCTATATCTATATGGTGTGGCTGTGTGAGTGGAGAGTGTCAAAATGGCCTCTTCTGAGACCCAATTCAGTCATCTAAAATGTACCGAAGGCCTTTTATTCCCTTTCATTGTGGTCCCATCCATTTCATTTAGGCTTTAATAAGTAAAATGATGGGCGCGCGGACCGAAAAGGAAACCTCATTGAGGTCTGATGCATGTGTGCCATTAATCTCCCATCATGCTGGCCCCATTTAGACTTCAGAACAGGGGCCTGTTTCAATTATGTAACACTTTCCACCGCCGAGTCTCACAGCAACAAGTCTCAGGGCCTGACAAACCTCCCGATTTTAAATAATCATTCCCATCAAAATGGAAGCTCCTGCAAATAGCCGGTGAGCCTTGTGTGCTAATATTGCTGAGCGGGCTGTTCTATGCCTTCATGAAATATGGATTTGGGTTAGAGCAAGCCTTACTGTGTCCTCCAGAGTGACAAACCTGGAGTTCCCCTCCTTGATTTAGCAAGTTTGTCTGTCATACAGAAAACTATTATGCAAACAAATTGCACAGAGTCAAAAACATGTTTAAGAGAAGGGGTTAACTAGATCCACACACACACAGTTGCCGTCATATTTTGGATAACACATAAGGAAACAATAGCAGTTACAGTATATCTTGCATGGTTGCGATTATATGCAGATTAAATAATGTTAAAATAAATCACATTTGCCACTTCAAAAGAGGTCATTGAGGACTATGTAGAGTGGAGTAAGGGGAAGTTCTGGCACCAGTAACTACTGGTGCAGAGGAGCCTACTGTAACTTTTGCTCTGAAAGTTAGAAGGATTTCTGTGCTGTAAAGGTGAAGGCTCTCTCCAGATAGCCGCAGGTAAGTGCCTGATCGGGCCCCCTGGGGGCTCTGTCCAGACGACGGTCTCTGGACCTCCTCCAGGCCCTAATAAAGTTCCGCCGTAATTACAGTGGAACTTTGCTGAAAGTTAATTAGAGGATTTCTCACTTCGTAGACCCAGCATAGCATCTCTGCGGAGACCTGTTCGAGGAATGCTGAGTGTCGGGAGGCACCCCCTGAGGTTTACACCGGCACGATTTTTTTTTTTTTTCCCTCACCAAGAGACAGGATGAGGACAGTTTCACTTTCCAAGAAGGATTAAGAGTGGCACATTTAGAATTAGCTGGCGAAGAGGCAGAAACATGAGATATCAACAGCACTCAATTTGCTCTGCCTCGGCTTGTGCCGGATCACCGAGCCACTCTCGTCTTCTCGAATAACCTGTTGGTCACATTCTGTAACTCCGACGAGTCAAGGTGGGCGTGGAGGTAAAAACACAATTGCTTCTCTCTCTCTTTTTCTCCCCCCTGAGCATATCAGTCACAACTCATTTTCTGCTTGAAGCACCAGACAACCAAAATAGGAAAGGAAATAAGAGACCCTGTTGATAGTTGGTAAGACATTTTAATGAGTGTGACGAAAACAAGAGAAACACTTCTCATTACCAAACAGCCATAGGTTCTCTGTTTGTCTGTGTCGCCGCCGTGCTCAGAATGCTTGTGTGGATCATTAGTTGTTGTTTTCTGCACACAGGGAGATGTATCCCTCCCACAGATACACACATTTGGTGTTTGAAGTCACACAGCAGGATTTCGTGCTTTTTTTTTTTGCCTCAAGCCCCCTATACCTGGATGTCAAACAGCAACAAACAGCCTTTGCCCCGGGGGAGAACAAGGCACACACTGTGGTTGAGATGTTAAATGCATCTTTAGTAATGATGAACACGAGGTGCGGCCTGCTCCAGCGTGTTGCAAACAAACTCAGAGCCTGAATGTGTGGACTGGACTCAGACCTGAAGGAATACAATGAGACAAGTCAAAATCAGCACTGCATGAACTGCGCTTAGTGGAGCGACTGATTCATTCCCCCCCCTATATTACGTACCTGCTAAGGTTTGAACACCTGCATGCTTGTTGTTAATGACCGTTACAGAATATTAGTGTTGTTGTTTTACCATTTAAGGTACAATGCAGCCATCCATTACACAACAGCTAAGTCCATGTCATCATTGCTTTCTGTCTTAGTCGTCTGTGTTATTATACACCAGATCATTGTTTGGGGTGACATTTTGCCAAATCCCATACTAGAGTTTCACAGGCTTCCTTTTCACTTTGCATAATCAGAAATAAATACGTTAGAGGGGGGGGGGGGGGGGAACCCTCAAACCACATTTATTTCTCTTTATCCTAATCATTGTCTGTCAGTGGAGGAGCTCATATGAAGGGTCCTGAAGAGCTGCTAATGGACAATTGTCCTCTCGTCCCCTGACCCAAATCACAGCGACTCATTATTCCCTTGGATTCCTCGCCAGGTGAATAATACGATTTTCGGAGAAGAAATGGCCACCGCAGCATTGGGGACGACAGAGGCAGACGAGGAAGCTTGATATTGGGGTTTGAGGGGTGTCTGGAAAAACTCCTGCACACCCCATGGTTTCGCATGTCAAATGAGGAGACGGTGGGTGGGTGGGTGGGAGAGGGCATTTTGCCGAATCTGTAATGGAGAAGTGGAAATGGAGCCCCTTGCTTTCCAGCACGCAGTGGGGAGATGACAGTGATTTAGGTGGGAGTTATGGGGATGTGACCTAATGAGGAAGAAAATTGCATTATGTATGAAATACTATATAAAACTCTAATGACCAATTGGATGAGGGGAGAGAGTGCATTACTCTAGGGCTCCACAAAAGCCAAAATGGTGTCATCATTAGTCTTCCCCCAATGATACGGCATAAAAGTTTTAGCTCATGGACCTGTGAGTGTTGAGTGTGCCCGATTTTCTCTTCAAGTTTTGCTTCCAGACGACTACAGAAAGGAATTTAAAATGTGAACATAGTATAAGAACCATTGGAGACTTAATATAATAATAATATGTTATCTATGTTATTCCCATTTCTGTACCCTGAACTAGCTCAAAGCAAGTCAAAGCGCTGTGTTTGATTCAAATCCCTCTGCTTCCACTCAAGGGCAGGTAAACTCATACTAAACATACTGTACTTCACTGCTTTTCTCCACCATAAAGCAATAACTCAATTTGTCTCTCAGCTTGAGCCCCTCCCGTCGTCTTCTTGGAAGAGTGTGTGAGCCAGGAGAAGTTTGAAGCCGAGCTTCTTTCCCCGCTGACGACACACATGCTGATGCTAGCATCCACGCTAAGTGAATGCTACATGAGGCAGGTTGACGTATGTGATGGTAATACTCTCTGGCACATCACTAGACTGGGAGAACGTCTGTCTCCTGATGAAAAACTATTACAGCGGACACTGCAGTACATCTCTTCCTCTCCACATCAGAGACAGCCCTTAAAGTTTGTTTTATTAAGTAAACTGAAGTGCAGTTGAAGTATAGTTCCCAGAAGTTAATCACAGAAGTTTATTAGTGTAAAGGTGCTTGCAAATGCATTTTAATAATTCTTCAGACTACATTGGCCCACTTTCAGTTAATAGACCTCTGAAGTTTTCCTAAAAGGAACCAATGCTGCTGCCATCTTTACCCAGGAGAACCAGGTGTTAGTTCAAGCTTGCATTGCAAGTTACCTCATAGCAAAAAACAAAATGTGCCATCTTAATGTACCGAAGATCACAGTATCTTCTAGAAGGCAGATGACATTTCCAATGTATTTGTCCCCGTAAAGATTTCCTTATATGGGCAAAGATGGTAGCATTTTTTAGAACGTCAGAGGTCTACTGTAAACTAAGAACTGGGAAGAGGCCTAATACACTAGTGAAAATGCTCATTATATACTTCTAGCACACCTTTTGGTTCATTATATGTAAAGTATTTTTAAGATGTTAATGTAGTAAAGTTTTAGGTGCACCACAAGTTTATTAATGGTGATTGGACTACATTTATATAGCACTTTTTCACTCCTCCAAGCACTCCCGCACACACTGATACAATGTCCTTTCACAGCTGACCTATCAAGCTAGTGGAACATTTAGCATCCACCAAAAGGCCCAAGGACACTAAAAACCTTATACTCTCCCTAACCAGCATAGGCTACAATATGACCCTTTACCTACTCTAAACCACAAACACTCTCACACTCAGCATAATCATACCATCAAACCATCATGTCACATCTATGCCAAAGCCCCTCACCATGTGTAGTAAGAGTAACCTTTTCTGTCACATTTGCCCAAGGAGTATCATTCACTTACGTCTCAATCATTTCATGATTTATAGGACCGGCAGTACCAATTCCACTATTTGTCAGAGTATTTATCACTAGTTTCACAGTATTGTTTCACAGAATTCCCATCCATTTGAGTGAAAGTGATACTACCTGCAGCCTATACCTCTGATCTATATAAACAGTCTCTGCCTCCATGAAAGAGGTACTAGCATTAGCTGTGTTGAAGATGACCTTCTCAACACATTGAGTGGTGGTATAAAGACAAATGCAACGTGATTCAAAAGGATAGCTAAATGGATGTCGTTTAACCTTACACCGGGCAATTACACAGAGTGCTTTTATCCCAGCCTGAGCTCTGCGTGTAGGCCTATGTATCTAAAACACTATTGTAAACGTTTTATAAACTATTTTCAAAACGCAACTATGTGTTGCAGTATTATAGTAGACTGCATGTCAGCCGTTTGAAAAGGACCAAGTCAGACTGTTTGGTATCCTGTCTATGAAGCAGTATGTAATAAGATTCATGGAAATGGCAATTACATCGGATTCAGGTCTATTTGCATTTGGAGTTCTGCAAAGAGGGTGAGGAAGAGGAGCTTGTCCTGGGATTTGTGGGGGATTTTCAATCTCAGTCTTCACTTCGATTATCATTGCACTTCAACATTATTTGGTGCCAATGGCTGGCTTAAGGATGAAAGTGATAAAACAACACTAAGTAACTGAAAATTAATTTCCCAGAAGTTACAAATGGCTTTGAGTGGATTTAGAATTCAATTATCTCTGTCAAATGCCTTTTAAAACATAATACAGCTAAAGTTCCTTTATCTGAAATCTAGGATTTAATGTGCTCATCTCACTCAAACTGTATTGTTTGAGAATATGAGAGAAGCCAATTGTAAGGAGTTAATTACTTTTCTGAGAGATGAGGAAAATGGTGTCTGCATTGAATTCTCTGATTCTCTTTTTCTCTGATGCGTCTCTGCCTTTTTTGACATCACTATAAAAACAGTATTGCTAGTTCATTTACTCCCTTGATCTAAGAGCATAAAAATTCAGTGGTTTCGTTCATAGAGGTTAATTGCTTCTATGAAAGATTTATTCATAGACTAGTAGCAGTGATGTGAACGCACCATCAAGGCTATAATCACTTGTCATTCAGTGCATTATTGTATTGTTCGAAATGTACGGGGAAAAAGTTTCAGACATTTTGTCCGTGCTAGAAGAATGGTCTGCAAGAGAAAAAGCTTGGTGCTGTCAATTGCCTTCCTGGCCAGTAAGACATTCGTTTTCAGATACTCTGAGCCTATCAAAGCAGTGGTGCTTTAATTCCTGCACAGTAAGGTAACCCCTAGGCCCATTTGAAATAAGTTGCTTCCTACTACAAGGGGGGTCAGACCATTTGATGTTTTTTTTTAAACAACAAATAGACTTGTAAAAAAAAAACTCCTCTGTTTGAATTACATCGTTCTGAAGCTACCAATTATCTTTTTAAAACATGTTGAACAGCTCAGGACTAGAACATGTTAATATTTCTATTAACCTCCAAAGAAAGTCGATCACCTCAGGAGAGAGAATATGAGGAGAGTGGCTCGTGCATAAGAGAGTCCCTGGAGGGTGTGTAATTTGTGTATGTAGATATACGAGACATAACCATGTAGCCTCATTGTCCTTTTCTCCTTGACTATGCTTTGTGTGTGTTGAAATTGTTGACCAGAATTGACTGAGAATGAGGCAAATGGTACTGTACCAAAAAGAAAACTTGGATTCTTGCTGAGGAAAATAAAAAAAAACCTTTTCTGCACAATGTTTGGTGTCCCAAAGGCCTCTTGTGTGAGCATTTTGGTGCTAGAGAGAAAGAGAGAGAGAGAGAGAGAGAGAGAGAGAGAAAGAGGGGGGAGAGAGAGAGAGAAAGAGAACAGCAGCTGAATCTCAATCACTGCAAAGCACTGAATCAAATCAGCACAACCAGCTGCTAAAGGAGATACACAGACGCTTGCTCTCTCACTCACACAGACACACACAGACACACACACACACACACACACACACACACACACACACACACACACACACACACACACACAGTGCTCCTACTGTATATGTGACTGTGTGTTGTGTTTCAGTCTTTCTCGCTCTCTCTTTCTCTCTCTCTCTTTGTGTGTGTGTGTGTGTGTGTGTGTGTGTGTTTGCATGCCAGTGTCTGTGAAGGTGTAAGTATGTGCAGATTGTGAGGAACGAATTGTGTATTTGAGATTGTGCTGCAAGAAGAGGGAGTGTGCTTCTAGATAAGGATAAAAAAGAAACAGGACCGGTCCCACAGCGGATTTACATCTGTGTGTTCTCATAACCTTATTCTCCACTGGGAAGAAGGGATAGAGACCGACGAGAGAGGCAGGGAGGGAGAGAGAGAGAAAGAGAGAGAGAGAGAGAGATGACAGGGGAATTGAGCAGGAGGAAACAATAGAAGCACTAAAAAGAGAGACAGAGAGTGCAAACCAGAGAGAGGAAAGGTTGAACTGACCTTTGGGAATACATTTATATAACCCGAGGACAGAGAGTTACATAATGTATGACTGTGTTATTATTATAATTAAGATCAATAATTGGACGTTGAACATTGTGTCTGTGCTGTCCTT
Source organism: Sardina pilchardus (assembly GCF_963854185.1). Lineage (NCBI taxonomy): Eukaryota > Metazoa > Chordata > Actinopteri > Clupeiformes > Clupeidae > Sardina > Sardina pilchardus. Next base: position 22,985,700 of record NC_085001.1, read on the forward strand.
TTCTTTTCATTTATGCTGGCCACTGGACAGGGGGTTGACGTTTTGCCAAACATCTCAGCTATGCTTTCAATTTTGATGAAGAAACTGCTAATCCAGGAACATTGTCTCCAACTGTCAGTGCCATTTCTCCATCTGTTGGGCAATAACATGAAGTTTGTCTTCTTTCTTCATTCAGTTCCGTATAGTCCACTTCCAGACATGACATTCTCAGAGCAAGGCGACCACCTCCAGTTATGCTCCCAGAGACAATCGCTGTCAATGGGAAAGAAGAAATGGGGAGAGAAATATGTTATATATTTTACATACCTCAGCAACCAACCAATAACCGTAATGGATCGCCATAGGGGTAAACTAATGAAAAATTCAAATAGATTAACAGAACCAAACCAAAAAGCAATTTTGTTGAGAATAAATTAGAGTTGTAAAATGTTTTGGGCTCTCTGCACAACACTATGCTTTCACTTTCTGGTTGCACCAGACTGAGCTGGGCCAGTGTCTTACAGTCGTTGTCTTTTTATTATGTTGTTTATTTGTGTCTCAAGTCCTAGAAATATGAACAAAGTATGTCAACACAACACTGACATCTTTATCTCTTTAGCTAAATACGAAGTTGGGTGATGCTAAACAGTGGCAAAAAACTATGCCAGTACAGCAGTATTTGTTGAAAGATTGATATGTGGTTCTACTCATCTCTTAATATTTCATGGATTGAGTTGCAGTGTTTCTCTACAGGGTTCCACAGAATATCTCCGCAACAACAAGATCTAGTTTAATTTCCTTCCTGCACACTAATGAAAGCAGTTGGTAAAGATGGTGATGCCCAAGCAGTCCGGGGCACAGAGAGTGCATCCGCGGCAGCAGTGGGGTTGGGCATTAGCGGGCATGAGGGCGGTCATCAAGGAGCCCATATGGTGCTGATGATGATGGCACAGAGCATGCCATCAACTGTGCCCACACAATTTGGTGGACCAGGTCATCACCAGAGAGAGCCATTCGTATCAATCCTGAATCGTAGATTATAGAATTAGTGGCATGCATTCACTCTCTCTCTCTCTCTCTCTCTCTCTCTCTCTCTCTCTCTCTCTCTCTCTCACACACACACACACAAACACACACACAAAGAGGTATGGCTCAGGTCACTGCCAAGGTCATATAGGGTGCTATATAGAACCATGCAGCCTTTAACAAACCCTTAGGGGTTCCTTTAAAAACACTCCAAAATGGTTTGAAGAATGGTTTTGGTGCCATATATGAAGCATGCAATGCAATAGAACCATTTTTGTAACCTTTTAGAACCTTTTTGTTAAGAGTGTGTGCTGTGTGTTCATGCCCATCCCCTGAATAACTCACAAAAGCCTTATCTTGTGTTTACTGAACTTTCATCGGCTCACATAAACATTTGGCTGATCCATATCCTGGACCAATTGATTATAGGCATGTTTCTTAGTTATCTTTTTTCCATTCACTACATAAGGGTGACTGTTAGCTGACAATGTTGTTGTGGGGGGGAACAGCCATTCATTGCAGCAGGCAGTCATTGCAGGCATTGGTTCCTTCTTTAGGGCATCTGAGTCAGGAGCGGCCGACTACTTGGGGGGATAGGGAATGCTGACAGTTCACCCTCTCATACCTTAGGACTGGGACTAGACAGCAACACGGTCAGCAGAAAAAAAAAGAAAAAAAAACTACCACAACAGCATTGATCAACAAACACCATTCATCACCCTAGACAGAGGCCTCGCTGCAACAATACTGCATATATTCCCTTGTTTATGCGAACACATACTGTATGCACATCCCAGAGACACAGAGTATGATTGAGTTCAGGGCGAATTTTGCACGGTGGTCCGTCATCTTTGAGATGGATTTCTAAGCTTTGCGTCGGATGGAATAATTATCATTCGCTGAATTGAATTATTTTCCTCAGAGCTTGGAGCTGTAAATGCTGCTGCTTTACTTCGCCAGTAAATACAATGATACGAACTCATGCTGTGACAATGACAAAATTACTTTAGGTCTAAATGTGTTTTACCGTGGGCTTTGGTCTGCCTTTGGAGAGCAGGCTGAATTTTAACGAAGTTCTCCCAAGTATACAGTCCGAACAGGCTATTCAATTGAGCAGATGACAGATGCACATGAAAGTCCCAGTGCATTAGTGAGAAAGCTCGCCCAAAGAACGAGAGAGCCTGGAGACCAGAAGAGTCAGAGCATTCTGATTCAGCTAACGCCATGTGCAAAATTCCTCCTCTCCTCGCATTAAAATGTGCTTTGAACCAAAAAGCCTTAAGTCTCCTTTTTAGTCTGCACTTTACTTTGTCACATCTCTGAGAATTTAGGCTTCATTCAGAAGTAATGTGCGGTGGGAAGGACAAGTCCGCTAAGAGCGTGGACGTGAGAGGGCTGAGAAACCATCCTACTGTACGTTTAGAGGCCCACTAAGAGAAACTGGACATGAGCCCTAAAAAGCACCCTCAGGGGTAAGAATGGCTAAAGAGCAGAGGTGTAGTGGTAAAATAAGAGGGGGGCACACCATGAATTCTGTGATCCTGGTCAGGTGGACTGCACCATGCGGTATCAGATTCTTAAGAAGGCGTTCAGAACATGATTGATGATGGTGTAGGTTTTTGTCCAATGTTTATAACAATACCAATTGGTGTTGATGAGTGTAATATTGTGAATGTGGACAGTGATTTTTTCATGTTAAAAGTTGTAATTGGTGAATAAAGTCTTTTGAGAGGTGGATCAACTTTAACAGGTGGATAATCTCTATTTCTGAAATTTCAAAAGTGGATAAATTGTGTTTACTTGCATGTAGTCTCCACTATATCTCTGCTTAAGAGTGGTGAACAGTGATTTACGCCATAGGTTTGCATCTCTTCGGCCATTTGAAAGGATTTTCTAAGGATTGACAATGCCCACTTTTTAGTCAGAAAGGCTGGTAATATCCGGGCCATTTAATTCCATGTGGGTTTTTGCTGTGCTCACACCAACAGTGTGCAGGACTGACTCAGAGGAAATGGCAGGTTTTGAGATTGGGCCCTTTCTACATCGCCCAGCATCTCCAGTTTTATCTCGAGCGCTGAATAATTTGTGAATGCATTAGGACCAGTAGAATGGGACTGCTGAATGGCCCTGGTGCCTCATTTTGTCAGGTCTGAGGCAGATATTTTTCCCCCTCTCACAGAAATGTGGCTAACAACTAATGTACTGTAGGCTTGATGGTGGGGATTCTTGTCCTGTCACCTTGGTGCTCGGCGCACACTTATACAAGCTATTCTTGGCCCAGGGAACAGAACTGTGCTCTGAGCATTCATGTATGAATGTGTGGAAGCCACTGAGATCCAAAAGATGTATTTGCCGAGTACAATTTCCTGTGCTGAATTATGGAGGGAGGGACATTAAAATATAATATGTGCATTTGTCGTGGGCTCTGCCAGGCTCCGGAGAATTATTCTCACCGGTGAGAGGCCGGGGGATTGTGTGGCGTGTGCCGAGGGTTTCTGCTGAGCCCTTCACAATCCACAAGGACACAAACAGAAATTATGTCATGACGGCTGATTTGTGAGCGCGATCGCGAGGCCGGGGGAAGTTATGGATGGCGTCTGCGCAAAAACGGGCCGAGGACGGTCAGTCATCGCGTGGCCCTAAACAAATGCAGGCTGATGCGTTTTTCGTCTATCTCCGTCGGGCTGCCAAGAGGGCGGGTTCACCTATGGCATTTTTCATATTTCTCTGACAGGTTTATTCTGCCAAAACAGCAATGCTTCTTTGGGAATGCCAAAGCTAACAATATTTTGACTTTATGTCCTTAGAGGTTAGATAAGAGCAGACAATGGAATGTGTTTGCCTCATTGGTGGAAATATACTGTTGTTTATTTTTCCGCTGGGCTTTCATAAACACCATAGTAAATCTACACAAACTTGTACTCCAACATTTCGTTTTACAGTATGTGCACTTTCAGTTTAATAAGGAACTTTATGGAGATGTTTTACAGTATTCTATGAACTATCTATTCAGACTATAAAATCTCAATTATATTTCTGCCTGCCATAAACATTGCATACAGGTCTAATAATCTGCAGAGTTGCACTTGTAAATTTGAAGGCGTATTGATTCCAGTAGGCTTCCATTATTTGTAAGGGAGGTATGTCCCTTCACTGTCAGTGTCAACAGGCAATTCAAATAATTGAATAAACTAGAAATGCAATTCCAAGGAATTACCAGTGCATGAAAATGCAAAAATAGATAGATAATGTTGATATGGTTACTAAGGTGTAGCTAGGGTAAACATGGTGGTTGCATAGTTCACAGAGAGTTGATGGTGTGAAGGTAGACAGTTTAAAGATGAAACGTTCCAGTTCTAACTTAACTAATGATTTCTATTCATGTTAAAATGTTGATTAGCTAACTTAGCTAATGATTTCTAGCAGTTGTGCTAAAAATGCTAATTATGTTAGCAATGCTAACTTTACTAACAATGCTAACCAGGTTGATTAGCTAACTTAACCGATGATTTCTAGCAGTAATGCTAAAAATGCTAACTATGCTAACAATGCTAGATTTGCTAACAATGCTAACCAGGTTGATTAGCTAACTTAGTTGATGATTTTTTGCAGTTATGTTAAAAATGCTAACTATGCTAACAATGCTAACTATGCTAACTAGCTAACTTGCTAGTGAGGACTTTTATTTTGAAACATTTGTTGCTAGGGTATCCATGGTGGCCACTATCAGGAAACAAGAAGTTACTGCAGTATAATCATGTTGGTTGCTATGGAAACGGTCATAAACACTTAATTTTAATGGTTGCTATGTTGGTTGCTAGGTACATGGAGGTTTCATGTAGTTGACTGGAGGCATAGTTGATGATAACTGACAGTTGGAATGGTTGAACAGTTAAATAGTTGAGTAGTTTCAATGGTCAAATGATTTAATAGTGTATTATTGCAGTGAGGACTTTTATTTTGAAACAGTTGTGGACAGAGGAAACAGTTAACAGGATCTGTAGTCTTAATGAGATTGTATGCTTAAAGCCTGAGACAGAAGGTGCCTCTCATATAGCGTTTACGCGTCCTCTCTCGCTCCTCACTGATCTACATAAAGAATGATGGAGCGGCAACAATGGGATAGTCTAGCCCTTCTTCTATCTTTCTTTATGTAGATCATTGAGGATCGAGGAGCGAGGGAGGACATATAAACGCTGCTTGAGAGGGACCCACAGTAAATACTTTAAAAGTTGTATGTAGATAGTCTAATTAATGTTGATAGACAGAATGTTTAGTGGATGTTGATAGGCAGATTGTTTAATAGATATTGATTGACAGTTTAATGGTGGATGAGTGAATGGTCTGAAGAAGATGAATGGATAGAAGGTTGGATGGAATGTGCCTTATATTCTTGTTAAGAGAGACACTGATACAGCTCTCTGAGAGTAGTTGACACAGGTGTAATCAATTTAACTGGCTAGTCTTAAGAGAGCCAGAGTGTACTCTTAAAGCCTGAGACAGAGTAAATAATTTAAAAGTTGAATGTAGATAGTCTAATTAATGTTGATAGACAGAGAGTTTAATGGATGTTGATAGACAGATTGTTTAATAGATGTTGATAGACAGTTTAATGGGTGGATGAGTGAATGGTCTGAAGAAGATGAATGGATAGAATGTTGGATGGAATGTGCCTTATATTCTTGTAGAATGGAGAGACACAGCTCTCTACTGAGAGTAGTGGATACAGATACAGGTGTAATCAATTTAACTGGCTAGTCTTAAGAGAGCCAGCCTGAGACAGAGTAGATTGTTTAAAAGTTCAATGTAGAGCGTCTAATTGATGTTGTTGATAGGCAGACTGTTTAGAATGGGTGGATGAGTGAATGGTTTGAAGAAGATGAATGGATATAAAGTTGGATGGAATTAGGAGGACTTATTTTGATACTGTTGTGCACAGAGGATACAGGGGAACAGAATATGTAGTCTTCAGAGAGGAGCCTGAGAGAAACTGACAGTTGGTGCCCAGGTGGCTGACCAGCTGGGGTAACATTCTAATTGCTGCCGTGATGTCATAATGAGCAATGTTAAGTCTATGGGGGAAATGGTGATAGTTTTTAACTAATAGTTTAAAAAGTATAAAAGTTACAAAGTTGAAAAATACAAAGCACATATGGCATAAGCAAGACCTACGCAACAAAGTTTGAATGAAGTTTCTACGTTAAACGGTTGAAGCTGAATTGCGAGCGTTAGAAGAAGAAGTTTAATAACTAGAAATGCAATTCCAAGGAATTACCAGTGCATGAAAATGCAAAAATAGATAGATAATGTAGATATGGTTACTAAGGTGTAGCTAGGGTAAACATGGTGGTTGCATAGTTTACAGAGAGTTGATAGTGTGAAGGTAGACAGTTTAAAGATGAAACGTTCCAGTTCTAACTTAACTAATGATTTCTATTCATGTTAAAATGTTGATTAGCTAACTTAGCTAATGATTTCTAGCAGTTACGCTAAAAATGCTTACTATGCTAGCAATGCTAACAATGCTAACCAGGTTGATTAGCTAACTTAACCGATGATTTCTAGCAGTAATGCTAAAAATGCTAACTATGCTAACAATGCTAAATTTGCTAACAATGCTAACCAGGTTAATTAGCTAACTTAGTTGATGATTTTTTGCAGTTATGCTAAAAATGCTAACTATGCTAACAATGCTAACTATGCTAACCATGGTAACTAGCTAACTTGCTAGTGAGGACTTTTATTTTGAAACATTTGTTGCTAGGGTATCCATGGTGGCCACTATCAGGAAACAAGAAGTTACTGCAGTATAATCATGTTGGTTGCTATGGAAACGGTCATAAACACTTTTTAATGGTTGCTATGTTGGTTGCTAGGTACATGGAGGTTTCATGTAGTTGACTGGAGGCATAGTGGATGATAACTGACAGTTGGAATGGTTGAACAGTTCAATAGTTGAGTAGTTTCAATGGTTAAATGATTTAATAGTGTATTATTGCAGTGAGGACCTTTATTTTGAAACAGTTGTGGACAGAGGAAGTAGTGAAACAGGATCTGTAGTCTTAATGAGATTGTATGCTTAAAGCCTGAGACAGAAGGTGCTTCTCATAGCGTTTACGCGTCCTCTCTCGCTCCTCACTGATCTACATAAAGAATGATGGAGCGGCAACAATGGGATAGTCTAGCCCTTCTTCTATCTTTCTTTATGTAGATCATTGAGGATCGAGGATCGAGGGAGGACATATAAACGCTGCTTGAGAGGGACCCACAGTAAATACTTTAAAAGTTGTATGTAGATAGTCTAATTAATGTTGATAGATAGAATGTTTAATGGATGTTGATAGGCAGATTGTTTAATAGATATTGATTGACAGTTTAATGGGTGGATGAGTGAATGGTCTGAAGAAGATGAATGGATAGAAGGTTGGATGGAATGTGCCTTATATTCTTGTTAAGAGAGACACTGATACAGCTCTCTGAGAGTAGTTGATACAGGTGTAATCAATTTAACTGGCTAGTCTTAAGAGAGAGTGTGCTTAAAGCCTGAGACAGAGTAAATCATTTAAAAGTTGAATGTAGATAGTCTAATTAATGTTGATAGACAGAGAGTTTAATGGATGTTGATAGGCAGATTGTTTAATAGATGTTGATAGACAGTTTAATGGGTGGATGAGTGAATGGTCTGAAGAAGATGAATGGATAGAAAGTTGGATGGAATGTGCCTTATATTCTTGTAGAATGGAGAGACACAGCTCTCTACTGAGAGTAGTGGATACAGATACAGGTGTAATCAATTTAACTGGCTAGTCTTAAGAGAGCCAGCCTGAGACAGAGTAGATTGTTTAAAAGTTCAATGTAGAGCGTCTAATTGATGTTGTTGATAGGCAGACTGTTTAGAATGGGTGGATGAGTGAATGGTTTGAAGAAGATGAATGGATATAAAGTTGGATGGAATTAGGAGGACTTATTTTGATACTGTTGTGCGCAGAGGATACAGGGGAAAAGAATATGTAGTCTTCAGAGAGGAGCCTGAGAGAAACTGACAGTTGATGCCCAGGTGGCTGACCAGCTGGTGTAACATTCTAATTGCTGCCGTGATGTCATAATGAGCAATGTTAAGTCTATGGGGGAAATGGTGATAGTTTTTAACTAATAGTTTAAAAAGTATAAAAGTTACAAAGTTGAAAAATATAAAGCACATATGGCATAAGCAAGACCTACGCAACAAAGTTTGAATGAAGTTTCTACGTTAAACGGTTGAAGCTAAATTGCGAGCGTTAGAAGAAGAAGTTTAATAATAACTAGAAATGCAATTCCAAGGAATTACCAGTGCATGAAAATGCAAAAATAGATGGATAATGTAGATATGGTTGCTAAGGTGTAGCTAGGGTAAACATGGTGGTTGCATAGTTTACAGAGAGTTGATAGTGTGAAGGTAGACAGTTTAAAGATGAAACATTCCAGCTCTAACTTAACTAGTGATTTCTATTCATGTTAAAATGTTGATTAGCTAACTTAGGTAATGATTTCTAGCAGTTACGCTAAAAATGCTAATTATGCTAGCAATGATAACTTTCCTAACAATGCTAACCAGGTTGATTAGCTAACTTAGCTAATGATTTCTAGCAGTTACGCTAAAAATGCTTATTATGCTAGCAATGCTAACTTTACTAACAATGCTAACCAGGTTGATTAGCTAACTTAACCGATGATTTCTAGCAGTTATGCTAAAAATGCTAACTATGCTAACAATGCTAACTATGCTAACTAGCTAACTTGCTAGTGAGGACTTTTATTTTGAAACATTTGTTGCTAGGGTATCCATGGTGGCCACTATCAGGAAACAAGAATTTACTGCAGTATAATCATGTTGGTTGCTATGGAAACGGTCATAAACACTTAATTTTAATGGTTGCTATGTTGGTTGCTAGGTACATGGAGGTTTCATGTAGTTGACTGGAGGCATAGTGGATGATAACTGACAGTTGGAATGGTTGAACAGTTCAATAGTTGAGTAGTTTCAATGGTTAAATGATTTAATAGTGTATTATTGCAGTGAGGACCTTTATTTTGAAACAGTTGTGGACAGAGGAAGTAGTGAAACAGGATCTGTAGTCTTAATGAGATTGTATGCTTAAAGCCTGAGACAGAAGGTGCCTCTCATAGCGTTTACGCGTCCTCTCTCGCTCCTCACTGATCTACATAAAGAATGATGGAGCGGCAACAATGGGATAGTCTAGCCCTTCTTCTATCTTTCTTTATGTAGATCATTGAGGATCGAGGAGCGAGGGAGGACATATAAACGCTGCTTGAGAGGGACCCACAGTAAATACTTTAAAAGTTGTATGTAGATAGTCTAATTAATGTTGATAGATAGAATGTTTAATGGATGTTGATAGGCAGATTGTTTTATATTGATTGACAGTGTAATGGGTGGATGAGTGAATGGTCTGAAGAAGATGAATGGATAGAAGGTTGGATGGAATGTGCCTTATATTCTTGTTAAGAGAGACACTGATACAGCTCTCTGAGAGTAGTTGACACAGGTGTAATCAATTTAACTGGCTAGTCTTAAGAGAGCCATAGTACTCTTAAAGCCTGAGACAGAGTAAATAATTTAAAAGTTGAATGTAGATAGTCTAATTAATGTTGATAGACAGAGAGTTTAATGGATGTTGATAGACAGATTGTTTAATAGATGTTGATAGACAGTTTAATGGGTGGATGAGTGAATGGTCTGAAGAAGATGAATGGATAGAATGTTGGATGGAATGTGCCTTATATTCTTGTAGAATGGAGAGACACAGCTCTCTACTGAGAGTAGTGGATACAGATACAGGTGTAATCAATTTAACTGGCTAGTCTTAAGAGAGCCAGCCTGAGACAGAGTAGATTGTTTAAAAGTTCAATGTAGAGCGTCTAATTGATGTTGTTGATAGGCAGACTGTTTAGAATGGGTGGATGAGTGAATGGTTTGAAGAAGATGAATGGATATAAAGTTGGATGGAATTAGGAGGACTTATTTTGATACTGTTGTGCACAGAGGATACAGGGGAACAGAATATGTAGTCTTCAGAGAGGAGCCTGAGAGAAACTGACAGTTGGTGCCCAGGTGGCTGACCAGCTGGGGTAACATTCTAATTGCTGCCGTGATGTCATAATGAGCAATGTTAAGTCTATGGGGGAAATGGTGATAGTTTTTAACTAATAGTTTAAAAAGTATAAAAGTTACAAAGTTGAAAAATACAAAGCACATATGGCATAAGCAAGACCTACGCAACAAAGTTTGAATGAAGTTTCTACGTTAAACGGTTGAAGCTGAATTGCGAGCGTTAGAAGAAGAAGTTTAACTAGAAATGCAATTCCAAGGAATTACCAGTGCATGAAAATGCAAAAAATATATAGATAGATAATGTAGATGTGGTTACTAAGGTGTAGCTATGGTAAACATGGTGGTTGCATAGTTTGAAGAGAGTTGATAGTGTTAAGGTAGACAGTTTAAAGCTTAAACATTCCTGTTCTAACTTAACTAATGATTTCCAACAGGTATGTTAAATTGTTAACTATGCTAACAATGATAACCAGGCTGATTGGTTTACTTAGCTAATGATTTTTAACAGTTATGGTAAAAATTCTAACTATGTTAACAATGCTAACCGGGTTGATCAGCCAACTTAGTTGATGATTTCTAGCAGTTATGCTAAAACTGCTAACTATGCTAACAATGTTAACTTTGCTAACAATGCTAACCAGGTTGATTAGCTAACTTAGTTGATGATTTCTAACAGTTATGCTTAATATGTTAACTATGCTAACAATGCTAAAATTGCTAACAATGCTAACCAGGTTGATTAGCTAACTTAGTTGATGATTTTTTGCAGTTATGCTAAAAATGCTAACTATGCTAACTTGCTAGTGAGGACTTTTATTTTGAAACATTTGTTGCTAGGGTATACATGGTGGCCACTATCAGGAAACAAGAAGTTACTGCAGTATAATCATGTTGGTTGCTATGGAAACGGTCATAAACGCTTAATTTTAATGGTTGCTATGTTGGTTGCTAGGTACATGGAGGTTTAGTGTAGTTGACTGGAGGCATAGTTGATAACTGACAGTTGGAATGGTTGAACAGTTAAATAGTTGAGGAGTTACAATGGTTAAATTATTTAATTGTGTATTATTGCAGTGAGGACCTTTATTTTGAAACAGTTGTGGACAGAGGAAGTAGTGAAACAGGATCTGTAGTCTTAATGAGATTGTATGCTTAAAGCCTGAAAAAGAAGGTGCCTCTCATATAGCGTTTACGCGTCCTCTCTCGCTCCTCGATCCTCACTGATCTACATAAAGAATGATGGAGCGGCAACAATGGGATAGTCTAGCCCTTCTTCTATCTTTCTTTATGTAGATCATTGAGGATCGAGGAGCGAGGGAGGACATATAAACGCTCCTTGAGAGGCACCCACAGTAAATACTTTAAAAGTTGTATGTAGATAGTCTAATTAATGTTGATAGACAGAATGTTTAATGGATGTTGATAGGCAGATTGTTTAATAGATATTGATTGACAGTTTAATGGGTGGATGAGTGAATGGTCTGAAGAAGATGAATGGATAGAAGGTTGGATGGAATGTGCCTTATATTCTTGTTAAGAGAGACACTGATACAGCTCTCTGAGAGTAGTTGATACAGGTGTAATCAATTAAACTGGCTAGTCTTAAGAGAGCCAGAGTGTACATGCTTAAAGCCTGAGACAGAGTAAATAATTTAAAAGTTGAATGTAGATAGTCTAATGTTGATAGACAGAGAGTTTAATGGATGTTGATAGGCAGATTGTTAAATAGATGTTGATAGACAGTTTAATGGGTGGATGAGTGAATGGTCTGAAGAAGATGAATGGATAGAAAGTTGGATGGAATGTGCCTTATATTCTTCTAGATTGGAGAGACACAGCTCTCTACTGAGAGTAGTGGATACAGATACAGGTGTAATCAATTTAACTGGCTAGAGAGAGAGCGAGCTGCTGCACCTGGACTGGCCACCTGGCGTAACATTCTAATTGCTGCCGTGATGTCATAATGAGCAATGTTAAGTCTATGGGGAAATGTTTAATAGTTTTTAATTTATAGTTTAAAAAGTATAAAAGTTACAAAGTTGAAAAATATATTGCACAGGTCTCCTAAGTAAGACCTACGTAGCAAAGTTTGAATCAAGTTTCTACGTTAAAGGGTTCAAGCTGAATTGCGTGCGTTAGAAGAAGAACTAGAAATGCAATTCCAAGGAATTACCAGTGCATGAAAATGAAAAAAATGTATAGATAGATGATGTAGATATGGCTACTAGGGTGTAACTAGGGCAAAGATGGTGATTGTATAGTTTAAAGAGAGTTGATGTGTGAAGGTAGACAGTTTAAAGCTTAAACATTCCAGTTGTAACTTAACTAATGATTTCTAAAAGGTATGTTAAAATGTTAACTATGTTAACAATGATAACCAGGTTGATTGGTTTACTTAGCTAATGATTTCTAACAGTTATGGTAAAAATGCTAACAATGCTAACTATGTTAACAATGCTAACCAGATTGATCAGCTAACTTAACTAATGATTTCTAACAGAAATGTTCAAAATGCTAACTATGCTAACAATGCTAACTATGCTAACAATGCTAACCAGGTTGATTAGCTAACTTGCTAGTGAGGACTTTTATTTTGAAACATTTGTTGCTAGGGTATCCATGGTGGCCACTATCAGGAAACAAGAAGTTACTGCAGTATAATCATGTTGGTTGCTATGGAAACGGTCATAAACACTTAATTTTAATGGTTGCTATGTTGGTTGCTAGGTACATGGAGGTTTCATGTAGTTGACTGGAGGCATAGTGGATGATAACTGACAGTTGGAATGGTTGAACAGTTCAATAGTTGAGTAGTTTCAATGGTTAAATGATTTAATAGTGTATTATTGCAGTGAGGACTTTTATTTTGAAACAGTTGTGGACAGAGGAAACAGTTAACAGGATATGTAGTCTTCACAGAGAATGTATGCTTAAAGCCAGAGAAACTGACAGTTGGTGCCCAGGTGGCCGGCCACCTGGCGTAAGATTCTAATTGCTGCCGTGATGTCATAATGAGCAATGTTAAGTCTATGGGGGGAATTGTAATAGTTTTTAACTAATAGTTTAAAAAGTATAAAAGTTACAAAGTTGAAAAATACTTTGCCCACATGGCGTAAGTAAGACCTACGCGACAAAATTCGAATGGAGTTTCTACGTTAAGCGGTTGAAGCTGAATTGCGTGCGTTAGAAGAAGAATAATAAGAAGATGAAGTTTAAGAATAGGAAGAACAGTACAGTGCATTTTCATGCACTGTAATAATAAGAAGAAGTTGCGGAAGAAGACTTGGAATAACAGTACAGTGCATTGTCATGCACTGTAATAATAAGAAGCCTAGGAAGAACAGTACAGTGCATTTTCATGCACTGTAATAAGAAGCCTAGGAAGAACAGTACAGTGCATTTTCATGCACTGTAATGATCGCTCAAATGAATAGGTGACAACAAAATATGTCACCACTAATCCTGTGACAGGAAAGAGCTAATGAGAACAAGAAGAGCCTGATTTTTATCTATACAAATTAAAATGTTCACATCCTGTTGGCTCACTGTCTTTGCAGCAATGAAATAGGACTGTGATGATGTTTCAAAATAGCAATGATTTATTCATTTTGGCAGCAAGTTAAGCAAAAAGAAGAGATATCTAAACTTCAAACACCAAATGAACTTAAATAACTAAACTCAATAAACAATACTCAACTCTGGCACTAAATGCTTTATGTCTTTCAGCAGGTGTTGATATTTGATCACCTCAGATCATTCTGAAAATCCATCATCTCACCAGAGAATTACCATGCTCCCCGATTGAGATAGCTTCTCTGGTCTGATCCATTTCAGAAAAAGCTCTTTCAGGTGTCTTGCCCAGAGGTGTAAAAGACCCCATTTTTATGAAACATGAGGTAAATGAATATTTGACACAATATGAATATTATTATTGTAATAGTATGAGAACATGTACTTATTATCATTATTACATAAACAAGTACATATTACATATAAGTTATTTTGGCAGGTCTGGAAAAAGTCCAAAAACTCAGACACTGGATTGGCCATATTGCCAGCCAGGGTTCCAGGGTTCATAAAGGGGTGTGTGGGGTGGGATTGCTTTGTAGGGCTTTTGATGGTGGTTATTACACTCTTGTTAAGTACCTACCACAAAAAAAAACTGGGTAAAAAAAATAATTTCAATCATTTTTTGAGAGTTTTGTTAGCTGGGGTCAAATTGACCCCAAGGATAACGAACGTCGGTAAGATTTGAGGACAACATGAGGGTTAAAGTTAGTGAATGGTTGGAGCAAATATGTGGAAGGACTTTTACTTTGTGAAGCCGGACTTTTTACAACTCTGGTCTTACCACACAAGATGTAGTGTGGAACTTCTGACAGTAAGTGCCAGCGCTTAAGTTGTATTTCTCTAGGATGGCCTTCACCATGGTGTAGACTTCGGCATGTCCTACATCTCCATCGCTAAGAACGTGGTGCGTGGTTTCTGCTTATGAAGAGGTACCAGTGTGATAGCCCATAAAGACTGGGTCAATCCATCGCACTACAACCGCATGTGGCTCTTCAGTGCCTCCAGTGGTTCCAAGAGTTTGTCTAAAAAACATTTTGTATTTATTTTTCAACTAAAATGTACAGTATGTCATATGAGAAGAAGTGTACTATCCTGCTGAAGGTCTCCAACCTGGCTTTGGAGTTGCTGGAATTGATACTGATTGATACTGATCACCTTCCAATGCTGGTCCTGGGTCTGCAGTACTTTCTTCTTCATTCTATGTCACTTCGCTTGGGACTTCAAAAGTACCTTCATAACACTTGCTACTGTTCCCCCAGCCTAGCTTGACTTAGCTGTGGTGGCTTCGTCAGCGTCCGGGCCATTGTCTTTGTGTTGGTACTACTCCTGTTGATGGCATGCTTCACCACCTTTGCCGGATTTGGATCAGGTGGCTAATTTAACACTGTCCCATGTCCACAAACATTGCATGTCCACCCAATGTAGCTCCATTACACACCCTCAGAGTGAACTATGGAGTGATTTATTACTGTAACTGAGTCAATTCAAAGTGTCTCATTTTCAACATAATTATAAAAGTAAAACAAGTTATACTGTATCCCCAAGTTCAGATTGAATGATTAAATGCTATGTGGCTTATTTTAGCTCAAATTTAATTCTCTTTGTGATGGAGACACTTCAGACAAATAAGCAACATCAAAGGAGTTTGTTCATGCTTTCAAAATCAAGACAGAGAGGACAGACGAAATTATCTTAGCTTTTCAACATCCAGTAATGGGCAAAATTGTGACAAATGACTCATAGGCCGAGCATATGGAGAGAAAAAAAATCAGCGGTCCTAAAAAGAAACCTTGCATCCCAATCAATTTCAGTGACGTTCAAACACCAACCATTTCATAACACGAATAATAAATGAACATTATGCCGTCTGTAATGCACTCGATTTGTCTTATTGAGTGTCGCTAATGGAACGAAACCCGCCACATGAACTCAACAAAGAACTTGAGTTGCTTCGGCGGCCCTCCCATTAAAAATTGAAATACAATCACAGAAGTGATCTCACCGAGCTCCTCTGGTGGACTCAATGGTGCTGAAACAACAGCCAATGCAATTTAATATCAATCAATCAAGAAGCTGCAGCTCGCTAGGTTAAGCTGTAGAGGAAAGAGATAGACTGGAGGAGATAGAGGGAGGAAGGGAGAGAGAGATGGAGAGATGGAGACAGAAGAGATAGAGAGAGAGAGGTGGCAAGGGGGCAGAAAGAGAGAGAGAATAAGTGAGTGAGAAGCACTTGTAGTCCGAGACAGATAAACACGAGCTGGAGGTCTCCGTAGAGTTAGGCCCCACCGCTATGACTCATCAATCCTCGTTCTGAAAGTCTGGCACATATTAATCACATTATGGGGTGCCTAATGATGTAGAAAAACACCCCGAAAAACAAAAGCAAAAGTGACCCTCCCAGAGTCACTAATGGAATTAGCAGCCCTGTCTGTGTGGTTGTCTCCCGCGTACGTGTCCCGCGCTCCTCCCCAGTCCTGTTTCTATTAGCTGGGGAAACAGACTGGGGTGGGGTGGGGGGGTCACAGGAAGAGGGCAGAAGGGTCGCAGGGCGGCCGGTCCGTCTGTTCGTGTCCTCAGAGTTCGGCTGCGGCGCTCTCACCTCTGCACCGTCAGCTAAATGAAATCGATGAATCATTGCTTACGGTCCCCAGTGTTTCAGCAACACACAACTCAGCACAACACAGACACTAAGGCTATGAATTTGTAGAGAGTGAGAGACGGAGATATGCTGAAAAAGAGCGAGAGAGAGAGAGAGAGAGAGAGAGAAAGAGACAGAGAAAGAAAGAGAGAGAGGAGTGCAAGAGTGAAAGAGTGAGAGAGTAGAAATGTTCTGCCAATCTTTCAGTGGCATGGCTGTTTCCTAGACCCAACAATCATAAATGAGATTTATGTGATTTAATTAAGCATTTGTTGAATTAGCTATATTTATGACTGTGCAGGGACAAGCTTTGGGAACTGATCTGACGGAGTAGCTCAGGGGCCTATAATTTTCTTCACAGCATGCTTTCATTGTCCCCAAGACAGCAGAACACAAGCCTATCTGTGTCTACACATGCCATTGATGGTGGGCCATTGCATCTCCATTTGAAAACCATCACATTGCCTCAAACCTTTACACATTCTAAAGATCCAGTAATTGAAATAAAGATAAAAAAAAAAAAAAAACACCCAAGTCTGGAAAGTCAAGTCAGGACAAGATGAGGCAAGACCGGGAAAAAAAAAAAAAAAAAAAAAACTCTTTTTGCAAGCGGGACTGAGACTTGATCCTGACTGCGAAATGAGGCCCTCTGATGCGTTCAGTCAGGCTGAGTCGAACGTGTCACGAGGCGGATTCGGGGGAGCGGGTGCGTGAGAGGCACTCTAGCTGCCGCCACTGCCTGTGCGCATGCTGGCTTTGCCGCAATTAAGGCATCAGAAAGTCAGGCGGAGAGGCAGCTCGCTCCTGTTGCTCTCATTATCCCGAGTTCCTGTTTCCGATGTCACGCAGAGTCAAAAAAACAGACTTCAGAGAACAACAGTCCACTCCACAACAGTTGTTTCTTAAAAGGGAAAAAAGGATAGATATTGGTTATTGTAATGAAGGGCACTAGCTGAACAGCATGGAGGTTGTTTAGTTTGTTTGCTCTTTTCCCTTCACTCACATATTTTTTCTTAAGTGAAAACATACTACAAATGAATGCATCACAGTCAAAATATCAACAATTGTAGGCTTTTATTTTTAAGCCGTACTGAGCAAATAATAATGAGTGGAGGCCCTCTCTCATGTAGACACTGCTCTGAGCGCGCTCAAATGAGCGGGCCGTTTTCACTGTTCAAACTCATGGATTTGATTGTCCCTGGGGATGCACAAGCTGTCCCTTAGTCTCCCTTTGTGTAAATTACTGTCGGAGATCCACGTTTTTCTTCTGTGGTTTATTGTGTGTAGAAAAGCCCCCTAGGCTGAGTGGCAGTACCAGTAGAACTACACTGGATTTCCTTCTCTGTGGCTGGGGTTATAGTGCCCCCTGCTGACCAGTGTGAGATCTGCTGTAATTCCATAAAGCAACAGTGCAAACACTGTAAGGACCAAGCAGGAGGGATTTGGTGTAGCTGTGGTCTGAATTATGAATGAAGAAGGAGGGAATACGTGAGTCTTTTGGAGGAGAGTGAGAACATCATCACTTTCCTTCTCATGCTTTGCCTGGAATTTGTTGGTAGAGGGCTGTGTCTTGGGGTTTGTTTGTACTTTTCTGTTTCTCAGTGTGTGTGTGTGTGTGAGTGTGTGTGTGTGTGTGTGTGTGTGTGTGTGTGTGTGTGTGTGTGTGTGTGTGTGTGTGTGTGTGTGTGTGTGAGTGAGTGAGAGAGATAGAGAGAGAGAGAGAGAGAGAGAGAGAGAGAGGAGGAGAGAGAGAGAGAGAGAGAGAGGAGGAGAGGGAGATAGAAAGATAGATAGAGAGAGTGAGTGAGTGAGAGATTTCAACTGCATTCAGTAGCCTACTCGTTGGCAATATTATGATAGCCACTGAAGCTAATTTGATTTGAACTGAATTGAATTGGATTAAGGGTAGTCCTGACAGGGACAGGGGAAAAGACAGTGTCTCTTTGACTAGCTCTCCTCTCTCCCCATGCTGTGTGTCACTATACCACATAGTAATGCATTGTACCGAGCGAGGTTTGGTCAGCTGGCTGTGCGTGCCAGATGGACACGTGACAACGCGTGTATAGTCACAATGGCTGACGTGTCCCCTGTCAGCTTGGCTATTGTCATCACGGCTCATGGCAGCAAACAACTGCGCTCTGTCCCCTGGCATGAGCCTCTTGGCTGCGGCTGGGAGCGCCGGGAGGAATAAACAGGTGGGCCCGGCAAATGGCGGAGAAATCCTAGCGTCCTGGCTGGGATGCTCATACCAGATTCTCAAACAGACCTCAGCTGTCTTGCTTCGACACAGCAGTGTGTAAAATATTGGCTGAAATATATCAAGCAGATCAGTCTCTCTCTCTCTCTCTCTCTCTCTCTCTCTCTCTCTCTCTCTCTCTCTCTCTCTCTCTCTCTCTCTCTCTCTCTCACTCTTTCATTCTCTCTCTCTCTCTGAGGGCTGAGCTCAAAATACTCCCACTCAGAGATGGAGAATATGAAATACTGTTTGCTGTGTATCCAGTGTGGAATACTTAGAGCTGTTTTGTGCGTTTCAGCGCAGTCTACCTGTATTACTGTAAGATGCATAAATCCAGCGAAGCCTGCGTAGGCTTTCTAAAAAGACTTTTATTACAGATGCTGAAAATCGATCCTAACCAGTTGATATACCGGTAATGGCAAGTGATTATTTTTCGTAAACCACATTCATGGTGTTTGTTCAAATTGTTGGGTTGGGTGCTGGTCAATAAATTATCTTACAGTAATACTTCTTGTATAAAGTCCGTATGAAATAGAAGATTTGTAACACACTTCCAGTCTGACTGAGTAAAGCATCAGCTACAGTTACCACTGGTGGTCAGGGGAGGGCAGCACTTACACATTTTTTTTTTACCACCCATGAGCTGCTCTCCTGTTCCCTCCCTAAGACAGCAGAATATCAGCTTGTCATTTTGTCTCTTTTTTAACACACACACACACACACACACACACACACACACACACACACACACACACACACACACACACAACCTAATCTTGTTTCTTCACAATTTGTTCATTTTTTACACTGATTCTGACCTCAGAACATTTAATCTCTCTCTCTATAGGTCTATGGGACATTCCATAGCTTATCATTACTGTACCTTCTGGGCCTTTCAACATTCACATCAGTATTCAACTGTGAACTCAAATGTTTTCAAATCCCACTCAGGCCCTATTTATTGGTTATATCTGGCATTTGTGGTTTTCATACCAACAAGCACTGGCATGTCAGAGATGGTCATATCTGTTTAGATCTGATCTCCCCATACTTCACTCTCACCCAAAACTCACAACTTATCTTGCGTACACACACCATGTCATTAAGCCCTTTCCCCTTCACAATCAACACTGGAACATCTGCGGTTGCGTCAACTGGATGTAAAAAGACCCAGCTTGTTTGCCTGCCTCCATAGACTCGTATCATTAGCTGATCACCCAGATGCGCGCCGACAATTGCTCCAACTGGCTCGTTGTCAGTCAAGTCCCCTTCGATTTCCCCCAGCATAACCAACTAGTTCCCTGTGTGTTCTCCTCCCCCACGATCACAGCTTGGGATTGGCAGGGCCAGTCGCACTAAAGAGATACAGCTGCATCATCCAGGTGGGTGCTACACATCGTGAGTGCTGAACCTCATTACTAAGTGCTTGTGTGCATCTATAGAAACATGGATGTTACTTCAGTATTTTGTGTGTGTGTGTGTGTGTGTGTGTGTGTGTATGTACTGTTCTGCATGTATACCGGTATGTATGTGTATCGTATGTGTGACCATGTGTAAAGTGAGATTAGACTAGATTCAACTTCATTGTCATTGTGCAGGGTACAAGTACAGAGACCACAAAATGCAGTTTGCGTGTAACCAAAGAGAAAAAGTGTAATGGGATATACAAGGTGCTGCATAAACAGTATAAGAGATACACACACTGAAGACGTACAGTATATGCAGAGAGAAAGAGAGGCCTCAGTTGCTCCTGGCCGTGCATGTTGCTGGAGTTCATCTCCCCCTGCTGAATAGGATGGGTCGGGAGTGCGACTGCACGGCGTGCCTTGGGGCAGCGGGGGGCGGGGGGGACTGACTGAATGAAGTCTTGTTTTATGGTCATTATGCATTTCATAAAGGAGGTCTTGGACTGCGCTGGCCCCTGGATGTCCTGAGAGGGAGGCCGATGAGAGATCGTCGCGATGACGCAAAACGACACTGATTCAAACCAGAGAGAGCAGATTACCGGCTCTACACAGACAACTGGCCCTGGTCTAGGCTCCTGTGGCCGGCCGGCACTAGAATGTTAATAAATCTCAGTTAGACACTGACCGCAAGAACAATATTTCTTCCAATTAGTTAATGGATTCAGGCAACAGTACTTATAATATTCCTTTTTCTCATAATATCTACATGAGAATCAGCAGGATTGCACGATTGTATGTTCATGATGCCTATAACATTTCACAGTGGAACAAGTGTTACATTGAACACACAGTGCTCCGGACTAGTAAAAAAAGTGAAACAGTTTAGCTTGCCCTAAACCCATCTGTCTAAATGTGTGTTGATGTCACTGTCACACACGCTATTCTCCTCTGAATGGCCTTTTCCATTTCCCTTTACTGTCCAATGCCCAGCGCATCATGTGTGTGTGTGAGAGAGTGTGTGAGTGTGAGAGAGAGTTCTCGTGTGTGTGTGTGTGTGTGTGTGTGTTTGTGCGTGCGTGTGGCTCTAGACAGTCAACTGGCCCTGCAACCCTGCACCATTCAAATGTTGCTCCAGTCTCTCAATGCTCTTGTAGCCCCCCATCACCATAATGTATGATTTACTGGTATCGGGGGTAATCAGAAGATCTGGAAACTCAGCTTCAAGCAACTTGACCTGCGATGGCTTATAATCAAACGTCTTTGTCTGAAACTCTGTGGCGATCTTCTGATAGAAAGTAATGAACTTCTGTCTTGTAAACTGGGCAAGGACGGTCTGCTTGGAATTGAATGACACTATGGTCCCTCCTTTTGATGTCATCTGAACATTCTCCCCTATTATTCTCTTCAGTTCCTGACGGTATATTTCATTTATGTATGTCATGACTGTACTGTCCACCTTCACAGGTCCTGCTGGTGCACAATCATTCTTGTAAAGTTGGTCCATAGAGTGATAATTTGCTTTCTGTTTGTCATACATGGCACCTGTAGATTTCCGTCGGGCCATCAACTCATATGCCTTTACTTCAGCTTCAGCATAGGAACCAGATGTTTCTCCAGGAATTTTTAAGGTAAGAAGCACCTGAAAGGTGATGATAATACACTTAATCAATCTCTTAACATACTGCTGATAAAAACTGAACACACAATCACATCAAGCCCAAAGTAGGTCTATATTCGCCTATTGTTATCTACAGGCTACAATACCAGCTCACTGTTATCCATTTGTATAAATATTCAACATGTCACTTGTACTTAGGCTATCTTGCTGGGTAAGCTCAGTGTAGGCTTCAATACGACCGCTGAAACCCGTCGTGGAGAGACACAATAGGATTAGATAGGTCCCAATATCGAATATGAGGACTCAGTATACCATATGACCGATGAAACCTGTCATGGAGATATGCAATAGGATTAGATAGGTTCCCCTATCGAATATGAGGACTCAGTATATCCTACCTGAAGCGTATTTGCCATTGTGTTCAGTATAGCCTCCTGTAACCTTGACTATTACCTACGGTAGGACAATTATGGAGACTGGTGTTGTACCCATAACAAACGTAAGGGTCACACGTTGTGTGGGAGGAGTTCAACGACGCCTGCGACGACGCACTGGCCCTCGAGACTGTAGAGTTTGTGGATATTTGGTAACTTTGAAGTTGAAAGTTACTGTAATACATCTTGAAAGTTAATAA